>NW_004955427.1:24110569-24115483 GCF_000276665.1 Chinchilla lanigera
AAAAAAAAAAAAAAAAAAGTCTTGACTTTTTCAACATTTGGGATTCTGCTAATGCCAATAACCTCCTGCCTTACTATAGACCCATGTCCCTGTCACCTCCCATAGCTAAATGAGCTTCCTCCTTCCCCACAAGGTCTTTCCCCAGTCCCAGCAGTCTCCAGCTCTGTATGCTGCAGCCATTTCTAACCATATCATTCCTTTGGTCAGTGTGGTCTCGTGACATTTCCTCAGTTCAGAATCATTAATGCATCATGTTTGCGATCCAACAAGATGTTCCCTAAGGACATCACGGATGCACCTATCAGTTAATATCACCTGGCACCTCCTCATACATTGTAGGGTCTCAGCAAATATTTCCTGAGCTACGAGTCAGTCAAAGGGGACACCGATGGAAACACCCACCCACCTCCAAAACAAGGTGGAAGAAACAGGATAGAAACATCTTTACTTCTGCCTACACAAGATGAATGTTGAGTAGGTAGAAGAGAACACAGACATTAAAAAGAAAATGATTTTCAGCATCCGAATGGCCTTCAGGATCTTTCCCATTGAACAGTACTCATGACAACTAATGGCTGCCTCATATCAGCCCCTGCGCAGGTTCCCAGGAAGAGAATCCATTAGGAAAGTCCACAATTCATTTCCGTTTGCATCATAATTAGTGGAGCTTTCTCTGCCATCCATAACCTATGGATTAGCATATAAGTGGGGCATAAGTCCCAATCTGTATAAAATGCTGTTTTATACCCGTAAAGACTTGATGTCTTAACTTGACCAGTTAAAATTTTCTAAAAAAAAGTTCTGAACAGGTTGTCCCAGTTACCACTGCCACCTTCTCCCAGTCGAGGTCCCCAGTGTCTACACAAAGGTAAGAGCAAGGGACTGAGGAAGGGGGGAAGAAGACTGAGAAGCTGCAGAGCACCTCAGAGAATTAGAACCACTGCACCCCATTTTACAGATGAGAAGACTTCGTGGTGTTTTGGAATGCACAAATGGATTTGGTCAAAATCTGTCTGAAAAGCCTCTTCCATTTCCTTGGGTGACCTAATCTTGCCAAACTTTATTTTGTACAAAAAAGGGAGAAATAAACCATACTCACAAGATGGTTTTGTGGGTGAAACGGGATAAGAAATGTGAAAGCACCGACCCCTGCAGGCACTCAGAGGCTATGGAGTAGAAAGAGGGACCAAAGCTGGTCTTCTTCCCTCTTGTACCCCCGGGATTCTTTGAAGAAAGAGGCATTCATTGAGCTAAGACCTCCTGTTCATAACAAAAAGGACGCCTGGGACAGCGGGAAGCTGCTGGAGAAGGCAACAAGCACCAAACAAAACCACAGTTGCCATCTGTTCTTTGCTTTCTTCCTGAGTGTCTCTGGACAAAGACAAGTTAACTCCAGGACACTTTCTCAGTCAGCTGGGCAGGCTGCTGGAAAGCACAGGGATCACCGGGAGGGCAGTGGCTCCTGCCCCAGCTGGCTTTCCAGGGCTGGAAGGCAGTGACTGCCCTGCTGGCATGAAACACCCTCATCTCCCTCTGCTCACACCAGGCAGCCCTGGGCAGAAATACTGGCTCAGCATCTGCACACATGTAGAGAGAAGCAATAAACAGGTTATTGCAAGATTGAAAGGATGTGGCTTTTCTTCCCTGCACTGCTGGGGATCAAACCCAGCAAGTATTCTACCACTGAGCTACATCCCCAGGCCTTTTTATTTGGAGGCAGATCTTGCTAAGTTACTTAGACTGACCTTGAACTTGGAATCCTCCTGCCTCATGCTCCCCAGCAGCTGAGATTACAGGCCTGCACCAAGACTGGGATGTGGCTTTTGAACACATACGCCCCATAAAGCCCTTTGTCCCCCATTGGCCTTCCGAGTGGGACACCTTCCATCAAAGCAAGCAGCCTTGGGGAACTTGGCCCCCAGCCTGGCCAGGAGACGGCCACATTCCTGGGGGAAATCTACTCTCCCTTCCCTGAGTGGCTGCCTCTTGCCCAGCCTAGCCCTTCACTGCACCTTGCTGGGTTCTGGCAGAAGCCAAGCAAAATGACAAAGTTGGCCCACAAAGTTAGAGCAGTTCAGGCGACAGCTATTTAACAGCTCAGAAGGGGCTGGGCTCAAAGTGCTTCCTTTACTCTAGGGAGCTGCATTTTTCTAAGATTATTATTCCTTGGGCTGGCGGCTCAGCCACTCAGCGTCATTTCCCCTTTGGGTGGGAAAGTTCTTTCCTTTCTGCATGGATTTTCATTATGATTTCACCCCCCCCCCCCGCCCACACACACTTCTCATCTGCAGATCTCACAATTAGAGCATGGCCTATGGATTGGAAAAAAAATCAAAGCATATAAATTTAGTACTCAGTTTAGAACTGTGGCTCGCGGAAGCCCCAAGTAGTAGGAAACCACATAGAAAAAGGAAACTTCTAGGTCTCAGCCTACTTGTCACTACTGGATGTAACACCAGCAGGAAACAGCAGCTGAGCAGCTAGCAGAGTAGCAGGTGGGTGAAAAGCCCAACAACGGCCACACAAACAGGGGGCTGTTCTCCATGGACTTAAGACTCCAACCTAGGCAAGCAGCCTACATACGGGATGCAGTTAGTCAACAGTGAGAAACTTGAACTCTGCCAGGAAGAGAAAGAGGGCTAGAAATAGCCCACCGGGAGGAAAAGGACATCTCTGGTCCCTGCTGCTGACATGGTGGATTTGGAAGGCCAAGCCATGAGGGCCAGGCACTGACCACTGGAATCCCACAGCAGGAAGGGGCTGTGGGCAGTTTCCCAGACTCTCGGACGAAGCATACTCTTTGCAGGCCTCAAGGCTCCCTAGCAGCAGGAGTACCCCTCCTGAATGCAAGTGCATGAACGCAGAGCCCGCGTGACCATCTGTCAGGGTGCTGGCACCCCTGGAGGACAGGACACTGTACACCCCTGGAGGCCCTTTCAGCCCTAAGACCATGCTATGCTGCCTTGTGAAATAAGTGCTGGTAATGCCTAGCGATGCACGGTGGTCGATCCAAACAGGCCAAGGAAGTCCTCAGGTTATTAGAGAGCTTGGGCTCACTGAAGTCACCTAATGCTGCTCTATTGTGTTGTTTCCTTGTTCTCCCTAAGTGACACTGCCCAAAATAAGCACAGATCTTGCCTGGATCTTCAGCCATCTCAGACACCTGAGTCTTTCATCACATTCACTTCCCCAAATGAATCAACAGGAAGGTTGAGGAGCAAAGACCGGCAACATTACCTGCAGTGGCAGTGAGGAAAATCTAGGTTAAGGCCCCGATTTTTATTTTCCTATAACCCAAGTGCCTCATGGTCCCTGCCTCTTTAACTCCCACTCTCTAGGCTATGTGGGGATTCCCAGCCAGGGAAGGAAGGAGACTCCTGTACCAGCCTCCTTCTACCAGGGGCCCCCAAGTCAGCATTCCTCCCACCCATCCCTTCACCAGAGCAGGCTCGCAGCTAACAATGCCCTACTGCCAGCCAGAGACACCTGCTTTCTGTTCCCGGATGTGCCTCCAAAATGTCACCAAATACCATACTGTGTCACTCAGCTACTTTTCTACTGCCCAAAAGTTACTAAATGTTCTTTTTCGTGTTCTTGATTCCCCCACAGAAACTAACAAAAACAATGTTGTAAGAAATCTAAAATAAGCTTCTTTCTCCTCTCCCTTTCTTACTGTCCTCAGTTTCTCAAAATTAGGCCAGTGGCTTAGAAATGCACAAGGACGAGGCAGTCTGCAACGATGGGCGTATGGCTGAATATGGACTGAGGATTTACTGGGGGAAAAAAAGCTTTTTCTTATTTTATCTTAGGAAATATCCCTAGGCTGGCCCAAGCACACTAATTCAAATACCAGAAAAAAAAAAATAGTAGAAATACAACCCAACTGAAATTTGGGGAGATGAATCTTGTCAACCTTCATCTGAACTCTAAATCGGTGCCTGTGTAGCAAGAGCCAGGTCTCTCCAGGATGTCCCTTAGAGTGTATGCCCCGTGTCACCGACAGGAAGGCACAGGCTGACACCACCACGCTGACTTTGTTCCATGCACTTTCCATTATTTTTACTTTCATTTTGTCACATCCTCACTGGGAGGCTGGGAGGAACAGGGGCCATCACTTCCATTTTACAGATGGAGAAACTAAGACCAAAGGACAGGACATTCCCAGAGCCATTACGACATGCCGGTTAGAATTCCAAACAGTCCTTGGTATTTTGTTTGAGGCCAGAAAGAGGAGCCAGATACAAAGGCAGGAGGAGACCTCTGCCTGGGAGTGCCTGGGAGCGCCTGGGCCCGCTGGAGGAGCAGCTTGCAGGGAGAGACAAGGGAGGGAAAGGTTCAGCGGCCGCGCTGGGCCATCTGCTTTGAGAGGCTCAACCTCGCTCAGCTTTTTAGGGCTGAACCAGTAGATCATGTGGTTTCAAACTACATCCTTTGTCCTTTTCACATTCTCAGTGTTAGGACCATTTAAAAATCCGTTATTTATACTGGAAAGTCCGGCTCTGTAACTGGAGAAACCAGTTCTGTATCTATAAGGAGAAAAAATTAAAAAGACTTGGGGAACCACGGCCGGAAGTTATCACCCACGAGGTGCAGAGGCGCTTTGGGAGGTCTTTCTCTTCCCTTTTCTCGAAAGGAGTGGGCGGCGGTTGGAGGCACAAGGGGTGCCCCAAGGCAAAGAGAAGTTTTCTTTCAATGCGAGGGGGGGGTGTGGTGTGGTCACACCCCCAGTCCGGCCACCAGGGCGCGCGTCCCTTCCTCCCAGCCCGCCCTCCGGGTCCCCCGCGCGCAGGGCTGACGGGGTCACGAGCCGGGGTCGCGCGTCGTGGAGGGGCCCAGGGCTGGGGATGCAGCCCCGGGACGCGCCCACATCCTCGGCCCGCTCTCACTCACCCGCGCTCGCGCCTCGGGGAAGCC
>NW_004955427.1:24115906-24134858 GCF_000276665.1 Chinchilla lanigera
GCCGGGCGGGTCGCGGGCGGGCGGCTCCTCCTCGGCTGACATCACCGGCCCCGCGCGGCGGGCCGGGGCGGGGAGAGGACAGAGGGCCGGGGGCGGCGGGCGAGGTCAGCCGAGCCCCGGGGCAACTTCGGTCAGAGGCACACGCCTGGAGCACCGCTTTGCCCTTTCGAGAAAAATGCTGAGGCCGAGCTTTCCGAAAGAGAAGCCACTTTGCCAACTCCATAGACGCACAGTAGGTCTGCGAAAACAGGCCCTCGTGTGATTCGCACCGACTAGATTGTGCCGGTTACTCTGATAGGAGAGAAGCGGAGCCTGGCCTGCTCCCGCCTCGCGCTGTCACTGCCCTGATGAGCTGAAGTGGCCCCCACTTGCCCAGATTCTCAGCGCGGTGCCCAGCTTGCCTCTGCCAAGCCGAGCACCTAACCCTCTGGCCTGGGCTGGATCTGCAAACTCCGCTTCGCCCTCCCGAGCCCGGATTCCGCTCCCACCCAGACCACTGCCTTTGGCTCACACCAGAGTTCTGCGGAGCTGTCACCGCCAGGACACCCAAACAGGCCGCAGGGAAAAGAAAACTGTGAATTCAGGCTCGGCTAGGGCAAATTCAATCGGGAAAAGGGCTGCAGATTGCAAACTGAACAAAGCAATGCACGGACATCACTGAAGGAGAAATGAAAGCTTCGGGAGAGAGCGTCAAAGATTCAGTGTAAACAGATTTTCTTGGTAAAGTTCCTTGTGTGTCCATATCCCCTCCCCTCCCAGTAAATAAATAATAAAATGTCTAAATTTTATGACTTCAAACTTCCATGGCCTCTCCCCTCCCAGTAAATAAATAACGAAATGTCAGAATTTTAAGACTGTGAGCCTCTTCATTTGTCAGTGAAGAAAAAGGGGCTCCAAAAGGGGAAATCATTTGCTCAAATCAGACCCAAAGATTGATGTATCTTTGGATGACTGGGTCATTAATCATTCATTCTTGTTTCCTAACTCAGACTTTGCGTTAATTCAGACTGTGTCTCAACTGAAAACATTACCACAGCCCCTTGGTGCGTTGGGGTCCCCTGTCTGACTGCCAAATGAATGGATCATGGTGTCCGGGGCAGCTGCAGATGGGCCCAGGGCCGCTTTTTGGTGACTCAGTACAGATGACTCATTTGGCAGAAAACATGAAGGATGCTGCTGTGTATAAACAAGCTCACCTTAAATGAGAAAGGGAACGGTAAAAATGTGGTCTTGTTTTGTTTTGTTTTTGAAGGACCACAGAGCAAACCTGACCTTGTTCTCTCATGGAATTTCTAGGACTCTCAAAGAAAAGCGCCAAACTGTAACCCCTGTAAATAGCTTGGCTTGTTCATGGCTTCTGTTCAACTTCTCTGGGGATGGCTCCCACATTAACAGGCAGGACTGCACAGCTGCCCAGATCCAGCCACACAAGCCCCAACAGGCCAGAGCTTTGTACTCAGCAGTTCTGGTCATCGCCACTCCCTCCCTTCCACAGAGAACATTTCACTGGTGCTAGTCATGCTCCCACAGCAACTAGGAAGGTTTAAGGGTTTAATGGCTCCGCCAGGCTTCGCCTTTGGATGCAGGAATCCCATTAAAGTCTACCATTCCTGCCAGCGCCCAAGGGCAAACATGCACCTGCCACCTGTGCCTGGTTTTTAAGCAACATGGGTTTATCTCTCTGTCATCTTCCCTGCCTTCTAAGCCCAGTGACCAAGTGCAGGGCTTAACCCGTGGATTGAGAGAGGGAGACACAGGAAGAACTTGGAAAGACTGATCTCAGAGATAAGTGTACCGCAGCACTTTAAAAATCTTTTCCTAGGACGGAGCAAGAGAAATCAGTACTGGAGGCAATATAGAACCTTGGAAAGAGTAGTCAGCTTGGTCCTAGAGCTTTTGCTTCTTTCTCTCACTTTACCATGTTTTAATTGTGATCTGGACTTCAGTGTCCTCATCTGTAAAACACAGATTGTCCTAAATGATTACTAAGAAGTTTTCTAGCTCTGATGCTTTAAGATTCAATAAAGATCCTCTGATACAGGAACAAGGAGGTATGAAACAGGTATCTCAGGACATTGGTAGCTTTTCTTTCCTTCCTGGGAACATGAAAATCCAGACAAGATTCCTGATCATCTCAGATGGCTAGGATGAGGTCTTCTCTGGAGCTGGGAAGATAAGTCAGTTGATCTCACAGACCCATATAGCCCTGGGAGTGTTTTGATGTACAATGAAAAGCAAGAAAGCCAACTGAGACCAAATTCTACAGACAAGTGAGTTAAGAGTCAGCATTCCTAACCTCTCCAGAGTTAGGAGCAGGGGGTTCTCCATGTGGTTGGCAGTGGAATCAGTGGGAACTGAGTGTCTCCACCCCAGGGGACTGCATGGAGTCAGAGCTTCTGTAGGGCCTTCCTGCCTCTACTGATATTATCTTAGGCTTAGGCTAGGCTGCACTAACAAATACAACCCCAAAATGCAGTGGCTTAATACCATGATGTTTCATTCTTGTTCACTTAACAGACCCGCACACTGATGCTCATGCCATGAGGAGCCCTTCACACAGTCTTTTAGGGTTCGTACAATATGGTGGCTCTGTCATTCTACAATATATGATTTCCAAAGATGTCCTAGGAATTGCAAGTTTGATCAGTCAGAGATGAAAAGAATACACAGGTATGAGTAGGGGAAACTTCGATGGACTTTCTCTTACATTCTGCAGGAAAGAATATGGTGATCTGGCTCACCAAAACCTAGGGACGTGAGAAAGGTAGGCAAGTCATATGGGTAAAGAAGTGGAAAAAGTATTGGATAGAAAGCAGACAACCTTTACATTAGCACCTGACACCATCAATAGGGCATGGAAGAGAAAAGGAGAACAAAGGAGGTTCATCTCTCAGGCCTCAGTTTACTTCTTTTTACAAGGGTGCTGGATCTGATGCTCTCAAGGCCCATCTACTTCAATGTTTGGTGGTCTAAAGAGGCAATGGAAACGTCCCATACCAAGGGAGCCGAGCAGGATAGGTTCCTACTACAGCACGCCCTCAGCTGTGGAGCTCTTCTCCACTCATCAGTCTGCCCTGTGGACTCAACAGAGAGGCCCTTGGGTTTTCTCCAACTTTTGTTCCAAAGCTGTTCTTGTGCCTCAGCCAAGTTAATTGATCTCTACTGACCTCAGTGTCCCCAGCTGCCCAGTGGGGAGAAAAATCATTACCCTTCCCTACCTTCCCAGGCTTGGCCTGAGGCTATGATGAGCTCACTCTCCGGAAGGCACTGGCGCCCTTCTGACTGCAGTCCTCTACGCAGTGCTCACCTTGTAGCCAGAGCCTTCCATAATGTTACATTCTGACCAGGCCCCACACTATGCCCAGTTCCCAAGGATGGAACCCTTGCGGAGTGTGTGGCAGTGTGGGTGGCATTACCACGCTGGGATACAGAGGTGACAGTGCAGCAGAACATCCCAGGGACACTCAAGACTCTGGTGACTAAGGGTCCCAGTAGGTTGGCAGATCACCTAGATTGAGCCTCACAGGGGGTGGATGAGCTGGACTGGGGTATCACCATCTCCTTTAGGGGAGGGATGTGGCAGCTCCTCAGTTACGTTGCAAGCTAGATTTGTTTACTCATCTTCTCATCTGCTTGACCTCTTTTACTCCCAATTTGATGAGTTGCTTTCTGGAAAGTTCTGTGCTTTATTATTCAGCTTTGTATCCCCAGAACCCAACACAGTACCTTTTTTTGCTTATTTAGTCAGTCATCAAACACTTCCTATGTGACTTCTCTATGCCTAGCTCTGTGCTGGGTATGGAGTGAGTCTGACCTCACTGGGCTTGGAGGAGATAGTTGGCAAAAGAGCATCAATGTAAACTCGCCCCACAGAAGGGCCCTGAAGGGGAGCACTCAGAAGGGTGGGCAGAGTTCCTGGTGGACATCAGATTGAGTCACAATCTGAAAGCTTGTGTCTGTGAACCCTGCCTAGTGGGAGGGCAGGTATGTGCAAAGGCATAGAGGCAGGAGGACTGGGATAAATGTGAAGGACCAGAAGAAAGTCAATGTAGCTGGAGCACAGAGAGCAAGGGAGAGGCGGACAGGAGATGACATGGGAGACTATGATAGCTCCAGACTAGGCAGATACTGGGGCCTACTTTAAGGGTTTTTGCTTTCTTTTAAGAGTTTTGGAAAGTCATTGCAAGGCTTTAAGTCAGAAAGGTGGGGGTAAAGAAGAGAAGGAAGGAGTGATGTGTACCATGTGCAATTAGAAATCATTGTTCTAACAGTGATAAGAAAAAAACAAGAGCTGATGCCTGGATCTTCAGAGTCCAAGCGAGAGGTGATGGTTCCAGGACAAGGGTGACAGCAGCAAGTTCAGAGGAGACTTGGGTTCAAGAGATTGTAGGGGGTGAAACCCACAAGGTCTGTTGATAAAGTTGGAGAATAAGGAGAGGGAGGCCAGGATTTCCTGAGTTTCTGGTTTTTGTGATCCAATGGATGGTGGTACCATTCACAAGAGGGGTACCGGCGTGTGAAAACCAGGTCTTTGAAGTCAAAATCCTTGACTTGGTTTGGGGTTGGGCCACGGATGACTTTGAGACAGCTGAGTGGCAGGTCAAGTATATATGCACTTCAGCCTGCAGACATGGAGCTGAGAGGAGAGGTCCAAGTTTGAGGTCTAGAGCCAAGTACAAGGGGTGAGATCACTGAGGAAGAAAATACTGTAGTCAGAGAAGAGGCCTGCAGATGAGTCCTGGACAGGACATGGCTGGGGAGAGGCGGGAGAGAAGGCCAAACCAGAAAGGAGACTGGAAGGGAGCCATGCCTCGGTAGGAGGAGAGCCAGCAGGAGGTTGCATCACCAGAACAAAGAGGGGAAGGGTGTGGTCACCAGTATATAACTTGCCCAAGGTCAAATAAGGTGAAGACTGAAAATACCCACTGGTTTGGAAACATTAGTTACCAATATCAGAGTGGTTTCTGCAGAGTGATTGGAGCTAAAGCTGTGTGGGCAGTGGGGGAGAAGTAAGAGGTGGAGAAGCCATGCTGGTGGAGGGAAGGTTTCAAGAGAGTTGGATTTGAAAGGGCAGTGTGTCTTAGGACGGTAACTGTAGGTGGATCAGGAGTCAAGGAGCCCTTCACGGTTTTACTGGAGAATTTGGATACTTCCAAGGTCTTGAAAAAGAGAGAGTCAGAGGTCTAAGAGCATAAAAAGATGGTGGCAGGGAAAACTTCCAGAGAGGCAGGAAAAAAACTTGGTGGTTATAACAGAAACATGTCCTTTTCCAGCTTTGGAGGCCAGGATGCTAAAATCAAGGGGCCAACAGAGCCATGCTCCTGAAGGTTGATCCTTCCTTGCCTTTTCCTAGCTTCTGGAGGTGGTGGCAACCCTTGGTGTTCTTTGGCTTGTAGTCTCTGTTGCCATCATCACATGGCCACCATCCTCTGTGTGTGTCTATGCCTTCACATGTCCTTCTTATAGGGACCCAGTTAGTGGATTTAGGGCCCATTATAGTCCAACATGATCTCATTTTAACTTGATCACATCTACGAAGATCCTATTTTTTAAAAAAATCACATTCACAGATGCCAGGGATTAGAAGTTGAATATATCTTTTTAGGAGATAAAATTCTACCCACTACAATATAAAATATTAGAACTACCATTGGTTGTAGAGAGTGAGAAACATGACCCAGGATGCCCAGCCCTGTCCTGGGACCCCGAGACTGTTCTTGTGTTCTTGGTGAAAGGGACTCTGTAGAGGACAGTGTCCAGCAGCTTCAGTAGCTCCCTGACTGCTCCTCCACTGGGTAGCTGGGACCCCTCAGTTTCTCCCACCAGAAACCAGGACTTCTGAGCTCATGTCCTCTTTCTTCCCATCGCAGGCTCATCTCTGTAGCTCATTTGGCACCTTTCTTTGCCCAAAGGCATGTAGCAATGCTACCCCACCACACTGGGGGCTGGGGTTGTGCCACAAAAAGTAGCATTCCAGAGCCCCCTTCCACCCCTGGAAAACACACTGCATTTGTGCTACTTTGCTCAGAGCTCCAGGAACCAGAGGTTCTGGGGATTTTTTTCTTTTTTTTTTTTTTGGTTTTTCTCCGGTACCGGGAACCGAACTCACGACCTTGCGCTTGCCAGGTAGGCGCTTTTGCCGCTAAGCTAAATCCCCAGCCCCAGGTTCTGGGGATTTTTGACCAAAGAACTAAAAGAATAAACCCATACCTTCTTTTGATTGCTCCCTTGTGCCCCCAAGCTTTATTGTATCCTCTCTGGAATGCCAGGAATAGTCTCCTTTTGTCCAGGGGGAATAGGGCTGTTTGCTGGACCAGCCCTAGGGAGCCCTTCCTTGCTGTTTCTCTGTGATGCTGGACTCTGGGTGGTTGTCCCACAGGCCAAGGTGAGAATGTAAACACTGCGATCCTTCTGGAAGAGGCCTGGGACTGCCTCCAAGGAGGAAGGGTTGCTCATGTCTTGGCCAGGCTCCCAAGCCTCATGTACAGCAACTCTGAGCTCCAACTTACACAGTTTGGGGTGGGTCCTCAAATGACCTTCCGTTTCTTGTCTGCCCATCCGCGAGGACCATTCCATTCCAAACAACATTCTTCTGATAAAATCGGCTACACACTGTAAACGTCAAAGAGCCAGGAACATTCTGTGGGGCGACAGGATTTTGATAAAGTCTTCTTATTTTGCAAAACTTTCTAGCATTAAACATCCTCCCCAGGGGCAGGCAGGAAAATTCCCGGATGCCACCACACTGGGCAAAGTGGCCATGGCCCCAGGGAAGGAGCAGAGAGCCTAGAGGTAAAGTTCTCATTGTGAGCAGAGGAAGCTGAGTGCTTGGCCATCTTTTCATCCTATCCAACAGTCCACAGTAGTTGTTGCGCACTTCCCAAGTGCCAGGCCTTGATCAAGTCACTGAGAATGCATTCCCTTATGCTGTCACAAAGCTCCCCAGCCTTCCAAAAAGCAGGGAGAGCTTCCTCCCTCCTCCCTGTCCAAGTTCATAATCAGTGTGACCTGCCCCTCTTCCTCTTGCCACTGCTCTGTCTTCTCTACATCCCACCACCCCATTGTAGTGGGTGTTTGGTGTGTTGCCTTCTGCTCGCATGTGACTCATTATGGGTCTGTTTCTGGATATCTCAGTCTCTACTTTCCTCAGGCTTTCCTGTGTGCCGCTTGGTGCCTCCCAGCCTGTCCTCTCCCTCAGTCTCTTTTCCTCTCCACTTATGCCTTTTCCGATCAACTCAGCCCCTATTTTTCACTCTTTTCCTTTTCTGTTTTTTTTCTCTTTAATTACTGTTGACACAGAACTGAATTCATTTTTCCTAGGTTTGTGGAACATACTTTCTCAGTCTCTGGTTTTAATTTTTAGAATTGGTTGAAGTTTTGTACTTTTCTGTATTGTTTCAATTTCTTATAAGAGCATGTGTAACTATTTAAAACGTTGTATTAAATTATGATGTCCTTGTAAAAAAGGGCACATGCAGTGTGTTGTAAAATGCTGTGCAGAACTCCATGAATGTCTGTTATGGCTTAGGTATAGATGTTCCCCCAAAGCTTCATGTGCTCATAGGTGGGGCTTTGGGAGGTGACTGCATCATAAGTGTACGATACTGGACCATGAGTGTGTGATACTGGGTCATATCACTGATGGGTTTATAGTTGGGTGTGATGTTGGGAAGTGAAGCCTGGTAGTAAGAGGTGGGTCTCAGTGGGCATGGCCTAGAAGAGTATATAGATATTCCTCCTCCTCCCTTGATCCTCCTTTTCCTTCCTGTCTGCCATGCCATGAACTGTTTCGCCTCTGCCATGCTTCTCTGCAGTGTCTCCCTGTCTTGTATCTAGCCAACTGTGGACTGAATCATCTATAAGATGAAAGCCAAAATAAACCTTTCTTCCTTTAACTTGTGGGCATTGTACATTTTGTCCTACCAATAAGAAAGTAACTAAGACGATGTCACTCCCTGAACACTCCTATGTAGTCACCTCTCAGAGTGGAGGATGTGCAAGGTCCCTTCTGGTCATTCTCTCCTACACCCATCATCACCACCCAGACTTCTTTCAGCATAAATGAGTATTTTTGATAAAATACTTGCTTTTGTATTTTATATAACCAGGGTGCTGTAATATAAGCTTTTTTGTGTCAGCCGTCTTTTGCTCAGTATTCTGACTGTGAGCTGTTGCATGTAGTTATAGCCTCTTTGTTCCTCTTTCTAGGGAGTAGCTATTGTGGGGCTAGCCCTCAATTTATTTTCCTTCTCTTGTTAATGGGTATTGGAGCAGTTTTCCATTTACAACTATTACAAATTGTACCACTATTAACACTTATGTGCATGTCTTCTGATGACATGTATTACTATTACATTCAGGAAAATTCAAAAAGAAGATGATGTCCATTTGGAAAGATGAAGTTAGCCAAGTGGGATGGTTTCAAAAAAGCTCTGGAGCAGGAGATGGAACATGAATCCTTTTTCAGTCCTATTTTCTAGTTTTACAACTGTAGGCAAATTAACCTCAGTGAGTCTCAACGGTCTCACCTGGAAAATATAAACAGCAGTACCTGCCGCTGTAGTTATTATTACTTCACAGGTAACCTATGATAATCAAATGAGATGACGCCTGTGAGAAGAAATTGGGAGGAAAAGCATCTTGCAAAAAACAAGGTATTGCTATTTTTTTATTGAAGAAAAACTAACAGCAACACTGTGAGCCTCTTGATTTATGGTTTAAAATTTTGAACCTGTGACTTTCATTAGACAAAGATCTCCCAAGTTCCTGACCCAGGAAGAGCAATAAAGGAGAAATGTCTTCCCTCCTAAGGTCTCTGTTTCACATGATCAAGTAGGAACTTATGGTTGGTGGCATCTTTCTTCCCTTCCAAAAGGGGAAAGGCCCTTGGCTCATACTCGGGTTTTTGGTGTGGAAGAACAACAGAAAACCCCATTGACAGAACTATGGGGCATTAGTAACACTTGGGGGATTAGCAGCAGGCTCAGGCCCTTGAGTGGGGCGATGTCCACACAGACCACACAGAAAGCCAAGACTGGACACCTTTTTGGACATCAACCCAGTGCCCCATCTACTGCCTTACACTGTCCCCTTGTGTAAGGAGGGAATCTGACCAGACAGTGGGACTGGTAACAGGCTACATATCTGCCAATTGGCAGAACAAACCTACGAGCCTCTTCTCTTTATAGGATGGGGTCACCTGAAGGCTTAGAGAAGCTGCCATGGTCTACACATCCGTGAAGGCAGGCTGGACACCTGCCACAAGCTCCCACCCAGCTCTTCTTTACCACCCAACCAAGACACACCTTGTGTGTCTTGCTCTGAAGGGCAGTGTTCCCCAGGCCTCACTGGGACAACTTCTACAAGAGCAGACTTCAGGCAACCAGCCCACAGATGTGTCATGTGTCTGTGACACTGACAGCCCTGTGTTTGGTGTTCTGGGATGCAGAACTATAGGGTCCCTTTCCCCAGGCACTCACTGTGGGTGGGTGGGGGACAAGGGTGACCTGAATGACAGTGAGCCATTCAAGAAGGACCTGCAACAGAAAGGGCTCCAAGGCCATGCCATGCATGCAAGGGCTTTCTAAGAGAGAGCTCCTGACAGCCACCCAAGGGTGGAAGAATGAATCATAGCCTGAAAGCTGGACCATAGGGCAGTGGTTCTCAGCCCTGGCTGGAAGTCACTGGAGGAGCTCTTACAAAATGCCACTGCCTACACTCCACTGTGGGACCTGGCCATTAGTAGTCTTTAAAAGTTTCCCCAAGTGTTACTGAATTGTAGCCACCACTGAAACTAACACCTTAACTCAATTAAGGAGAAAACGGACTGCGTGTAACTTTTGGCAGTCCAGGGACATGACATTTATTGAGTACCTGCTTTGTACTACAGTAGGCTCTGGCTATATGAAGAAGAACAAGATACATATATTCCATGCCCTTAACAAGCAAACAGATTAGGAGGAAAGATGCAGCCAGAAATATGTATAAATTATTTTACATAGGTGTGAACTATGTACTCTAAGAATATTGAAGTATGCTGGAGAAAGCTTTCTTAGAGAGGTAACATTAAACTACTTTTCCTGAGGATGATCAGGACTTTCTTAAGCAAAGAAAACAGGAAACAAAAATGTGGAAGGGACAGTATCATATAGGCGCTGAGTCCACGGGCTACAGTGTGTCCAACATGACACAGGGCATGCTGGAAGAGGAGGCTGGGAAGAGTGGCAGGGCAAACACCAAAGCCTGGACTCCACTGAGCTTCCACTGTTTGAAAAATGAGGCAAAGAAGGAAGACTAGAAAAGAGAAATGGCGCTTGGGAGAGCAGGAGGGAGCCACTGTAGTGATTCAGATTTGAGGTGAGGGAAGTCTGGCTGAGGAATTGACGGGAATGAAGGAGGGAGCAACCCAAGGGACATTTCCAAAACAAGCAATGCAATTTGCTAAGAGAATTGGGGGTGCAAGGAAGGCACCTCAGTAACTAATCTGAGACAGTAGGATAACCTGACATTAACCAAGATGGGGATACTGGGTAGATTCTTTAAATCTCATGACACGCCAACACATCCAAGTAGAGATGTATCCAAGGGTTAGCTGGAGGGCAGAAGTTGCAACATGCAGGTGAGGAGAAAAATACTCAGGTAGGAATCCTACAAACTATACCAGGCAGTTGGCAGGGGAAGACAAAGCACTTAGGGTGGCACCTAGAAAGCAGGCACAAGTGTGCATGCGCCAAGACGGACTGTGTGCAGGTGGAGACAAGTGGGACTAGAAGGAAGAAGGGGGAATAAGGAGTAGTCGAAGAGCAGGTCCAAGAAGAGGGAAAGCACAGGGTCTGATAAGAGGAAGAGTTTATCTTTGGAGAAGATAGGCATTTTTGAATGCAGATGGAGATGTTTGAGAAATCTCATCCCCCAGGGACCCTTTTTAAAGGGCAATAATCAAAATTGCTTAAAGCAGGGCTTGGGAAAGTTTTTCCATATGGGACATTGTAGTGAAATGTTAGGCTTTGTGAGCAGTGTGCTCTTAGTCACACCAATTACTAACTGTGCCGTTAAAGCCTGAAGGTGGTCATAGACAAGACATAAATGAGTGGGCATGCTGTGTTCCACTAAAACTGTATTTTCAAATACAGGCCACTGGCTTGAT
Organism: Chinchilla lanigera; assembly: GCF_000276665.1. Lineage (NCBI taxonomy): Eukaryota > Metazoa > Chordata > Mammalia > Rodentia > Chinchillidae > Chinchilla > Chinchilla lanigera. The sequence continues at coordinate 24,127,053 of NW_004955427.1, forward strand.
TTTTCCCAGGGCTGTAGTTTGCCAATACCTGCTCCAGAGAGTATGATAGGAAGAGTGGGAGAGGAAGGAAGAAAAGTTGGAGCTTAAAGAGAGAGGATAAAGTTTGGACTGGCTTCCGTGGGGAACTTGATCAATGGGTGATGTGAGTTCAAATCTAACCCCAGCTAAGAGACCCTGAGTAAATTTCAGGTAGGCCTCCATATCCACAAGTTTGGTATAGATTCAACCAACTTCAGATCAAAGATATGTTTTTAAAAAATTGTATTGAACACCAACAGACAATTTTTCTTATTCCTTAAATAATACAACATAGCTATTTCTGTAACATTTACATTGTGTTAAATATTATAAGTAACATAAAGATGATTTAAAGTATATGGGAGGATGTGTTATGTACAAAACTATGCCATTCCATGTAAGGATTTTGAGCATCCTCAGATTTTACTGTTTTGGGGCATCCAGGAACCATAATCTTATGAATTCATAATCTTATGAATCTTATATCACCTGCTGATATCAAATGTAGTTAACTTCCCTAAGCCTCCATTTCCTCATCTATAAAATAGGGGAAATAACAATACCTAATTCATTAAATTGTTCCAAGAAACAAATGAGACAGTGAATATAGGTGTTGAGCATAAACTCAGTAAAGATTTTCTTACTTAATTTTTAAGGTTTTCCCATGAACCACAGGATTATAGCTGTAGCTGTGAGCCATAACCAAGGAGCCTCGGCAGAGCATGGAGCCCTCACAACATGACAGGTGGAACTAGATGGAGAGGAGCTAGGGATGGATTGGGGAAAGGAGGGGACCCACCAATCAGTGATGCAAGAGCAAAATGTACATTTCCAGTTGGCCAAGATCTACAGGTGTAAACACACACACCTGTGCACCTGCATGCACACCAAAGTGGTACGGCCCAGACCCATCACTCTTAGTGATGTTGTGTCTTGGGCTTATCACTGTGACATTTTGAGAAGGGTCCCAGTGCAGTACAGCTTGTTGGTCCTCATGGGGGACTAGCATGTCTCACCAGCACATACTACATGGCTCTGGGCTGCTACTGCTGCTGCTCCTCGTAGCCTAGACTGATGGAAATAGCTAGTCTCAGACTCAGAGAAGCCCAAAGTTTTCCTACCTGTACCTCTCACACTTTCCAGACTTACCTGGTGGAGGTGGGGTGCTTAAAAATGTGTGTCCTGAGGTCGTAGACCAAAAATGTAGTTTAGTAGGTCTAAGATGGACCCAGGAATTTGCACGTCAGCAAGCATCGCAGGTGATTTTTTTCTATCAGTGAGCCCAGGACCCCATTTTCAAAAATAAAGCTTTGCATCATCTCTAAGTGCAGCTGAATAATGGGGCAACAGCATCCCCATATTCCTTCCAGAAACTGCAATCATACAGGTGGGTCTGCTCCTTTCCTTACAATTTCTCCTCATTGCCCTTGAGGGAAAAAAGGAATCTATTTTAGGTGTCTTCAGGTATCCCTATTAATTCTATCAGGTTTTTCTTTTTTCTTTTTTTTTGGGAATCGAACTCAGGGCCTTGAGCTTGCCAGGCAGGCACTGTGCTGCTGAGCTATATTCCCTATTAATTCTAAAGCAGACATGAAAATTTTCTGAGAAAAGTAAAACACCCAGAAAAATACAAGATCAATCCAAAGAGGCTATGAGCCACTGTTCTCCAGCTTATAACATAATCTTATGAATAATTACTCTTTTCAGAAACTTTGTTAGCACTATGCAAGTCCACTTTCTTCCTGTCCATCTGAGAGGTCATGCCAATCTTTCTTTTTCATCTTAGGACCCTCTATTCCCAGCACCTCCAAGCAGCCTGGGCTACAAGGAAAGCCGTTGCTATCATCTAGTGTTATGGCTTCTGAATCAATAGAAACAGGTTTGAACACAGAGAAATGCAATAAATACTTACTGAGTGAAGGAATGAATGGAACCATGATGGTTGGATGGGTTGAAAGGACTCACCAAGAATACTTAAAGATGTACATTGAGAGCATTTTTTAACTAAAGGTATAGTCACTCCTGAAAACTTTTCAATTGTTCACGTAAAAAAGGGCCAATACAGATCATAAGTAAATAGCTACATATCTATATATGAACCTGGACTACAAAGTCACTCACTAAACACACATACACACACACACACACACACACACACACACACACACACACACACTAAAATGTGTATATCTAAATAAATGCTATTGTAAATAAATGCTTCTGTATTTACTAAAAAATCTAAATATATATCTAATAAATCTGAGTATATCTAATACATCTAAATAAATTCAACATTGGTGCCCTGGGAAGCCTTCCACAATTATCCCAGTCACACTATCAGTTATCAGAATGTATTAGGCTTGTATCCCATTTCTGGAATTTGCCTTAGGAGTCAGTTTACTTTATGGCTACCCTTATTTTTGATCCAAAAAAAACAATTTAGCTTAATCAATGTCTTTATCCCCAGGCTTGGTCCCAAACAATTTCAGGTTCTTCCAGAAATCAAATGAGCTCTCAGAGCACAAAAACTTAAAGTTCATTAGAATATTTAAAAGCTCTGACAAAGGTCCTGAAAAGGAATTCTAAGCCTGAAGTGAAGATGACAGCACGGTTGGAAGAGCAGGTGATTCACTGTAGGAGATAGGAACCCCGAAGGCACAAACTTACCTGAGTCAGATCCGGCAATCTCATCTGCCATCAGTAAAGAACTGGATTCCTCTTCTCATCTCACAGTACAGCGGCAGGCCAGGCCAGATGCCCACCAAACATAGTTCCTCCTTTTCCCGAGTACTTGTCCGTCTGCATTTCCAGCATTGTTTGGTCAGATAGGCTGGATCTAGCTCTGGGCAACTGAACACAGGCAGAGATGACATGAGCCCTTTCAGCCTGGCCCCTAAGACCACCTCAGAATCCTCCAGGTGACCCTCACTTCTTCCAGCTGGATGCTGAGAATTGAAAGGAAGATTCTGAAGGTAAAGGTGTTCCAACTGCTAAGCTGAAGGAGCCTCGGTTCCTGCATGTCCACATAAACTGTGTCAGAGTTCTTCATTCCCTTCCTGGTATCAGAAAATTTACAGTGTCAAGTAACTGAGAGGTGGTGATGCTTATTACAGTAGATGCCCACCTCAGTATGGACCCACAGATTTACATGGAATTGCCCATGTCAGAGCAGCTCCATTAGAAACTGATGCTGCCTTCTGTGGCATCTGCCCTTGTGACTTTCAACTGAGCCTCATGTCTGAAACCAGCATTAGTTCCTCTGTCTTCAGCTCTTTGTACCTATGGTTTATGTCGCATCACACAGAGCAGCACTAGCCAAGCCCTCCTGCTGGCTGCAGAGATGACTGCTATCCCTTCGAAATGCCACCCATGCTCAGGGCTTCTCAAGGTGAACCTGAAGTATATCACACGGCCCATATAAAGCCAGTCTCCACACTTCGTGAGTGCTATCTTTTAATAGAAACAGGAACACACACACACATATACACACACACTTTTTTAAAAAGTCGAAAGAAACTCAAGCTGGCCATTATTTCAGACCCCACTTAAAGAACCACTCTGTCTCAGAAGGTAGCTGTGGTCCCCATACCACAATGGATGATGGGAGAATCCACCATCTTCCACTCAGCCCAGCCCATCAGAGCTGGAGTACAGGGAAGGCAATAGTCGCACACTCTGAGATGGTCTGCCTTCCCAGAGCATGGCCAGCTGGGGACTCCTGATGCTGGTGGGTCTTTCTTGCCCTCTGTTCTTTTATCTGAATACAGCCTTCTCCCTAAGAAGAACACCTCATCAAGAATCAGGGGCTTGTTCCTCTATTTCCTACCTCCAACTGAAAATGAGTGCACATTTCTGCTTGTGAGCTCCCCAGCCAAAGGAACCTGCTACAGCTCCCAGACGTAGGTGCCGAACAAGGCTTGGTGAGTAGACTTCTGCTATTCCCTTGCCTTCTGAATGCAGAAAAATGTCAGCAAGTGTAGCCACTGCAGCCTGTCCTTTCCTCGTGGGCACCTGTATGGACGCCAAGGAGATAAGGGCTGGCAAGGACAGAGTTGTTTGCTCTAGACTAGGCCTTGTTGCAAAAGACCTGGAGACTGGGATCAATTGTTTTGATGTTTAAGAAAATTCCCCAAGACTCTAGGCAGGGAGAAGACTGAGGGAGAAGTGGTACAGGGAAGAGGCCAGGTGGATTTGATAGGCCAATGGCCTAAGCTGGCAGAGGGCAAGGCAGAGCTCTGTGGGTCTCCTGGCTGAGATTTGGACACCCTGCAGATCTCCTGCTGGTTTGGGCTGCTGAAGATGTCCTGCTAGGTCTGAAGCCCACAGATGCAGCTTAGTCTCCTAAAGCAAAGAGACTCCACTCTGCTCTGAAATTTCAACCTAGCAGGGGCCAAATAGCACTGAAGATCTCATGTTTTTTTTCTTCTGTGTTGCCTACAGAAAATGACATGGAATTAGCAGGGGTGGCTCTCACAATACTATCCCCTTCAAAAAATATGGAAGTCTCATTTTATTCACCACTCACAGCTCCACATGCTGACAGTAGGAATTATAATCCCCATTCCACTAAGAAAGTGTCCTAGTTACTTTTCTCCTTGCTGAGACAAAATACTCAACACCCCAAGGTGAGAGAGGAAGGGTCTATTTAGCTCACCGTTTGTAGAGGTTTCAGTCCATAGTCAGCTGGCTCCAGTGGGGAGAGTAAGCCTCTTTACATCCCTTATATCACATCCAGTCTACCAGAATTAGGGTGGTGCCAACCCAGTCAGTGGACTGAATCACAAATCACCCACCCTTAATTCCAGCACCCTTAACCCCAGGACTGCACTATGAATCAGTTACATTCTAGATTTAGCTGCCTCCAAAAGCCCCCCCGCCCCATGACCGCATAAGGCTTTGGGAGGACATTCAGACACAAACAATAACAGAAGGAGTTAAGTTTCAGAGAGGTTAGAAGTCTGCCCTAGATGGCAGAGCTAGTAAGTGGCAGAGCTAGGGTTCAAACAGAGTTTCTCCCCCAAATCCCATTACCTGCAACATTAACCACCCTCTTCAGCGAGCCCACTTAAAAGTTACCTTCAGAAGGAAGAGTGGTTAGGTTGAAGGTAAGCCTGATTTCTCTGGCTCGGGTTCTTCTGTCTCATTTATTTTTGTTTACCTAGTTCTCTTGGTTCAGGAAGTCTTTCCACATTTTCTATCCAACTTGGTTCCAAACTTGCTTCTTCCAGAAGTCTCCTGGCTTCCTTTCTCACTCATCTCCTCGGCATGTGTAGCTCATCCTACAGCATGTGGCTTGGCTGTATGCTTTGGACTTATGCCCCACAATTTACTGTGTGGAGCTCCACAGGCTCCCCAGCAACTCAGCTTCCGAGACAGGTGTTGTAGGCAGAATGATGCCCTCCAAAGATGGCTGGGTCCCAATCCCCAGAACCTATGAATATGTGATTGATATGGCAAGGGGAACTGTACAGATGTGATTAAATTGAGGATTTTGAAATGGGGAGATTATGCTGAATTATCAAGGGGGCCCAAGCTAATCACAAGGGTCTCTAACAGCAGAAGAGGGAGGCAGGAAGGAGCCATGAAGGAGAGGCAGAGGTGGCAGTGCGTGAGATTGCTGAAGGCCAGTGTTGAGGATTAATGAGGCCATGAGCCAGGAACACAGACAGCTGGGAAAAGTTGGAAAATCAAGGAAACTGATCATCCCTTAGAAACTCCAGAAAGAAGACCAGCCCTGCTGACAACTTGGTTTCAGCCTGGTGAGATCCACTTTGAAGTTCTGACCCCAAGAATGACAAGAGGACATATTTGTGCTGCCTTAAACCCTGAATTTGTATTAATTTGTCATAGCAGCAATAAGAGAGTAATACCTCAGGTCTGTGTGTTCCTTTCCTGCCTGTCTCCACATGGTCCCCAAGCCCACTCTCACAGGCTTCTGGCTGTGCTCAGTACACAGTGGATTCTGAGATTTTCAAGTGACTGTCACCCCCTGCCCCTCCAGAGGCCCAGGCTTTCCTCAGTGTTCCCCACTTATCTCAGCAATGGGAAGCCTCCTGCTGGCCCACCCTCCTATATCTCCAGCATAGCAAAGATAGTGGAAGTAACCAGGTATGCATCAGGGGAAGAGCACAGCTGAAGCTGGATTTCTGAGCCCGGATCACGAGGACTTATTTTTTAAAAGGAAGGAGGCCAATCTGATTAGCTAGTACTTGGGCCAAGTTCATTGCCAGTCAGGGTCCTGAGTTGAAAGTTGGTGAACAAGTGGTCATCACATAATCTCCATCTGTTACTGGGTACTAAGGTAGGCTGGCCATTCTCTTTCCCTTGACTCCAGCTCCTTATCTAAGGGTTCAGGAAGTGAATTCTCAGGCTCAAGAGGCAGAAGGGTTCCCCTTAGGATTCCCCTTAAGGGCTTTGCTTCAACCTGTTGACCTTAGCTGCATTTTCTACTACCACTCTTGGTAAAAGTTTTGCACCTTTTTCTGGTATCAACACACAAACTGTCACCTTTTTTCCCATCTGAAGAGAAGGAAGAACATTCAAGATGGAATCTTGAATCCCAAACTCTACCTTGATTTAGAATGGTTTGTACAGGATTCACCCAATTGTTTAGGTTGGAGGACTTGTTAGCATAATTCCCAGACACAGCACAGAAAATGACCCCTATTCTAGTTCTCAGTCTTGAGTTCAAGAAAGTTCTGGGGTTGTGCTGTGCTCAGCCTAATCTGGCCAGGGGAATTCATTTATACTTGAATGGCTTGTGATCATGTTTTTACATAATAAATCTCTGAGGTTGGTGAGATGTACCTAGTGCAGGTGAGGTGGTTTCACCTGCACGTGTCTAAAAGTTATATGTCCAGTGCTCCAGCCATGGATAAATGAATGGTGAATCAAACTAAACACGAGCAGATATGCAGGTGGGTGGATCAATGAGTAGAAGGGTGGGTAAGTGGGCAGGTCCATGGATGAGTGAGCAGGTCAGTGGGTAGTGGATGGATCACTAGATGCATCAACCAATAGACAGCTTAGGCAGAAAGAAGACATTCATGTTCCCAGAAATCCCAATACAACTGTCATTCATTCAGACATTATCAGCTACTGCTATGGACTTCTTGGTGAAACTTTCAGATCACAAGTATGTCTGTCCCACCATTTATCCTAGAAAGTACTGCTGGTCTCACTGCCAGATAGACTGACTTTGCTGACATTTTAAAGACATACTTTAGCTACATAAAACCCGTCTGAATGATACTGTGGTGTGATGCTGGGGATAAGAGTATGTGATTAATGAGCCAGGCATGGTGGTACATACCTGTAACTCCAACACTCAGGAGGCTGATGCAGGAAGATTGCTTCAAATTCAAGGTCAGCCTGGGCTACATAGTGAGTCCTTGCCAGCCTGAGCTACATGGTGAGACCCTGTCTCAAAAAAAAGTGTACGATTACTAAGTTAGTCCACTGTTTGGTTTAGCATAGTTCTGGAGTGTTGTCTTGGTCACTTTTCTTTTGTTGCTGAGGCAGAATATCTGATGTTCAGAGTTAAGGAAGGAAAGGTTTATTTAGCTCACAATTTGTGGAGAGTTCAGTCCATACTTGGCTGGCTCCACAGCAGAGTGGTACATGGCAGAGGGCAACAGTTCATGGTGGCTGAAGACAGCAAAAGCAATAAGAGCACGAAAAGACAGGGGAGGAAGCCTCTTTTTGTTCCTCACACTGTGTGCTGGCTATCCATCCATGCCCACACCATCTCAGTGTCCTCCTCTTGTACAGACTCAGGATGAACATATA
>NW_004955427.1:24135191-24155582 GCF_000276665.1 Chinchilla lanigera
AAAATCCTAGAGTAGGAAGGGCATGTCCTTTTCACCCCAGGATGTAGAACTGCTGAGTTACTTACCTAAGTCTCTAGACTCCTCAAGTTGACACAGTGTATCAACCATAGCAATCTACTCCTTGTCAACTTGGCAGCCAAAGACCTTTCTTTAAAAGCATTTCCAAGGGGCTGGGGATTTAGCTCAGCAGCAAAGTGCCTGCCTGGCAAGCACAAAGTCATGAGTTCGGTTCCCAGTACTGGAGAAAAACCAGAAAAACCAAAAAAACTAAAACCATTTCCAGATAAAAAGACATTAGAACCCTATACAGGTGTGGATAATGGGAAGGTCCACCCTGGGTATGGGTGGCATCTCCTGAAAGGCAGGAACCTAAAAGGGATAAGAGGGAGAGGCAGGCTGATGCTGATGCTGCTCTTGCTGCTTGTTGCTTCCTGCCTGATACACCATGGACTGTTTCTCCTTTACAATGCCCTTCTACCCTATTGCCCTGCCTTGGAGCCAGCTGACTACACATTGAAACCTCTATAAACTGTGAAATGAAATAAACCTTTCCTCTTTCAACTTTTAATACTTTGTCTCAGCAACTGGAAAAAGTAACTAAGACACAGAGACAGACAGTCTTCACAGCACAGAAGAAAAGGCAATGTGAAGTGAGACAAAGAGAGATTTGGAGATGTTGGACTTGAAGATTAGGATGATGGGACCATAAAACAAGAACAATGGTAGTAACCACTACACATTTGAGGACCCCTCCCCATGCCCCAGTAGCTGGAGGGAACTCAGCCCTGCTGACATCTTGATTTCAGTACCATGAGATTTCAGACTTCTGGTCTCTAGAGCTCTAAGACAACAAATTTCTGTTGCTTTTAAGCTACCCAGTCTGAGTGATCTGGACTCAAAGTTTGCGTTCTTTAAATTGGAACAAAAGCATTTCACTAATTTTTTTTTTTTTTTAGTACTGGGAATCAAACTCAGGACCTTGCGCTTGCCAGGCAGGTGCTTATGCCGCTGAGCTATATCCCCGGCCCACATATCATTAAATTCTAATGATGATCAGAAATCTTGTGTTGAACCAAACCTAAATTTTGTGAACAGTATCATGAACAAGAACTTGTGTTTCAAGAAAGAAGGTTAAGATCTAGTTAGTCTCTCCCCATAACCTTCCCAGTCCTCACCCACCTCTAAAGTCTTCTGTCCAAAACATCAGTGATTTTCAAAATATGGTCCAAAGAACACCTAAACTGAATCACTTGTGGTGCCTTAAGGGGCCCATGACTTCACCCCAAACTTTGAAATGTGTTGGGGTGAGGTGCATACATCTGTACTTTGAACACACATCCCGGATGAGGCTTTGCACACCGACTCATGAGAAGCTATACTATAGAGGAAAGCGTCAGAGGCAACGCTACAGTCCTTCCTTCTATGGTTCAATGCCAAAACCACCGATCGTGGGCCAGGTGCTGAACACCTGGGGGCAGCTATTGTCCAGCTCCTCACTGCTTCTGTGGGGTGCTACTACACCCAGTGCTTGTGGCTTGTGATGCATATCAGGTTGAGTTCATCAAGGAACCGAAAGAGTCCTGTCTCCTTATGCCACTCATGCCACAAGACAGCAGCAAAGGTATTCAGGGAGTCAGAGACTACAGATGTTTTTGAGAACATGAGTTGCCATGAGGCCATTCATGTTAATTTTTTAACAGTAACACTTACACAGGTATGTGCCCTTGGAACTTATGATTCTACTTTTGGGAATTTATCCTACAGATATGCTTTATGACTGTACATATGTAAAGATTATTCACAACAGAGCTGACAATCATAGCAAAAAGCAGAAAGACTGAAAATGCTCATCATCCTGGAAGTGGTGAAATAAATTGTGGCACATTCATACAATGAAAAGTAAAGAGGAAACTGTATAAATATTGATATATAAATGTCTCCAAGATAGATTATCAAGGGGAAAAAAAGCAAGATGTGGGACATGTTTAAAATATGCTACCTATGTGTATGAAAAGAGAGGGACAAGAATCCACATTCCCATTTGTTTAGTGTATTTATAAAGAAATGTAGGAATTATGTTTGAGAACAGCAATTTCCTCCACACCAGGGGATGGGACTAAGCAGATGGAGAACAGGATGGCAGGGAACTTTTCACTCTCATTGTGATTACACTTCAGGCATTGGAACCATTTCAGTGTATTATGTATTTTTTTAAAAAAACAATAGAATACAATTAAAATTAGCTTTATTGTGATGACCAAGCAACTGGGTTTGAGTTCTCCACACCTGTTTGTCCTGATGTCCCCTGATAGTCCTGGCGTGGACTATCAGGAGCTCCATAGGCTGGGTGCCATGTTCCACAGGTCACCCCTATTCCTGACCCTCCCCTGGGTTAGACAAGGTGCTCCAGGCCAGAATGCGCACACAAAAGTGGCAGTAGGAGGCTGGCCCATGGAGATTCTTGCTGGGGAGAAGCAGCTCCTCGAAGGTTCTGAGATGTGGGTCTACTATGCCCAAGGCAGCTCCTAGAAACAAGAGTCCCAGCCCAGCTTCTAGTATGGAGGCATCAGCTGTTCTCGATTCATGAGTGAGGAGTGGTGGTAGCGATCCCGAGTGGCAAAGTCTGCATTCTCCTGGGTGAGCTGAGTCATCTCCATGTCAACCCTCGCTAGGGATGGCGCCAAAATGATCTGCTCCTGGGGGGACTGCAGGCTCCTTTGGGGAGAGAACACAGAGGATGGTGAGACAGAAAGAGCAAGCGGAGACAGAGTAAAGGAGACCGGGCTACTCTGGGTAGAGAAATTATTTGCAAAAATGTCAACTGTGCTAATGGTTAGTGTGTAGTTAGTGTTGTAAAATCTAAACATAAATATAACTGTTGAGAGCTATGTGTACAATAGGTTTTGAACTCAAAATATGAAAAGTACTAAGCATCTTAGTCAGTTTTTTGGTTGCTGAGACCAATACGTGATACCCACAACTTAAAGGAGGAGAGGTTTATTTTGGCTCACAGTTTATAGAGGTTTCAGTCCATAGTGGATTGGCTCCAAGGCAAGGTGCATGGCAGAGGAGAGCCACTCATGGCACAGGAACCAGGAAGAAAGATAAACCTTTCTGACCACATGCTTAGTGACCCGCCTCTTCTGACCAGACCCCACCTCCTATCAGCAAGTCAGCTATATGTCCCTACAACTCAGTCACCTTCCTGTGATCACATGAGGCTCTGAGGGGACTTCAGGTATAAATCGTAACACAGTGTATAGAAGTAAGGAGAGAGTCCAGTGTTGGCCATTCTTAAGTATAAAAGCATAAAATACTACCCAGCTGAATGGAGATAATCCACAAAGCAAGATAATAAAGAATATTTGACATAAACAAAAAATGAATAGCAAGATAGTTTATATATAAACCTGACTATATTAATTACCATATTGAATGTAGATTGCTATGCTCTGTCACTTTTCTTTTTTTGTCAAATGAAGTGACGAATGAAGAAGCAGAATTGAGAAGAGGGGAGAAACTTCTTTGATTCACTGGAAAGAAAGATGACTGAGGGATGATTTCCAGAGAGCTAAGATTAACTCAGCCGGCAGCAAAGAGGCACAACTACAGAGGCTTTGACACCAAGGTGGCCTCAGGACGCAGACAGCATCCTAACATAGATGCCATCGTCACAGACAAAATAAGCTACAAAGAAAACTGTTAGGGGTAGAGGAGGAAAGCACTAGAGGAAGGATGGTGTGAGGAAACTCAGACTGGCAGCCAAGGAAGCTACAGAAGGCAGATCCTGTCACTGCTCTGTCCCTACTCAGCTTAGTGGCCTCAGGAAGCCTCTGTAATGCCGTGCACCTCCATTTTCTCATCTTCTCTGGTTCCTGCCAGGTTTTCCAGCCTGTGCTGGGGTCTCAAAGCCTCACCAAGGATTTCTTGGAAATACTTTTACTTTAAAAAAATCAGCTCTTTTACTAATACCATAGTAAGGTTCAACTGTTTACATCAGTAATATACTTGAGAGTTGTAAAACGGTAGAAATCTAATGTTACACACCTGTGGAATTTAAGCAAAAACCTGACTCTCTGCAAAATGTCCAACTACAGAAGTTTGGGTCACATGACTAATGCATTACAGATATTTTCTGAGAACATATGTAAATTACATCAGTAGAGATTCATCACTGGGTTAGCTTTTAATAAGGGTTGAATTTTTAAAAAGTAAGGTTAAGAAGTGACAAAAATGTCATACCAGTCAATCAGCGTATGTATATTTTGCCAATGTACTTTTTTTTGGCTAATTTTTTAAAAAATAGGTAAAACCATTATATTCTTCCACATTCAGGGAAATGACATAGAGTACTTCACTTTCTAGTCTAGAATGGCTTAAGAACCCTGATGTGAACTATTGCTAGAGCTTTGGGAAAGAAAGTCTTCTCATGGTGAAGGGTAACTTCGCGTCACAACTGAGAGTTGTAACAGAGGACACAACATAGCCACAGCCTGCCTGTGTACATTTTACTACTTTATCATTCTTTTCCAGCTTTGAAGGAAATCTGGGGTGTGGTTGAGGGAAAAACTCAAAACTACAAAGCAGAAAACACACTACCAATTCCTATTTTTAAATGAGTGGCCATTTCTTGGTCTTTGTAACTGTCGCAGAATACGGCCCTGGTGAGGTCAAGCAAGTTTGCTGTTGACCTAGCCCCTTCCACCTACTTCACCAACCCAGAGCCTGACCTGGGGCTTTCAGGGGTAGGCAAAGTGGTCTGTTCCAACCAAAGGACTGTCCTGTATAAGCTGCTCCTGATATGTTCTGCCTTCTACATAGTACCGTAGTGACCTCATGGTAAAGTCCCAGGAATTCAGAGTGCAACCTAAGAAGCAGTGACCTCCCACAGGCGTCTTTAAGCTTTAAAACTGGAAATGACTAAATTATTCTTGTAAATCATCACACCACATATGATCACCTACACATCATCTGTAGCTTAAGAATCCGTGGGCATTTTCTATACAGAACTGTTCCCATTTAAGCTCTGCTTTCCCCTCAGGACTGGGTTGTTGGGGAAAAGAGATCAGTGTGGGTATGTTGTGATCTGAGTCACCCAAAACTGGGTGAGAGGCGAGGAGGCCACACACCCTTCCTGCAGCTCCACATGGGACATCTAGTCCAGCCAGCGGAAACCAATGACAGGAAGTTCTCCTCTCATATCCCGGGTCTCATCTCTGGTTCTTTCCTAGAACCCTGCTCCCTTTTCTTCATCATCCTAAGCCCTAGCACCAAGGTTTCATTTCTTGTGCCAACTTGAACATATTGGCAGTAATCACGAAGAGCTGTCCTAAAAAGGATTCTGAGAAACAAGAAGGTATTGTTTCATGGTGTGGAGTTTCAGTTCAGGAAGATGAAAAGATCTGGAGATGGGTGGGGATGATGGCTGCATGACAATGATTGTGCTTAATACCACTTAAGAATAGTTAAGATGGAAAATATATGTGTATTTTACCACAATAATAACTTACATCTGGGCTCAATGGAAAAGGGTCCCATAATTCATTAGCAATGTCTGGGCAAAGAAGGTAGAAATATTGGCAAGTGCAAACCAGACAACTAGAGTCTCAAAAGCAAACTAACAAAGTGAAACTTAATAAACACTTGGCTAGATTCTGCCTGGATTTGCCCAGGCTGCGGCTCTTGAGCCTCACTGATATTAAAAGGTGACAGAATGAAGGGAGGAGTTTACCAGGACCTCAGGGCCTTAAAAGGTAAGGAAGCCTCGGTGCTCGAGAGTAGAGGAGAGGGGAAAGGATGAAGTCCTCAGGAAATGTGACCTCCTCTGTGAGGCCTTCCCTTTCCTGTGTGTCTCAGTCCCTCTGCAGGCCCCACTGCAATCCTCCAGGATCTCACTATATTTCCGTGTTTGGCCTCTGAGCTGCTGCTAGTGCATGATACCAACTACCTCTGACTTGAGACGGAGGAGTGTGAGTCCTGGTTTCACATTTTCTTGGCTGTACCCTCGCATGTGATTAAGTATTGATGCTAATGAGTCTTAGACCGTGAACTACTGAGAGGAGCCCTGTTGAAACCTCAGCAATCAGGTTCTAGAAAAGCTGCTGCTCATATGACTGAGGATAGGACAGGCAGAAAACAGGAGCTGGAGGAAGATGCTGATGGGCCGGAACCAGGGCTGGGGTGGAGCAGTGAGGAGCAGAATGGGAGCCTCCTAAGGTTCTCAGTGGTCAGCTTCCACACCACCGTCCAGGCTGAAGCTTGGCCAAGAACGGGACCCCCTCAGCATCACCAGGACTCTGGGACACCCATTCACCCTGGTACCATGACCCAAATTGGCACAGACCTGCAGTAGGGGATCAGACGAGACCTCACCCACTGGAAAAAGCTGAAGTTGGAGGCTGATCCTGCACAGAGGAGAAACATAAATATTTATGAAAGCTGCACATATGCATCCAGAATCCTAGCTTCAGCGGAGCGAATGTATACCTTCAGTGTGCATGCACACACGTATGCACATTTGCAGAATAAGGACAAATATTTTTCCTTTTTCACTCTAACCAGGCAACATTCCTTGCATATGCCCTGACAACAACCTATTAAAGACAATTAAAGACTTTATACCCATATGTAGTTTCCAAATGTCTATTTCTAAACACCAAAATCCCAAGAAAGAAATTGAATAAAGTGCTATAAAGAAAAGAGCAGGCAACTTGTTAACTTGCATCTTAAGGAGTCAAAAAAAATTTTTCACATTTACTTTTAGATTTATACCGATATGTGTTAAATACATGCTATAAAATCCCCCACTGGGCCAATACTCTTTAAGAATAGGAAACACGTCTTTTTCATCCTTGTAGCCCTCACAGGATCTGACACTTAAGAAGTTTTTGACAGGCATTAAGTGAATCAAACAGTTCACTATGTAGAAATATTAGTGTTGATGCTTGAAGTGAGATTGCTGTTGACAGCGATCAAACAATTCTGGTATAATCTTTTATTTATTTATTTATTTATTTATTTTGGTTTTTCTCTGGTACTGGGAACCGAACTCACAACCTTGCGCTTGCCAGGCAGGTGCTTTTGCCGCTGAGCTAAATCCCCAGCCCCTAATCTTTCTTTTAAAAATAAAGTCTCCTTTCAGTGTGTGTTTACAGAAAAAAACCCTCACATAATACATTATGTACTATTTGAAAAAATCAAATGTAATTTTAGAAAACACTTTTTTTTTTGAGCAGGGTCTCACTATGTAGCCCAGGCTGGCCTCAAATATGGCTATCCTCCTACCTCAACTACCCCAGTATTGGGATTATAGAGCTAAGCCATCACTCTTGGCTAGAAAATCCTTTTCTAAGATTAGCTATAGATATATAGATATATAGGTGGTATTGGTTAGACCAGGCTCAGTGAGCGAGCAGGAAGTTAGCATTATTTTAAGAACTTACTCAGCATTATGCAGCTGATATCATGTTTACCCCATATCATTTAGGGTTCTTATGGTTAAAGAAAGCATACACTTTAGATTTACACTAGTACCTGCAATTGCAAAAAAAGGAGTCCCAATACATTTAGAGCATCATTAGAGCATCTGTCAGAAGTCAGGAAGGAAGACAAATATTTTATTAGCAGGTCCTACTTAGAAGTGCTCATTTAAATTCTGACCTATCTAAATTTTAGATGGATTTTGGTCTAAAACTTGATTTTGTACTTTTCTGTGATTCAATTTCTGGGAAATATTGAATATAGAAATTTCTTAAGATCAAACTATCTTTTTAAAATTTCAGAAGCACACCTCACACTCATGGTCATCCTGAGCAGATGCCCTCTATCTTGTAGCATTGCTCTGATGCTAAGGTAGTTTCTCTTCTGCTTTCTCTGTATTTGCCACACCCTAAATAAACTTTTGCTCTGTACTATGTGAGCCTTGACTCCCTATTTCTCATTGAAATGGGGAGGCCCACTTCTCCATTCTTCGATGAAGTGAGGGCAAGGACTGGAACAGAGGTAGAAGACCACCCAGAGACCTCTGCCAGATGTGACAGTCTTAAGAATTTTAAAAATTCATTTGCCTGGATTATTCTGTTCTACCTGGTTTAGTCAGGCCTAATTGCCTTATTTCAAATTGGAGCAACATAGAATTTTCTGAAGAGGGCTCTCTAATCTATTTTGTAAGTAGCTTTATTATTGAGGGAAAATATACAATAAACTACGTGCTCGGGTTTGTATGTGTTTCCCAGAGTACATTAATTGGGAATTTATTCCCAGCATGGAAGTGTTGAGAGAGGCGGGGTCTTTAAGATTCATGCCACCCCCCTGGAGTGGGTTAGTCATCTCTGGAGTGGGTTCCTCGTTAAAGGATGAGTTTGGCTCCCTGCTCTCCCTATCCTCCCCCTTCTCTCCCTTCCTCCTCCTCCACCTTCTTCCATCCTCCTTTTCTCTCTCTCCCCTTCCATGTGATGCCTTCTGCCATTTTATGTAGCAAAAAGGCATCACCAGGTATGGCCCCCAATCTGGACTTCCCAGCTTCCAGAACTGTTAGCCAAATAAACTTATGTTGTTTACAAATTACCCAGTCTTCAGGGTTCTGTTATAGCATCAGAAAATTATATATTTTCTATTTTTCCTTTTTTCTGTATTCTTGATGCTCTGGCATTTTGGGCCTTGATTCTGGGGAGTCCAGCTAATTCCTAGATACAGCACACACAAAGCATATTACCTTTGGTAAACAAATAAACCCACCCACACCCCCAGCTTTATCCTTCATCAAATTCTCACAAGCTGAGCCACTGTTCTCCCTGGCCTAAATCACACAAGGACTGGACAATGAGAATTTAGAATCTGCCACAATTATTCAGACTATCCCTTGTGACCTTAATGAATCTGCACTGACTTTCCAGTTCCTTCCTACAAAAACCCAATGTTTTCTGGGCCATGTTCTCTCCTCTCCCTCCTCTGCCCCTGACTGACCCTTGTCCTTCCCATGTGGTCTGGGCTGGGATGCCATGCCATGCCAACTGTGTCCAGAGACATGTGAGTATAAATTCCTACATGACAGTCCTGTCCAAGTCTGTGTGCTTCACCACACCTGATTAAATCAAATCCCAGATACAATCTTGGAACAAGCTGATGTATTTAAAATGCACAATTTGCTCCATGTTGACATGTGTATGTACACGTACCATACACACACCATGGAACCACCATACCAGCAAGATAACTACCACACTCATTGCCTTCAAAAGTCTTTTCAAATCACTTCCTAAGGACTTCCTCTCCTGCCTTTCCCAGCCACCACTTCCAAAAGCACTTATCTGCTGTCACTGTAGATTTCTTTATATTTTCAATGGCTAGATATAAACTAAATATACAGATTAGATAAAGACATAGACATAGATTAGATATAGGTATACAGATATATAGATAGACATAGATATAGATTTAGATAGATATGAAATCAAGTAAAATGCTAAGAATTCTTTCTCATTGGTAAATTCTACTGATTGATTTCAAATGTCAAGTCAGCCCTGTATTCCTGGGATAAACCTATTTGGTCCTTATCTTATGTACATATTGCTATATTCAATTTGTTAAAATGTTGTTAAGAATTTTTACATCTGTGAGGCCAGGGATATCAGTAATAGAGCACTTGCCTAGCATGAGCAGGGCTCTAGGTTCAAATCCTCAGTTCCGCATCAGAAAATAAAAAGGCATTCATGGAGTATGTTAGTGTGTAGCTTTCCAATGAACTTATACTGAATTGATAATCTTTCTTCTGTAAATATTTGGTAGAATTAATCAGTGAAATCATCTGGGCCTAGAGATTTTTTTTATTGGAAAGTTTTTGGTGACTGATTTAGTTTCTCTAATAGATAACCAGAATAGTACTATATTTATTTCTTCTTGAGTAAATTTTGACGGTTTGTATCTTTCAAGGAATTTGTCCAGTTCACTTATCAAATTTATTGGCATAAGGCCATTTATAGTATTCCTCTATTTTTCTTTTAGTATCTGTAGAATCTCTTGATCATCTTTCTCATTCCTGGTATTAGTATTGTGTGCCTTCTCTTATTTTACTCTGTAACCAGGCTGGCTAGAAGTTCATCAAGTTTATTGATCTTTTGACCTAATCAGTTTTTTAATTTTATTGTCATTCTCTATTTTTTCCTTTTTCATATTTAGTTGATTTCTACTAAGACATTATTTTTGTTTTTCCTCTTGTTTTGGGCGTAATCTAATCTTCTTTACCTAGTTTCTTAAATTGGGAGTTGTGGTCACTGGTTTGGTAACTTTCTTCTTTCCTAACATAGGCATTTCCTAATATATGAATTTCCATTACATAATTAGCTACATTTACCATTTTAATATGTGGCATTTGCATTCTCTTTCAGTTCAAAACACTGTAATTTTACTTCTGCTTTCCTCTTTGAGCCATGGGTCAGTTTCTGTAGCCTATTTAGTGTTCTTTAGTACTGGTTAGTTAGTGTTATCTTTGAAATATTTAGGAATTTTCTCATATCTTTCCGAAACGTATTTCTAATCATTTCATAATTACTTCCCCCTTTGGTCAGAAAAATATTTTATTTTTGGAATGACTTGAACAGTGGTAAATTTATTTAAAAATAAGTGAAAGATTTATACAATTTGAAGAGAAACCAGAGTATTAAATATTTAGGAATTTTCTCATATCTTTCTGAAATTTATTTCTAATTATTTCATAATTACTTCCCCCTTTGGTCAGAAAAATATTTTATTTTTGGAATGACTTGAATAGTGGTAAATTTATTTAAACATAGGTGAAAGATTTATACAATTTGAAGAGAAACCAGAGTATTAAATATTTAGGAATTTTCTCATATCCTTCTGAAATTTATTTCGAATTACTTTCCCCTTTGATCAGAAAAATATTTTATTTTTGAAATGATTTGAATAGTGGTAAATTTATTAAAATATTGTTTATATCATAGAATGTGGTCTATCCTGGAAAATGTTTGTTCTGTTTTCTTTCTCTCTCTTTTTTTTTTTTGGCAGGGGGCAGTTCTGAGCTACATTCCCAGACTTTAGAGGGTCTGATAAATGTCAGGTCAGATTTGTTGATGGTGCTATTTGAGCCTACTAGTGTTTTATCTACTAGAGAGAGAGAGAGAGAGAGAGAGAGAGAGAGAGAGAGAGACTGAAATTTCTGACTGTGGTTGTCAACTTTTCTATTTCTTCTTGCACTCTTATCAAGATTTTGCTTCATACATTTTAAAACTCTGTTTTTAATTGCATAAATGTTAAGATTTTTTATGTCTTCTTGGGGAACTTTTTCTTCCCTCTTTATGAAAAGATCTTCTTTCTCTTTGGTAATATCCTCATCTCTGAAATCTTTGATGTTAATATAGCTACTCTAGCTTTCTTTTGATTAGTGTTATCCTGGTGTATCTTTTTATATCCTTTTACTTTTTAAAAGAATTTATTTTAATGCAATATAAGTAGATACTAATAAAGAAAATATAAAATACTCTTTCTGTATGAAAAATAAACAAAATTGCATAACCAAATAATTGAAGAGTAACAGTGCTTAAAATACTATATATCATGATCTTTAAAGAATGGCCAAAATGGTGCTTTGAGTACAAGTCAAAAAAGATTCTCTCTTATAAAGAAGAAACAAACAAAAGGACAAAACTTCTTCTTCAATGAGCAGAATAAACTAGTAGTATAAATGAAACAAATTAGCATTTACCTTAAAATACTTTTGAAACAACAGAATAGATAATTTGAGGAGTTATTTGAACATCTTACTTTCTATTGAAGAACTGGTTCTTTGAAAAAGTAAACAAAATAGACAAACTCTTAGCCAATCTTACCAAGAAAAAAAAGGAAAGAAATGACATAATCTTTTTTAGTTTTGACCTATTTGTGTCTTTATATTTAAAAGATAATTCTTTTAAGCACAGCTGATTCATGCTTTTTTATTCAACTGACAGTTTTCCCCTTTAATCGGTGGTGTTTAGATAATCTATATTCAGTGTGATAACTGATATGATTAGGAAGGTATAAATTGTCTTGTTATTTATTTTTTCTTTATGTCAAATAGACTTTATTATCTTTGTCCTTTTTCTGCCTTATTTTAATTTGAATAATTTTTCATTAAACTTCATCTCATTTGGGCTTTTATATTGGGTTTATATTATACTTGTTCTTTTATTGTGTTATTTAGTGGTTGCTGCAGGGTTTATAGTGATATCTTAAACTTAGTACACTCTACATTCAAGTAATATCCAGTTAGTACCCCTAATTTCTCACCTGCTTTAAATTCTGTGCACTAGCATAGGAAACTTCGAGCAGTACACATCCTCAGTAAGCTCCACAGTACATTTCATCCCTCCAGGGCCTTGTGCCAGCGTTGCCATTCATTCTACTTCTACAGCCAACTCTTATAAACCTTGCAATGTTTTTATTATTTTTCAGTTATTGTCATTTAGGGACCTGTCATACAGTATTTTTCCTCCTAGACCATAAGCTCCTTGAAAATGGCATTCACATGACTCAATGCTGGCATTTAATAGATGTTCAAAACATGATTTTTTCTCCCATGAATGCTAACAGGGTAAAAAATAGCACAGCCACTTACCAAGGTGGAGCCCTGGACTGGCTTGGCCAATGTAGAAATACAAGACGGCAGCGACGCTCATGTTAACAAGAGTGTAAACCCACTGGGTCACAAACATGATGAGAAGGGATCCAACTGCCTGAGGGAACAGAGGAGGAAGTGCTCTGACGGCTCTCCACAAGGCAAGTGAGAGGCAAGCTCTGCCCTACACAGACAACAGTCTCTCTCATCAGCTTCTGATCTCTGTAAAAGTCTGAATAATTGAAGTTCACTCATAGTCCAAAAAAACTCATTTAAACAGATATTTGGAAGATCCTTTTGAAAACAGCATTTTAACCAAACTATCAACAATCAGATCTTCTATCCTAGCTCCTTGTCCCATTCCTCCCTGGGAGGAATAAATTCGCATAAAACTCATATAACACAAGGGTTATCAGATACAGTTGATTATTTAAAAAGTGAACATTTGATTAAAATATGTGGTTCATTAAATATAAATCTCACCATATATTGTCTCATCTAAATTTTGATGCAGTAGAGAATTAAATCACATTGCTTTTAATGAAGCCCCCTCCCCAAGGTTCACATGACCCCACCTGAATTATTTCTCAAGGGCCATCAAGATCAAGCTGAAGTTACTCACCCCTAACAGGGAGACCCAGGGGTTACACATGTGGGTGTAGAAAGAAGTTGATCTCCTCCGCATCTCTTGTTCCTGGAGTTTAGGCTTCAGTAACAAATCTAAAAAATAAATTAGCCAAATCCCTGGTTACTCATTTTCTACCAAACTCTGTCCTACTTTTATAAGCAAATGCCTATAAGCTGCTTGTACTTAATTTTGGTTTTTTTTTTTGGTTTTTCTCCGGTACCGGGAACCGAACTCACGACCTTGCACTTGCCAGGCAGGCGCTTTGCCACTGAGCTAAATCCCCAGCCCCTGTACTTAATTTTGTAATTCAGCCTAAAGACAACTAGCAGTTACTCTGGGAGAAGGAAGAAAGAAAGATGGCTTCTACCAGCCAAGGATCTGAAAAGAAATGGAAAGGAGGCCAGAGATGGAAGCCCCCCTAAACCCACCACACATCCATCCAAATCTGTCATCTGGGGGAACCCCTGGGAGTTTAGATCTCCCCTCTTTCAGATGAAAGGGTATGGAATTGGGGGTATTAATAGCTGTTGTTCCTGGCCACAGGTGTGAGTATTAGGGGTGATGGGCCAGGCTGGCTTTCATTTACTGCAGGGTAGTTTGTGCTACTGTCTGAATCTGATGGTCAGCTCAGGTTAGCCTGGGCTCAGGCATAGACCGGAAGCTAAGGAAGGAGACAGAGGGAAGCAGAACTGCTCTTCTGATTCCTTCCTCTGGCAGCTGAGGGGACTGAGAGGGAAAGGACCTGGTCCTAAATACATAATGGTCTCACCTCATCCTCCCTGAATTTCGAGGGCATCAGAACTCAGAACCATGTCATGTTTTATTTTGCTCTGCCTTCCCAAATTACTCCTAATTGCAGAAGTGTTTAATTTAACTCCAAAAATGCATATAGATTGTTTAACTGTATGGTTCATGTTTTAACCACCATGAACACCGCAATGGTGATCCAATCAAATGATATATTGGGTTAACTTTGCTGCATGTTTATACTTCATGTCAACATTAAACCTTTATAGTTTCTTCTCAGCTCAACAGCTCCCTAACTCACTATTCTCCAGCACCAAATTCCTGCTTGAGCCAAACTGCCTTGAATGTGCCCAGCCCTTCCCTTTTGGCCATGCGTCCCTATCCTGTCTCACACACCAGTCTTCTCCACCTCAGTTGCTTCTGATTGGTTGGTCCCTGGAATCCAGGTGGGATCCCCTCCTGGTGGTCCCCTGTCCCTCTGCTTGTCTAACTCTTATTCATTCCTCAGCTCACTATCACTTCCTCTCAGAAATCTACCTTATTACCTCATACCATTAATATATCTTTATGACCCATCCCTTCTCCTTCAGAGAAACTATTATTTGTAGTTGCACATTTATTTATGTGTATCTATGTCCATCCTTTAAGGGTGTAGGGCCCACATCAGTCTTGAGCCTAGGGCTTGGCAGGTAGCTGGTGCTCACTTTATATTCCTGGCCCAACTCCTCTGTCCTCTTTGGTCACTGAATGTCTGACTAGCTGCTCTGAAGCACATGCCATGAGATAATTTCATAACCTGTCTTTACCATTCTTAACTTCCTGGTCACTCCTTCTTGTCTTGTTAAAGATTTCAGCTCCTGACTCACCTTCTCTCTTTTTCTAGCTCCACCCATCATCATTCCAGGTGACATGGCGACTTTTACAAAACCCACTCAATACCATCCTCTCTCTTAGTTCCTTGAAATCCTCAATCCAACAATCAATATCTCCCCTACATCTCCCCGAACCCTGTGTGTGTGCGTGTGGTGCTAGGGATCAAATCCAGGGTTTTGTGCAGACAAGGCAAATGCTCTGCCACTGAGCTCTACTCTTCTTCCCCTAAGTCACACTTGAGGTTTCTCATTGCCAGTAACCTTATATTTCCTAAATCATGACTTTAAGTAATCTACCCTCAGCTCATTACCTCCTTTAAAAAAAAAGGATGTAGCTTTTTGCTTTACTGTCCTTCACTCCAATAACACATGGTCCACAGAGGAGCCCTAGGATGTTTTTGCTTTCTATCATCTACCTCTTGTTTTCACTAATTTCTCATGTAGTTTAAGTTCTGCTACAGTTTAGATCTTAAATGTCTCCCAAAGCCTATATGTCAAAGGCATCGTCCGCAGGGATATGGTGGAAACTTCAGTGGGAAGTCTTTTTGTCATTAGGGGCATACCTTTGATGCAAATTGTGTGATCCTAGTTCTTCCTCTGTCTATTGTGTCCTAGTCATGGAGTGGGAGGTTCTACTCTATTGTGCCATCCTGACACAATGAGCTACTTTGCCACGGGCCCCAAAAACAATAGGGCCAACCAACCATACACTGAACCCTCCAAAACTGTGAGCCAAAATGAGCCTTTTCTTCCCATAAGTTGGTTAGGCATTTGTTATAGTGATGGAAGACTGACTGATACATGTTCCAAGGTGCATGATACATGTACCAGTGTGCCCTTGCATATACATCTGCTTCCACATTTCAGCTTTTCTCAGCAGTCTTCTACTTAGTCAACTCATTCTCCTACCCTCTGATATAACAAAGAGAACTTTCATACTCTCTTATCACCGATCTTCCAGCCCACTTACATCTGGAACCTCCACTCTTCCATGTCTTCTTTTACAGCACATGAAACAGACCCTGCTCCTACCTCTGGTCCCACGCCTCCATTTATGGCCTGGATCTCACCCACTTTGGTCTATTCAAGGAGTTGTCTCTCACATCATCCATTTTTCTGTCCCCTGCTGAATCCTTCCAGTTATGGTTTAAATATGAAGTATCCCTCAAAGACTCATGAGTGGAGGGTTTGATCCCCAAACAGGAAAGTGTGGCACTGTGGAGAAGAAAATGCTTCAAGAAGGAAATAACCATGTGTCTGTTGCTGTCAGCTTGTGTGTCAGTGCTGAAGGATCAATCCAGAGGTGCTCTACCACTGAGCTACCCCAGCCTTTCCTCCTCCTGCTCCTCCTCCTCTTGTCCCTCCCTCCCCTCCCATTCCCTTTCCCACTTCTTCCTGTTTTTATTATCCTTTTGAACCAGGTCTCATTAAGGTTGTCCAGACTGGTCTTGAATTTATGATACACCAGCCTCAGCTTCCTGAGTAGCTGGGATTACAGGCATGTGCCACTGATCTTTTCTTTGACTAAAGACTGAATATAGGGGCTGGGGATTTAGCTCAGCGGCAAAAGCGCCTGCCTGGCAAGCGCAAGGTCGTGAGTTCGGTTCCCGGTTCCGGAGAAAATAAAAAAAAAAAAAAAAAAAGACTGAATATTAATTTGTCTACTCAATGTCTCACCTCAGTTGGCTAATAAATATCTCAAACTTAATATGGCTAAAGTAAAAATCTATTCTCCATGAGTCTTCTTCATCTGAGTAAATGATAGCACTATTCATGCACACATCCAAGATCCACACTGATTCCTCTCTTTCATGCCTACATCAATTCTGTCTACAAATACTGTTCATTCTATTATCAAGATATATTGTGAATATGATCACTCCTCTCCACCTCCACTGCTCCACCCTTGTCCAAGCCACTTTTGCCATCTGTTTCCTGCACTGGTTCCTGTGGTAGATTTCACAACCATAGTACATTTCCCAGATTTCCTGCAGGTAGGTATGGCCAGGTGATGAAATTCTCACCAAAGGAATATGAACAGACATGGTGAGTGTCACTTGTGGACCAAAGTTTTAAGAGACTGTGTGCCTTTTCTCTGTGCTATTTCCCCCTCCTTTCCTGAAATATGAATGGGGTCATTTAACCTTGACATTGCCCTTGGCAAAGTCCTAGGGTATCACAAAGTCAAACACACAGAAAGGGCCTGGTGTTCCAAAGCGCACAATACTAATGCATGGAGGAGACATTCCCGTGTACTTGAACCTTTATAACACAAGTGAGAAATGACTTTCTATTTTGATAGCAGTTTGGCCTCCCCTAATTAATACATTTGCAAATTGACCATGGCTTCTTTCTTACCTCTATCCAATCCATTTCTCACAAAGTTGGTGATCATAAAGTCTGAATCGGATGACACTGCAGCCCTCACTAGAACACTCAAGGGTCTTGTATTACACACACAATGCTCCCCCACAGCACTGCCTCCCACTTTCTTTGCTTGACTCCTCTCCTACCTCTCTGCTATTTTGGGATTGGCCAGCCCACCCCCACCAGTACCTTCAGATAAGCCACTTCGTCCTCTAGAACTCTTCTTCCTCTTCTCTGCTGGGCTCTCTGCTTTGAACAATTTAATTCTTTGTTGAAATATTCTATTCCCAGCATGATCTTTTAAGATAAAATCACTTGAAACAGTATTCACTCCTCCCCACTCCTCTCTCTCTACACATTGCTCCACTTTATGACTCTTCATAATAGCTAGCACTTATGATGTTACAGTACATATTTGCTTGTTTGTTAGGTATCTGCCCCTACTAGAATGTGAGCCTTGTGACAGCAAAGATGTCTGTTCAGCTTGTTTCTCTAACAGAACAGGGCCTGGAATGTCAGTGTTTCATCCATGTGGTTGAATGAATGAACTATTCCACCCCCAAAGAAATCTTCATCCTCTTCATCATGTGCTTCCAAACATTATATTTAGTTTTTTATGCATTCATACCTGGAGGGGCAACTATCAACTTCTATATCTATAAATGCCAACTCTAAGCATTTGGAAATTTGTGCATAAGAACTTAATAAAAGTCTCCTTACTAATTATGCCTTAAAATATAGACTGCCAAGACTTATGATTGGCTTGAACGAAAGCTCTATTGCATTTTTTAAAAAAGGAATCTGACTATTATTAATTAAACTGTATAATTTTAAAATTTAAATGTATGGTTGACTTTTTAAATCATAGACTTAATGAAATGCAGTTGTCCCCTTAGTGTTTTTTAACTTTATTTTTCGGTACTGAAGATTGAACCCAGCACAAGGTAGGCAAGTGCTCTACCACTGAATCAAACCTCTAGCCCCTACTTCATATCTTTTCAGAATAAATAAACACATATTTGTAAATAGCACAAACAAACTGAAGATGTATATTGGTACAGTCTATGTAGAGTCATGTTTAAAGCCCATGTGGAATTTTATCATGTTGAAACTATAATTTACTTAACCACTTTCCAGATTCTGAGGGTATCAGCTATTTCTAACTTGTCATTAACACAAACAATACCATGACCATCATGTGCACATTTTTTGGCTTGTTTGGTTTTGGGTTGTTTTCTTGTTACACAATTCCCCCAAGTAGATTTACTGAATTGGGGCAATTATATAATTTTATATTTATTGCTAGTCTTGGAAGATCAGTCTCCAAAAAAGGATGAAAAAGTGGGACTTCTAGCTACAGCAATGTAAAGAGGTCAGTAATTCTTCTCCTCCCCAAATAATTCTAAAACTAGACAAAATAGAAAAAAAAAAAAAAACCCAGTCACATCAGGGCTCCAGAAATTTACCAAATCAAGATAAGAAGTTGTGAAGGGTTTATTTTTCAAAAACTGCTGGAGCTAAGGGTAAAATAGTGAGAGTCTGTGGTCTTTCTGCCTGAGCTACTCTTGTCCATGCCTCAGTCCTCACTACCACAGAACTAGGTAGAAAACAACTGGTTTCTACCAAGCAAAGGCAAATAACTTGGAGTGGGAGCAGAGAGATGGTCCTATGAGTCAAATATGGTGAATACAGTAAAAAATGAATGGGTACAGCTTCTTGGTCTTTTGACAAAGATCAAGTGTTGTATCAGTTCTTATCAGAAAAATGAACGGAGAAAATTCTCAGCTTTGCCAGTCTGAGGGTGTAGACCCAGCTATGGTGAGCAGTAATAGGGAGACCCTGGAGATGCGAGAGCTGAAGACAGAGTGATGACCTCCCACAACCTCCCCTGGGTGACTGGAAAGCAATCCTGGGCTGGGAGAAGCCTGAGAGAGCTGGCTAAAAGTAAAAGCCAGGAGAGATCAGAGAATCAGCTGCAGCTTTGGCCATGCTTCCCAGCCTGCATATGGGTCCACCAGCAGAGACAGAAGCCTCATGGACTATAGAGGCACAGGGATACAGCTAAAAGCCAGGCTAAAAAACTAAAAATGAGGATTAAAAACTAACTACAGACCTGAGCAGCCACCTACCACAGGAGAGACAGATTGCACATTTCAGATCCAGGCAATTTGCTAAAACAAGCAAATGGAACCAGTGTAGAAAAACTCAGAAATATACATCAGAATCAAGAGCTGCAACATATTACCTATATTGTCCAGTTTTCTTTTTTTATTTTTCCAGTACCAGGAATCGAACTCACGACCTTGCGCTTGCCAGGCAGGCGCTGTGCCGCTGAGCTAAATCCCCAGCCCCCATTGTCCAGTTTTCAAAGTGAAATTACAAGACACATAAAGAAACAGGAAGCTGTGATCCATGCTCAGAGAAAATAGATCAACCAAAAGAAACTAACTTTGATGTGCCTACATGGTATATTTAACAGAACAAACAGCCATTATAAACATGTTGAAAGAATTAAAGAAAAATATAGTGTCAAGGACTAAAGGAAAATAATATGACTTAAAAACACAGACTTTAAAATGATTTTAAAAACAGAATACAAATAGGAAAATATGAAGTATAAAAAGAACCAAAGGTGAAGAAATATGAACTATAAAAAAGAACCAAAGGAAAACTATACAATTAAAAATCAGAATAGGCCTGGTATGGTGATTCATGCGTGTAATCCCAGCACTTGGGAGGCTGAGGCAGGAGAATCACGAGTTAAAGGCCATGCTTGGCTACATAGTGAGACTTTGTCTCAAAACAAGCAAATAAACAAACAAAACCCCCAAAACAAACAAATAAAAAACCCATAATAGAGACGAAAAATTTTACTACCTGAGCTCAACAGCAGATTTGAGAAGAACATAGAATCAGCAAGTTTGAAGATAGATCAATACAAATTATCTGAAGTGAAGAACAGAGGGGAGGAGGTGGGAGAAAAGAAATGCAGCTTCAAAGATGAACAAATACAGATATATGGGAGCCCTGTAGAGGCTGGAGGGAAAGGGCAGAAAAAAAAATGAAGAAATAATGGCCAAAAACTTCCCAAAGTTGATGAAAAACTTAATCTTCATGTCTGGGAAGAACGTATTAGTTGTTATTTTCAGCAAAGTATATATATA
>NW_004955427.1:24155682-24171359 GCF_000276665.1 Chinchilla lanigera
ATGTTATCATAGACCTACTATTTTTATTGAAGTTTTTGATAATTTAATAGATATGCAACAATATTTTAAAGGTGGTTTAATTTGTGTTCACTTCCCACTTCATACTAGATACTCAGAGCAAGTAGCATGCGCTTTGGATAGTGGCTAAGGGCACAGGTTCCAAAGTCAGGCAGACCTGGGTTCAAATTCTGTCTTATCTCCTGACCAAGTATCTGGCCTCTTTAAGCCTCAGTTTTATCAACTGCAAAAAGCAAGTAACAGTGTCAAACTCTGGGTTTAAAGATGAAATAATCATATTGAGGGATGACCTCAGTGTCAGTCACCTACGACACATTCAGCAAATGATGGCTACTTTTAGCTACTAAATAATATTTAACACTTCAGAGTAAAAGTTAGTTTGCTGAATGAACATGTATGAGACTGGGCAGTGATTTTTTCAGATGTGAACTGTGTATTCATCTCTCCTGTCCTCTTTTTATTTTTTATTTTTTTATTTTTATTTTTTTGGGTTTTTCTCCGGTACCGGGAACCGAACTCACGACCTTGCGCTTGCCAGGCAGGCGCTTTGCCACTGAGCTAAACCCCCAGCCCCCTATTTTTTTTAGAATAATCTGGATGTCACCTACCTGAGTTTTGAATCACTACGCTGTGGAAGGTGCGCTTTTATCAGTTGTGTTTGTCAGGGTAATTGTTTCCTCTTGTGACACTGTGTGGTGCGAATGTTTTTTTATTTCTCTTTAATCAGTTCCATTTTGTCTTTGATGATGTGCAGCGATAGCAATATCTCTCTTGCACAGCTGTTATAAATAAGTTCTTGTGTATGTAAGGGTTAAGATACAGTCCCAAGTTAATTTTTAATCTATTTTCTCTCAGGAATATTTATACAATTATGATTTGGTTTTTGTCATTTGATGGCATCTGGTTTGTTTTGGGGCCTTAAAATAGTTTAACTCTTCCCAGTCTACTTCACTGTTTTCATGTTTTTGGCCTGATCTGTTCAACTGCTCATCAATTTAACAGAGCTTCCCCGTGTGTTTGCTGAATTCTGCGCACTGGATGCTTCCAAAGGCAAAAAGACACAACTTGCGACCGCAGGAAGCTCACGGTCAAGAGGAAAAAGAATAAAACTAATAATTTCTGCACAATCAGCACATGAACAGGTCTGCAGATAAATACATAAGCAAATGTGGCAGAAATGTATGAATCAAATGCTATGGCTGCACGGTGGAGGACATCAGGAGGTCTTTCAGAATAAGTCAGATTTTTCCAAATGAAAGAAGGAGGAGTAAAGCAGTTTGAGGAGACGGAGAGAGATATCCACAGGCAAGAAGGACTAGAAGGTGTGTTCAGGGGCTGGGGTGGATGCAGCCTGACGTGGAGCGCGGGGTTGTTGGAAGAAGAGACGGAGAAGCTGGGCTGCGGCAGGCCGGTAACGGACTCTGGCCTCGGGACAGTAGGTGCTAGGGTCCAGCAAAGTTAAGGGAGAAAGATCAGTTAGTGGGCAGCACAGAGGAGAAACAGGAGAGGCTGGGCCAGGAGAGGAGGTTGGAGACTTAGTAAGAGTGGGGGTGAGGGGTTGGGGTCTGCAGCCAGGAGGGCAGCAGGAACGCTGCCACTTCCAAGACCACTTCATTCATTCAGCACTGCAGACTGACAGCGTGCTTCTGGAAACTCACTGAGAACACAGAGAAGGCACGAAACAGGCATAAACCCATGGGCAAAGAGGAGAGAAGAAAGAGAAATATAGCTGAAAAGAGGGTGAGGCACTGGGTGATGGCAGTGCAGAGCAAAGGAGGACGGCATCAGGCTGACAGCTGGCGGCACCCAACCCACCCCCCATAGACCCGGCACAGGACAGGAAGGGGCACCGCAACGAGCTGACCACTGTGGGAACTGGTGCCAAGTCTCATGGGCTCTGTACAGGACCCTCCCCCTGCCACCAGCTGAATACCAGCCCCTCCTCTCGCTCAATCCCCTCCCCCAGTCTTCCGTGAAGACCCAACCAGAGATGCCCAGGCATGGCACCCCAGGCACAGCGAAGAGCAGGAGAATCGTGGGTCCAGCTCCTAACAAGGGGACCCCCCACGCCCTTCTCTCAGCCTGTCCCAGCCATCTGTGTGTCCTTAGGCTAGTGATTCAAGGGTGCTAGAGGAACAGAAGAGCCGCAGAGAAAACCTAGACACCCTCTTCTGGGGTTGGCCAGGGAAGAGGCCAGCTTACTCCTAATCGTGCTACAATTAGGCATCCAGTCAGCAGACCTTGCCCATTGATAGGGCTTTCTATAAACCTTTTAACTGTCCTCGCCCCTCCCTTGGGATCTGTAGGGAAACTGCTTTGAGGAGCCTCACAGATATTAAACCTCACAGAGTTCAAGTCACTTACAAAACACCTAACCTACACACTTCCTCCCATATATCAGCCACTTCTAGATTACCCATAGTACCCAATGCAACATGGACACTACGTAACTGCTTGTCAAACTGTATGGTTTAAAGAATAATTATAAGGGGGGAAAAAGAATGTGTGTATGCATACAGACACAACCATCACAGACCTAAGGGCATTAACACATCAACAACAATGTCACTTTTTAAAAATTGCTTTCTATCCTTAATTGATTGGATCCACAGGTGTAGAACCCATGAGTGCAGAGAGCTGAAAGCACTTCATGTATGAAAAGAAATCAAAAGAGTAACAGACATTTTAGTATAGGCCTCCAAGATAACGGAGGGGTGGGAAGGGGAGACAGTACAAGCGCAAGCCAGAGAGGAAAGGATCCAGAGAAAATAGGAGGATGACGGGGCAGATGGAGGCTAAAGTAGCAGGGTAATGATAGTGTCGGGGAGATCAGACAAGCTGCTGTGCCCTGAAAGAAGACCAAGTGGCTTTCAAATAAAGAAAAAAAAGATGAGATGTGGTCACATCAGGTTCCAACCAAGAGTTCTTAGAACTTAAAAAGAGGATTATTGTGGTATAAACCGATAGTTACCAATCTCTCTCTCCACCTTTTCCTTAAAGAATAAGACAAAAACACATAATTTTTTGTGAAGTAGCAATACGGCTAGGCAAAAAGACACTTCCCAGCCTCTCTTGCAGCTTGTCACAATCACAATGAAACGCGAAGCATACGGAACAGGACTTTTGAGGAAGGCGTCCCCAAACGACTCCATTTGTATCACATCGCTGGAATGTGGCAGTGATGGCAAAGCTCCAGCAGCCACGTCTTGGACCGTAGAACGGAGTGCTAAGGTGGGAAAGTGAAAAGACCGAACAGCCTGAGTCACTGAGGCTGTAGGTAGCACTGCACGGCCCACTGCAGGCTACCCCTGAGCGAGCTGGCTTCAGCCACTGTTGTTCTGTGATTTTGTTGTTTTCTATCAAATCTAATTGTGACAGACACAGCAACCAATATACAAAAATCACTTCTAATGAAATTCATGAAGTCTTTCAAAAAGGAGAACAAAATGAAAAATAAATGGATAACAGGAGAGATAAAAGAAAAGGAAATTAGAGAACCATATGATATGAAATAGGGATAACAGAGCAGGAGTGGCAGAGAAAAGGCATGAATTTGGTGAATAAGCAAGAACAGTAACAAAGACAGAAACAAAACAAAACATGACAAATGCCAGATTGGGCCAGGCAGTGCCTGTACCACGTGCCCTGGGGTGGGGTGGAGGTAGCTGATTCACATATCACTTGTGCAACCCTCACCCTGGGAGGGTGGGAAGCATAGGTAATGAAACAGAAAAAAAGCTGGAGATGTGGTATCTGAAAACTAAGCAAGCTAGGGATAAAGAAAAGAAAATATGATGATATCAACATGGTGGAGGATCAGGAGTGAGACCCCCCAAAAGATATAAAGGTCTTGTTTTGGGGCAAACAGAGATGTTAAGAGATCTATATTAGTGAATAAACAGAACAAAGGAGGATGACATGCCATGAACAGAGCTGTATGATCTCAACCTCCTGTACCCGAGGTTAACAAAAATGACAATAAACCAGGACTGAAGACATGAAAACCTCTGGAATACAAGGACCAATGTAATGGCCAATATAATGGCTGCAAAAAGTATGAATCCTAGAGGCTTCCAGGGAGGAAAAAGAGGAACAAGGCAGCATTCAAAGGCTGCAAGAATGAGGGATCAGCACAAAGAATTTCACTGCAGTAAAAAATGAGCTCATAAAAAAACTGCCCCCAAAAATCACAAGGAAAATTATGTTCAACTTGAGAGTTTATACTCAGTTGAATTACAAGTCAAGCGTGAGGTCAGAAACCTTCAGACCTCGAGAACTCAGCAAATGTATTTCTTATTCATCCCTCCTTAAGAAGATGCCAGAGTGTGTACTTCAGCCAAACAGAACAGTAAGAAATGAACCAAGACTGTACTCAGTCAGAATCTACCTCTGGCTGGTTTAAGCAAAAGATACAGCCAACAAATTTTAGACCCTGTTGATAGGAATGAAAAATGGTGCAGCTTGGTACAGAAAGCAATGCAGCACTTCTTCAAAACCTAAATACAGAATTATCATATGACCCAGCAATTTCACTCCTGGTTAAACATTAAAAAAAAAAAAAAACCACTGAAAACAGAACCTCAAACAGATATTAAACATCTATTTTCATAGCAGCATTTTTCACAGTAGCCAAAATGTGGAAGCATACCGCTTCCATCTATGGATGAATCGGTAAGCAGAATGTGGTGTATTAATATAACAGAATATTACTCAGCCTTGAAAAGAAAGAGATTTTAAACTGGACATGGTAGTGCATGCCTATAATCCCAGCACTCAGGGAGGCAGAGGCAGGAATATTATGAGTTTGGGCCCATCCTGGGCAACTTAGTGAATTAGTGAGATCCTTGCTCAAAATAAATAAAAAGTTTAAGGCGATATCTCAGTATGAAAGACCTGAATTAAGTCCCCAGTACTAAAACAAAACAAAACAAAATCATCCCCGCAAAGCCTCATGCGCCCAGAAGTGAAACCTTTGGAAGGTGGCTGACTATTAGGGCTTGTTGCTGACTTGTTGTTAGGAGGTAGGGTTTGCTCAAGGAGACAGGCACCTAGGGGTGTGGCCTGGAAGGGTGCATCTCTCTCCCCAGCTCCTCCCTTCACTCCCTGCTTCCTGAATGCCATGAGGTGAGCACCTTCTCCTCTGCCATACCCCTCTGCATGCTGTTTCTTTTTGGGAGCCAGCTGACCACAGACAGAAACATGAGCCAAAAAGAAACCTTTCTCCTTTTAGTTGCAGGTGTTGAGTATTTTGTCTTCGTGATGAGAAAAGTGACTAAATACTTAGAGTAGTCAAAAGCATGGCAACAGAAAGCAGAACCGTGGTTGCCAGAGGCTGGTGAGCAGGGAGTTAGTGTTTAATGGATAGAGTTTCAGTTTTAATGGATGGAGTAGGGAGATGGATAGTGGTGATGGTTGTACAATATTATAAATATATTTAACAACACTACACTGTACACTTAAAATGGCTAAGAGGTATATATGATAAATGTTTTTACTGCAGTGAAATAAAAGGATTTTGGGTCTCCGAGAATAGCTGGAAAGGCTGGGTGTCCAGTCTCTGTCACCAGGGCAACACTCAAATTTTATGTCACCTAGATTGTTGGGGACAGACTGCAAGTACCACTGATTCAGAAGCTCTGGACTCTGGAGGCAGTAATGTAGCTGTCCTGCATCATGCTTCCAGAAAGTTCCTCAAAGACCTCATGTTTTCTGCTCCTAATTCCAAGCCTAAAGAGGGCTCTTCTAATCAGCAGAGTCCTGGTTTTGTGGCTGCACTCTGGCAACAGGAGGGGCCAGGAAACCAATCATATGACATTTTCAGTTCTGAGTGTGAAAGGTTACTTTGCCTCCCACCAAGATGCGTAACGCTGGAAGTGCCTTCAGTATAGGAAGGTCAGTCCATACTGGGTCAAGAGCAACAACAACAAAAGGCAAAAGTCCACTATGCTATTGTATCCAAGAAAGTTCTTGTTCCTGGGATGTGATACAGAAGTGTGATAAAGAGAGGAATTCTAGGGGCTGGGGATTTAGCTCAGTGGCAAAAGCGGCTGCCTGGCAAGCGCAAGGTCGTGAGTTCAGTTCCCGGTACTGGAAAAAAACAAAACAAAAAAAAAGAGAGGAATTCTAAGACAACCGCTTGGTAGCAGGTCTCCAGAACAGACTAGAGTCCCACAAGACTGGGGTCATAGGATGGACAGAAATAAAAGAAATGGCTGTGACAGATTTCTGAAAAATTGGAGTATTTGGAAATAACATGGATAGGCATTTGATGTATCTTCCAGATTATTTAAAGAAAAATGATGATGGAAAATCAAGCAAATAAAAAACCAAGGCAATTACTAATTCCATGAAACAGAAAAGTTGGACAAAAAATGAAGTGTGATTATACTGTAACATGTGGCTCAGAATTAAACAATACTTACTTAGTCACAATAATATCAATATTAATTCTAGATTTAACCAAAAAAACTGTGGTGTGACTATACTGGGGACATTATATGAAATTTCATAGTGGCATAAAACAGTCCTCACTTTAAATCCTCACTGCAATCACAAGAGGTCAAAAGATAATGCCAGAAACTCACATATCAAAATTAGTAATACAAGTATATTATTTAGTAAGGAAAATTTTACAGAAAAGGCAACTTTTTGGTTGAGGCCCATGGTTTTTAATCTGAGAATGAAGCTGGGATGTTGAAGGATTAAAAGGATGAAAGAGTAGAAACTATTTCTGATACCTTTACTTTTAGTGTCATTTGTCTTATTAAACTGCATACCTATTACTTTGATAAAAATAAATTTTAAGACTTTAACGTTGTTCCTACCATTGAAAACTTCCCACCAACTTAGAGGTAAAGAAGGCAATGCAGGTTTATGGGAGAAGATAAGGCATCTGTGTTTAGACATCTCTTTGTATGCCCTTCATCTCTTCCTCTTTGCACACACCTGTCTGCACAGATCTTAAGAGAAGGCAGAAAAAGTAGAAGCAAATGCAGGGGCTTCAAATGTAGGAAGACCTAGAGATGATGTCCAGCCATGAAAACAATCCACTGAAGACTTCTCTGTGATCTCACAGAGTCTTGGGGCTCTTCATTTGTAAAATGCAAAATATTGGTAACTAGTATACTACTATGTGAAGTAACAGAAGTGTCAGCTTTGTGTTCCTATAGCAAACACCTAAGATAAGCAACTTATAAAGATAGAAGCTTTATTTAAGCTCATAGTTTCCAAGATTCTAGTCCATCATTGTTTGGCCCCATTGCCCTGTGCCCATGGATAAGTAGCACAATATGGCCAAAGCATATCGTGGAGCAAAACTCACTTTTACCAGGAACCAAGGAGAAAAAGAAAGCAAAGTCCCCTCCAAGAGCAAGTCTCCAATGACCGAAAGACCTCCCATTAGGTCTCTCCCTTTAGGGTTCCACTACTTCTTAAAGACACCACGCTGAGAATCAAGCCTTTCCCACAGGGGCCTTTTGAGGACATCCCAGATGGAAGCTATAACAAGATCTAAAGCACCTAAGATTCAGTAGGTCCTCAAAAATTATGAGTTCTCTCTTTCTCTTGGGAGCGCTCATGTCCTATTAGCCTCTCCTATAAGCTACTCCCTGAAAGTCTCTCTCTGTATCTCTGTGCTTGTAGCTTTGAACATAGCAAAGGAAAGTTATGCTCCTTCAGCTACCTTCTTCCTCTCCTTTCTTGCCTAGTTTGAAAGATTCACTTTCTACAGACAAATTATAGTGAGTCCTTCCCAGGCAGTTTATCTCAACACTTTTCCACTTATCTTGGAAGGAAAAATTGGCCTCATTCACCTCAGCATTATACCTCAGCTGATTTTTGAGTGAAAGAAATTGATGTTCAGTTACTAGCTCTGGCCCCCAGCTCTTATATACAGGAGTAAATGGAAATTTCTGTTTAAAAATTGACTGCAGTATTTATAATACAGTCAAATTCTAAATAATTCAGCAAGTATTCAAATATAACATTTTAGAGTAAAGATCAAAGTTGTCAAGGATTATGAAACCTGGTTGAGACAGGTAGGTGAGGTAAGTGAGGTAACCAGTGGTCTTTCTCACAGGAGGACTCAGTGTGACTCCAAAGCACTCACCTTCTCCACTCACACTACAGTGGTTGCACAGCTCAGGGAGAAGTTGTTCTCTATGTGCTCCCTTAGGCCAAATCTCCTCACTCTTGGAGGTCCCCTTGTCTTGGAAGGACTCTTCCCCATCCCAGGAGGCAGTGGGCAACATGTCAGACCCCTCAATAGGAAAGGAATTAGGGGAGTTGAGGTCCAAGAGGAAGCTATCTTGTAGGGTTTTCTTGGTGGCCTTCTTGCATTTTCTCTTCTGATTCTCTGAGATTCTGTTGCCTTCTGGTCTTGGGTGGCCACTGTTAAGCCTCCTGGTTAGCTGGAGGAGTTGATCCATGTCTTTGGTGAATTCCAGTAGAGTGCCCTCAGAGAAGCTTTGGGTAGGGCCCTCAGAACCGTAGCTGGGAGCCTTCTCCAAGAGCAGGTGCTCTGAGCAGTGGACAGCTTCCAGGTCCTCCCTCAGCACTGGCTCAGGCACCTGGGGGATGGTGCAGAGGACCATGGACAAGGAGAAGTAGGAGTAGTCCACTGCGACATAGGTCAGCATGAAGTTGATGGTGACAATAGGTGCCAGGATGTTCACTTGACCCACAAGGACAAAAGCCATGGTCACCAAGCTGGTCAGGCAGATGGCTGCTACAGGTGTTTTATTTGGTCCTTTCTACAGAAACGAAAATAACATACAGGACTATGAAATTTCAGGTGGAAAATTTCAGAATTTACATGGTAGAAACCAAACTCACAATGGCTCAGCCCCATGTAATTACATTTTCATGTAATTACATTTTCTCCATGTAATTGTTCATAAACTTGGGTAAATAATATTCAACTCATGGGTCATTGTGAGACCATAGCTAATGCATGTGAAATGCTAACCCACACTGACACACAGAAGGATCCTAACACACAGCTGTGGGTTACATTAGTAATCATTAACATGGGGCATTACCAAAGAACATCCAACTTCTCTGATATTGCCTCATTTTGTCTTTAGTAAGGTTTTAATACCACCCTTGAAAATCAGAGAGGCCAAATTGATTTTTCCCATGGAATGGCAGATTGTAGAACACACAGCAGAATCACTGGTGGCTGAAGTTGGAAAACAGTGACCGTGCACAGATGTATAGCTCACGTGCGCACTAATACCAATAACTGGTATTAGTGGAGGAGGGCATGATGACCTTCGGGTGGACAAGAGTGGGAAAAATGTGCTAATGCCACCTCTAGAAATGACTCATCACAGCCACCAGAACACTTCTTGGGCCGAAAGGGACATTCATTTCTCAGTCTTCCTCCTTGAAAGACTGTCTACATCTGGCTTCTGATGTGCCTCCCTCCCCCATTGACTGCTCCTAATCAGTGCCCATTGCTGCTTCCTTTGTATCTCTGAAAGCTATATTTAAAGCAGCCTGGGCTCCCTGTGCAGACCTCTCCTCTTCTCTATCTGTACTCACTCCCTAGACGATGTCATATAGGCTCACAGCTTTCAATGCCACTTTTATGCTGACAACACCCAAATTCGAGCCTCCAGCTGAAAACACTCCTCTGAAATTCAGGTTTAAATGTCCAACTGAGTGTCTCTTCACCAAAAGATACCAAAGAGGAAAGCAAGCCAAAGAACTAGAAAAGATATTTGCAACACATATAACTGACAAAAAGTATCTAGGATGCACAAAAAATTTCAACAAAAACTTAAAAAGACCCCTAAACAAAATGAGTTAAAGTGTTGAACAAATACTTAACAGAAGAATACTCATTAAACATGTGAAAATATGTCTAACCTTATTAGTAGTTGGGGAAGTGCAAATTAAAATCACAATGCAGTGCTAGTAGATACTCATCAGACCAGCAAGAATTTAAAAGTCTGATAATATCGAGTATTGGCAAAAATATAGAGGAATAGAAACAATTATCCATGGCTAACAGGAGTGCAAGTCAGTATAACCACTTTGAAAAAGAAGTGAATTAAGTGAATATATACACACCTTGCAGTTGAGCAGTTCCACTGGGAATACATATTAGAGGAAGTCTACATTCCCAGCTATTCTACTGCCTTCTCTGTGATTCCCCTAGATAGTAAACAAGCTGTTGCTACAAGCAAGTATGAGGCTGACTTTCATAAATATAATGGTGAGTGAAAGAAGCATGTCACAAAAGAGAGAATATGTGTATATAAACATATATACATGTATATGACTCCATTTGTAGACAGAGTGACCCTAAAGCAAAAATCCTACATCTGAAAAGCTCAAAAGCCTAAAACTTTTGAGGGCTGAGATGATATGCGGGTGCAAAATCTCACATAATGAAACTTTGTTTTATGTGTAAAATTACAAAACATATTTTGTAAAATTATCTTCAGACTACACCTATAATAAGGTATATATGAAATACAAATGAATTTTGGGTTTAAACCTGGCTCCCATCCCCAGTACTTCACTACATATGTCAAAAAGTATTTCAAAGTTAAAAAAAAAAAACCCTCAAATCCAAAAGACTTCTGATCCAAGCCATTCAGATAAGCGATGCTCAGTGTGTATTTAAAGCTTAGAAACAGGCAACATTTTGTTTAGAGGTGCACATGTAGGAAGTGAGTTGCAAACTATGGTCCCTGGGCCCAAACCAGCACTGCCTATTTATGTGTGCCATGAGCTAAAAATGACTTTACATATTCAAACACTTGGGGGGAAAACAGGAGAAGAGTAAAATTTTGTAGCATTGAGAATTACATAAAATTCAAATTTGGGTCCATACATGAAGTATTAGGTATTATCTGTGGCTCCTTCTGAGCTACAACAGTAGAGCTAAGTAGTGGTGATGAAGAGCACATGAGCGGCAGTGCTTAACGATGTACTGTCTGATGCTTTTCAGAAAAGTTTCCTGATTCCTGAAAAAAGCCATGAAGAAAGCAACAATGCCAGGAGTGATGGCACATACTTGTGATCCCGGTACTCTGAGAAGCTGAGGCAGGAGGATTGCAAGTTTGACCCTAAGGCAGGCAACTTACTGACTTAGTGAGACTGTCTCAAAATAAAAAATAAAAAAGGTCAGGGATGTAGCTCAATGTGAAGGTCTTGGCTGGGTCCAATCCCCAGTAGTACAAAAAAAAAGTGACGAAATTATTATGATAGAAGTTGGCCATGAGGAACCTGGTGAGCACCACCACCCCTTCCCCACCAGCATGCAGGGCAGACAGAGCCCTGGACACCCTCTGGGGATTTGGTGACCACTCCCCAAACCCCCACATCCCTGCAGGAGCTGAGCTGAACCCCAGACAGTGTCAGCAATCTCAGTGACTGCACCACACCCTTCCTCACCAGTGTGGGAACCAGGCACCAGGCACTGGAACCCACCTTTGTGGAAACTGGGCTGAACCCCAGACAGCTTCAGGAACCACAGTGAGCCTCCTCTGCTCCTCCCCTACCAGGCTGGGAGCCAACTGGATGCCAAAAAGCTTTGGGAGCATCTGTGATCACAGCCTATCCCGACACACCATTGCAGGAGCCACACTAAGCACTGGGGACCTTTGGATCCTCACCCTGCCACTCCCACACCATCATGGGAGTGAGGCTGAGCTCCAGGGAACCTCTGGATCTTTGAAAATGACAAACAAAGGAGCAAAATGCGATTTCAGACCTCTACCCCACGTAGAACAGGTACAGGAGACATTGACACAGAAAAGCTTGGAAGTCATACACCTGAAATTTCTGAAATGAGAGCTACTGAAGTAAAGAAACAACTCCATCAGGCCATAGAAGACATCAGATCATAAATAATCTCTCAGGTAAAAAAAAGAAATGATAACAATAATGAAAGAATTGCTCACCACATCCAAAGAAGACATAGATAAGAAAATAGAGGAGCATAGAAAAATTATGGAAACCTTGAATGAACAATATAGGAAAGAATGAGAATGCATGACACAGATTCAAACAAATATCCAGGAAATTAAAAATTCCATTGAAAGCTGGCAAAATTGCTTGAACTAAGATGAAGACAGACTTTCAGACCATGAAGACAGCATTGCCACTAATGACCATGAAAGGAAAGATCTCTTAAAAATAACAAGGAACCAGGAAATAACAATTCAACAATGGCAAGACAAAGCAAAGAAAATCAAAGTAAGATTAATAGGTATCAATGAAACAGCAAGTGTAAACACAAATGACATAAAAAGACTATTTGCAGAAATAATAGCAGAAAATTTCCCACATATGTAAAAAGAATCAGACATACAGTTTAGTGAGGTATATAGAACTCCCATCAGCCATAACCTCAGTAAATCTACACCCAGACATATAGTGATCAAGATCCCAGAAATTCAGCAAAAGAACAGAACACTAAAAGCTGTTAGAGAAAAGAAACTAATCACCTATGAAAGAAAACCCATCAGAATCATAGTAGATTTCTCAACACAAATCATCAAGAAGAGCTTGTAGTGAAGTATTTCAGGCCCTGAAAGAAAACAACTTCCAACCCAGATTGATGTACCCTGCAAAACTATCATTCAAAATTAATGGAGAAATAAAATATTTCCACAATAAAGAACAACTGAAGAAATGCATGAGTGCCAAAGCACCACTACAAAGAGTACTGAAAGATATTCTAGAAAGAGATAAAAATGATCAAAACTTCAAGAACAAGAGAAAGGAGCCACCAAGCAGAGCAAGCAAGTAAACAGAGAGAAAAAGGAGGATTTAACAATAGGAAAATAGCATGACAAAGATAAGCCAATATATATCAGTTATAAGCATCAATTTAAATGGTCTCAACTCACCAGTCAAAAAAAGCAGACATGCAGAGTGGATCAAGAAACAATATCCAAGGGCTGGGGATTTAGCTCAGCAGCACAGCACCTGCCTGGCAAGTGCAAAGTCATGAGTTCAATTCTCACTACCAGAAAAACAACAACAACAACAAAAAAGAAACAATATCCAACAATATTCTGTATACAGGAAACACATATAACTCAAAAGGGAATTCATACACTCAAAATCAAAGGATGGAAAACAATACTCCATGTGACAGGAACCCAGAAAAAGCAGGTGTAGCTACTCTGTTTGCAGACAATATAAACTTCAAACCAAGAATGATCAAAAGAGATAAAGAAGGTTACTACATACTTGTTAGGGGAAAACTTCAAGAGAAAGAGATAACAGTCATGAACATCTATGCACCAAATACAGGAGCACCCAAGTATATAAGACAAATGTTAACAGACATGAAAAATGAAATAAACAGTAACACAATCATAGCAGAGGCCTTTAACACCCCATTGTCACAAAGAAACAGATCAACTAGACAAAAAATCAGCAAAGAAATAACAGAACTAAACCAAAATTGTGAACAAATGGACTTAGTAGACCTTTACAGAATGTTCCACCCAGCAGCATCAGAATACACATTCTTCTCAGCTGCACATGGGACATTCTCTAAAATAGACCATATGCTAGCACATAGAACATGCTTAAGTAAATACAAAGGAATTGAAAGTATCCCATGCATACTATCAGACCATAGTGCAATGAAACTGGCAATTAATGACAAAATAAGCCACAAAACTCCATAAACACATGGAAATTAAATAATACCCTCCTGAACAACCAATGGGTTATAGAAGAAATTAAACACTATTTACAATCAAACAAAAATGCAGCTACAACTTACAGGAACCTGTGGGATGCAATGAAAGCAGTCCTCAGAGGGAAATTTATAGCAGTGAATTCCCACCTCAGGAAAACAAAATAAGCACAAATAAACAATCTTATGCTGCACCTCAAGCTTCTAGAAAAAGAAGAGAAAGTCCAGCCCAAAGTCCAAAGAAGGAAGGAAATTAGAAATCTAAGAGCAGAAATTAATGCAATGGAGACTAAGAAAATAATACAAAGAATTAATGAATCAAAGAGTTGGTTCTTTGCAAGAATAAAGTTGATAAACCCCTAGCCAACCTTATCAAAAAAAAGGAAAGAAAAAACTGATATTCATGCTATAAGGAATGAAAGGGATGAAATCACTACAGATCCTATAGAAATTCACAAGATCATCAATACTTACTTTGGAAATCTTTAGTCTCATAGGATGGAAAACATAGAGGAAATGGACAGATTCCTAGATACATATGAATTACCAAAGCTGAATGAAGAAGACATAAAACCCTGAATAACTCAGTATCAGCCAGAGAAATTGAGAATGTAATTAAAAACTTGCCAATGAAGAAAAGCCCAGGTCATGATGGATTCACACTGAATTCTACAAGACATTTAGAGAAGATTTAATACCAAATCTTCTCAAAGTCTTTAATGAAATTGAAAGGGAAAGAATTCTCTCCAACTCATTCCTGGAGGCAAGTATTACCCTGATAACAAAACCAGAGAAAGACCCAACCAAAAAAGAGAACTACAGGCCAATATCCCTGATAAATATAGATGCAAACATTCTCAATAAAATACTAACAAACATAATGCAACAAATCCTCAAGAAGATTATACACCATGAGAAAGTGCGATTCATCCCAGGAATGCAGGGATGGTTCAATATACACAAATCAATTAATGTAATACCCCATATCAATAGAGCCAAAGACAAAAATCACATGATCATCTCAATTGATGCAGAAAAAGCTTTTGATAAAGTCCAGCACTCATTCATGATAAAAACACTACAGAAAATAAGAACAGATGGTCTTTACC
Source organism: Chinchilla lanigera (assembly GCF_000276665.1). Lineage (NCBI taxonomy): Eukaryota > Metazoa > Chordata > Mammalia > Rodentia > Chinchillidae > Chinchilla > Chinchilla lanigera. The sequence continues at coordinate 24,170,479 of NW_004955427.1, forward strand.
TCAATCTGATCAAAGCCATCTATGACAAACCAATGGCTAACATCATACTAAACGGACAAAAATTGGAAGCTTTCACTTTAAAATCAGGAGCAAGACAAGGATGTCCACTGTTACCACTCCTGTTCAATATAGTTCTGGAAGTATTAACCAGAGCAATTAGACAAGAGATAGAAATAAAAGGATAAGAGTAGGAAAGGAAGAAGTGAAATTATCATTATTCAGAGATGACGTGATACTCTATACAGAAGACCTCAAAAACTCCACCAAAAGGCCTATAGATTTGATAACCAAATTCAGTAGCATAGCTGGATACAAAGTCAACACTCAAAAAACAATAGCATTCCTGTACACAAACAATAAACACACTAAGAGAGAAATTAGTGAAACCACACCTTTCATAATAGCATATAAAAAATGAAATACTTAGGAATCAATCTAACAAAGGAAGTAAAAGATCTATGCAGTGAAAATTACAGTACTTTAAAAAAAGAGATCAAAGAGGATTTCAGAAAATGGAAAGATATTCCTTGCTCATGGATAGAGAGAACCAACACTGTGAAAATCGCCATACTCCCCAAATTGTTGTACAGTCAATGCAACCACAATTAAAATACCATTAGTGTACCTCACAGATCTAGAGAAAACATTCCTAAAATTCACTTGGAACAAGAAGAGGCCTAGAATAGCAAAAGCAGCCCTGAGTGACTTGAAATTATACTACACAATTACTGTGATAAAATTAACATGGCACTGGCAAAAAAAAAAAAAGACATGAAGATCAATGGAACAGATTAGAAGATGCAGGCACAATTACAAACACACTCAGCCATCTCATCTTTGACAAAGGGGCCAAACATGTTCACTGGAAGAAAGATAGCCTC
>NW_004955427.1:24171714-24204093 GCF_000276665.1 Chinchilla lanigera
AAAACCCAAACTGCATGGGAAGTACTTCACAGAATCAACAACTGGGATCTCAGCTTATTGAAAAGTTTTTGCACATCAAAAGAAACCACCAACAGAGTAAAAGGAAAATCTATGAATTGGGGAAAAATTTTAGCCTACTGCCCCTCAGACAAAGGACTTCTATCTAGAACATATAAAGAATTTTTAAAAATCAGGCCCCCCTAAATTCAAAGACCCAATCCAAAAATGGGCATCTGAGATGAATATACACTTCTCAGATGAAGAAATTCTAATGGCAAATAAATAAATGAAAAAATGTTCAACATCATTAGTCATTTGAGAAATTCAAATTAAAACAGCACTGAGATTCCATCTCATCTCAGAAAGAATGGCTATAATAAAGAAATCAACCAATAACAGATGTTGGCAAAGGTGTGGGGAGAAAGGAACCCTACTCCACTGATGGTGGGAGTGTAGAATGGTGAAACCACTGTAGAAATTAGTTTGGAGATTCCTCACAAAACTAGGATTGGAAGTCCCACTTAACCCAGCTATTCCCCTCCTGGTTATTTTCCCACAAGAATTGAAAAAACATCATACCACAGTGCCCATGTTTATAGCAGCACAATTTGTCATAGCTAAATCTTGGAAACAATCCAAATGCCCATCAACTGGAGGAATGGATAAAAAGATGTGGTATTTTTATACAATGGAGTATTACTCAGCTATAAAAAAGATAAACTCAAAGCTTTTATAGGGAAATGGATGCAACTAGAGACCATACTCAGAAGTGAAATGTAGGACCCACATATGTAAACATCATATTGTCTCCCTAGTGTAAGAACATTAAAGAGTAAATAAAACCCAAAATGTACATAGATATTAAGAAAGGGCAAGAAATTGCTCAAAGAAGAAACAATTGGGATGAGAGAAAGGAGAAAAAGAAAGAAGAAAGGGAAAAAATATATATATACAAATGATAGCTCAGATAATTGTACTGTTGATGTCTAATGGTTTATTGAAATGAACAGTTAATGTTTTATTTTTTGACCAATTTTGCATGCTTATATCTGGTAATCTAACAACTAATTTGAAGACAACAATGTGCAATCTAACAACCACTGTTGAATTCCTATTATCTTGTTTGGTGAAACTCTGTATCATTTATAATTTTTTGTTTTTATTTATTATTATCTTTAATGGATTGATCAATTTTGCATTCTTACATCTGGTAATCTGACCAATTTCAATGAAGATAAAAGTATGTAATATAACAACCACTGTTAATCCCTATCATTTTGTTCTGAAACCCTGTCTCATTCTTATTGTTTTGGCTTTGTTTAGTCTTTGTCTATGCTGTTGGCATTGTGCTATTGTTCTTTTTAAAAATTCTCTTAAAATAAAAAAGAAGCTGGCCATGGCAGGAAAGGGCTCTGAAAGGGAGTGTGTGGAGGGCAGCAGCAGTAAAGGGCCTGCGTGGAGGATGCACAGGTGTCCACTTTGTAGATATCCTTCAATCTGCTCATAATGGCTCTTGCCCTTTTCTATGTGTTGCTATATCTCAAAATTTTTTGAATTTTATTTTCTTCCTTCCATAATAAAGAAGATGAAGTGATGAAATCTTACCCTATGTAAAGCAGCTTTGGGGAGAAAACATTCTAAAGCTAAAAGACATGACCAACTAGGAGAAATATTTACAATACACATAACAGAGTTAATCTCCCCAGCAAAGACAGAGCTGCTAGCAATTGAAAAGAAAACAACCAATTAATCACAGAAAAAGTACAAATTGCTTTAACCAGAGGAAAAGATGTTCAGCTTCCCTTATGATAGAAGAATGCTGATCTCAGAATCCTAAAATGCCATTTGTCACTCTATGACCAGAGAAAGTTTACATCTGGCAATGAACTGTGGACAGGTTCCTCGTTAACACTGGGTTTGCTGCCTAGGGTTCCACATGCCCCGTGTCTCCACATACACAATTATAAGCCATGCTACCAACCTGTTAAACCAAATATGTTCCATTCTCCTTTTCTGGCAAATGTGCCTGCATGATGTTGAGGAAGCCCAAGTTTGAGTTTAGAATTCTTGCACCTCTCAGACTTCCTCACTGAAAGACAGCTGGGCCCACCCTAGCTTAGAGCCCATCTCGTTCACTTCCTAGGTCATATCATAGGGTCCCCACACCCATAGCCAGATTCTCAGCCCACACCATGGCCTCATGTATGCTAGGCAAGCCCTCTGCACTGACCTACATTCCCAGATCCCTGAATTTGTTTTTAATTGGAGAGGGCACATAAGTTTACTGCTGTTGATGGTCTGAGGTACTACTACAACTGTTTAGTTGTGTCAGAGCTGAGGAGTTGGGTGGCTGTGACATTTAAAATGCTTTGTCTAATTGGCCCCAGCCTAAGCCAGGCAGAGGACAGGACTGAAGGAAGTGACTTCTGTGTGTCCCACCCCACAGCACTTGGTCAGAGGCGCTCATCAGGAAAAACTGAAGCAATTTATTGACCAACGGTTGGATCATCAGAAAAATCTGTTGAAAGAAAGAAAGAAAGAAAAGAAAAAAGAAGAAAGAGAGAGAGAAAGATTGAAGGGTTACTCACCCCTTTCCCCAGGCAGGCAAGTGCAGGGATCACCTTCTCCTGGGCGATGCACTGCAGGATCCGGGGAGCCCCGTAGAGTCCTCCCATGCAGGAGGCCAGGGAGGAGATGTACAAGCCCAAGAGGAATAGGAAGCCCACTAGGGACACCTGTGTGAGACAGCAGTTTCATCGTCACTGTGGTTTGGCTCCTGAATTTCCCACAGTCCTTGCGCTAAATGCTTGGGAGGCAGTGGGACATGTAAGTAGAGCCTAGTAGGAGGTGGGAGGGGAGGTCTTTAGGTCATTGAGGGTGTGCCTTCAAAGGGGAGTGTGGATCTCAGTGCCTCTTTCATTCTCTCCCTTTCCCAGTCCCTCCCTCTCTCTTTTACTGGCCCGAGGTGAGCAGTTTTACTCTACTATATGCTCTCCACCGTTGCCGTTTAGCATCCCTATTAGAGGTACAAGGCAATCCCATGGACCACAGAATGGAATCTCTAAAACCATGAGCCAAAACAAACCTTTCCCATTTATAAGTTCATCATCTCAGATAATTTGTTATAGTGACTGAAAACTAACATAATCATTCAGTCCCAGATCTTGTGTCTACCTCTTTCCACTCCCCAGCACTCACCCACCAACGCTCCACGTAAGTCTGCACTACACCCTCTAGAGTCAACCTCAGCTAGATTTCCCACTCCCAGCCCCACAGCACTTCATTGCATTATTGCAGGTTAGCCCACCATCTCAGATGGGCTACATGGTGGCTCTCAAATAAAGCTGGCATCAGACTCATGTACAGGGCTCAACAAAACAAGATTTCCCCACCCTTAGAGTTTGGGATTCAGGTGGGGCCTGAGAATATAGATTTCCAGCAGGTGCCCAAGTGACACTGATGCTGATGGGCTGTGAGATCCCTTGGCCAACAACAGTACCTACTGGCCTCCTGTGTCTGAGCTCTGCCTCTCTGGACCACCTTTTTGGCTTCTGCCAGGATGACCTCTTGGACTCAGATCTGATCCTCAGAATGGTTCTCACTGGCCTGACAAGCTCTGAGACCTGTCTAGCTCCAGATTCTGCACACACAATCATGGGCAAGCATGATTTCTCTGCCTGCTAGATCTCTCCGACCACATTCTTTGTTTACTTAGTGTGTATTAAACTCCTAAGTGGGCGTCAAGTCTGCACAACCCTCGCCTCCGCCAGGAGGCCCTCCCTAGCACCCCGACAGTTATGGTTGCTCTTCAGTGCTCCACAGCACCTCCACATGATGCTGGGATAGCACCTGTATCACTGTCTCCTCTGCCCAGCCACAGGCTTCACTTAGGCAGGTCTCCTGTCTTGTTCATTCTTGTGTTCTTGGTGCCCAACATAGGTACATAAATGATGAATGAGTGAGTGAATGAACAAATGAATGGATGGATGGATGGATGGATGGATGGATGGATGGATGGATGAGATCCATGACCAGATTGGCCACAGGCACCAAGAGATACAGCAAGAGAAGAACGCTGTCCTTGCAGCCAGCTTGCAAAAGATGAGCACTGCTGGCCGGACAGTGGTGTTCCAGGCCAAGTGAGGAACCCCCCTCACACCTCCAGCCAGCCCCTGCCCACACCAACAGGTAAGCTTCTTTTTTTGGTTACTTGTGGTGTCCTCTCCATTACACCATCCTTGAGGTACAGTGACCAAGTACTCATTTTTCCAGATACTACAGGTAGGTTAGAAGAATTTTTACTTGTGTCAGTTACACACTCTTGACAAATCCTCTCCATGCCCCGTTTTTACTTCCTCTCAATGCAGAGGATCGATGTCACACAGGCCCCTGGCTAGACCCATTTTCTGCATCAGAAATTACCACTGGAATAATTTCATGAATCCTGCATCGGTCAGGATTGTTGGTTGGAAAAAATACCACTTAAAAATATATTTGTGGGACACTAGTGGGTCACAGAATCACCAGGGGGCTAAAAGATGAGACTTGGAGAGGGGCAGGACTGAAGCCTAGGGACCCCCAGGCTCCTCACCAGGGTACAGTCGGCCAGGGCTCCTCCAGCACCCCTGTGACCTTGCAGACGAGTTCTCACCTCTCTGTAACTTTGCCTTATTCAGCACATTTTGAGCATCTGATGGCCCAGCTTTGATCCTGTACCTACCGGGCTGCAAAGGGACAGGCAAGAAAGGTTCTGGTTCTTCAGCTTCTGAATATTAAATGGGGATCTCACTCCCTTCAAGGCTGTGCACCAGGCTGAGTAACCCCAAACAGTCAGGGAGACCAGAGGGTTGGTGGCACATCAAGGGCCCACCTGCTCTGTGACTCAGTGTGGACTGCTCTTCCCCAAATGCGTTACCTCACTCTTACCCCCATGAGCCTCACCTGTCTCCTTCCTTCAATGCCATGGTTTTCTTGGGTTTGTGCCACTACCCTCCTTCACGTACCACTGTATCACTGCAAGAAATTCATGTCAGCTGGACATCAGCTGAACATCCCATCACTTTGCGACTTGGATGGCATTTTTGCTATTTCCTTCCCTGTGGGGCAGTTAATTAGGCTTGCAACTTATCCCACCTACACACCAGGAGCTCCTTACCAATAGACCTGAGTCACGCCTGTCCACCCCCAACCCTGCAGTACCTAATAGAGGCAGCAAACAGGGATCAGCAGCTGAACAAGTGAAGCCTCATAACTTTACATGGTCTGTGCCCTCCAGGTCTTATAAAACTACCAGATAAACCGGTCCCATGATTTCTCCCTCACCCACTTGGAGATGTGATCATTCATCTGTGACCTGTGTTTCTGCCTTCTCTGCCAAGTGCATCCTATGTTGACTTGTTTAAAAAAAAAATCTGTATGATGATATTTTATCAAAAGCAATTTAAAAAATTAACTCAGTAGTTCTCTTCTCTGGCTTTATATACAAATCAACCCAGAGGTGTTTTTTTCATTATCGTGTTGAGTGGGACACAGATGTTGATTTTTTTTGTTGTTGCCCAGATGTTGATTTTTAAAAAGCCCTTCAGGTAATTCTAACAAGCAGCTAAAAGAGTGCTGCTGGGTATGGTATATTCTATCAACTGCATCTATCCCTCAGGGGCTTCTTTAAGAGAGGCAGGCATGGTGTCTCTTTGTGGAAATTTGACTTCTTCTAGCCCAAAAGGCTGTATGACCATCCCTCAGTATCCTTGGAGGATTAGTTCTGGAACCCTGCAGATGCTGATATCCAAGGTGCTCAAGTCTCTTTTATAAAATGGCACAGTATTTGCATGTAACCTTCATACATCCTGCTAGGTGCATTAAAAAATCTCTAGATTTCTTATAAACCTTATGCAATATAAATGCTATGTAAATAGTTGCTCTTCTGTATTGTTTAGGGAATAATAATGAAAAAAAAGTCTGTCCATCTTCAGTACAGATGTAATTTTTTCCTGAATGTTTTGAATCCACATTTGGTTGGGTAAATGGATACAGAACCTGGAAATATAGAGGACTAACTGTATGTTTGTGTTCATTTTTCTTTTCCCCCGTCTGCATCCTTCTGGTGCTGAACTAATCTCAGGAACTCAGTGGGTCTAGGCTCTGGGAGTACGTGACACTAGTGACTTCATCCATGGCCACCTTCCACAGACACACCCTGGGACTTCTCCAGAACCCTTGGGGCTGATGTCAGATGGGGAATTGCCCAAATATAGTGACTTGTTTATGTACAGTTTGTCAGTTGTGTTTAGAATGAGCTGTTCAGTTACTGCTTGTTATATAAAACTATTTTCTGAAAAGTAAGTGAAATGTCAGCACACACATCTAGACAAATTATCAAAACTGTTCTGTCTTCACTCTGCTTGAATCTCAGCTCTTCTTTTCTACATGTCATCCATCCATCCATCCATCCATCCAGGAAGTACTTCCTGAGGATGATCATATTCCTGGCATGGATCAGGCATTATGAATACAACAGTAAACTATGCAGCTCTGCTCCCATACCTCAAAAGATTTAGTCATTTTCTTACTCATACTGTACTGAAAATTATGTGCAGTAGAAGTAAAAATGAATATTTATTTGAATAAATGCATGTCAGTAGTTCTTTAAAAAGAAACTTTGATGCTTCTCCCATATACCTGTGTGCATCATCATGTAAAACTCTATCTTTCTAAAATATGATATGGGTGTGAACTACCCTCATTTCCTTTTTATTTCAGCAACTACTGATGAAAATAATTAATTATACTTCTCTGCTTTTGGTATATTATTCTAGCTCCCATTCTGAGCTTCAGCCACTGAGGGACTCCAGCAATTCACTAGCTTCTCCCTTCTCTTGAAGGACTGACTATATTATGATTTAGGTCTAGCATGTCCACCACAGAGTCTCATATGTTCAGAGGTAGGGCTTTTTGAAGGTGATTGGATCTTTGGGAGCACTATACTCATCAATGGACTGATCCATCGATGAGTTCATAGCTAAATGTGCTGGTAGGAGGTGAGGCCTGGCTGGAAGAGGTGTGTCACTGGGGTGGGTCTTTAGAGGGTAGATCTCCCTCCCAGGCCCTCCTCTCTGTGCTTCTGCTACCATGGGTTGAGCAGCTTTCCTCCGCCATGCCCTTCAACCATGCTATGACTGCCTTGAAGGCAGTCAACCATGGACTGAATTCTCCATAACGTGAGCCAAATGAAACCTCTCCTCCTTTGAACTGTGAGTGTCAAGTATGGGAAAGGTGACTCCTACAGACAGGGTTTTAAAGCACTTGCAAGGGACTCATTCCACCTCATCTAATTCCTGCTGCCCCTTGATGTTACTAAGGAGTACGCTCTGCAACACTTACAAGGCCAGGAATAGTGAGGCAATATCTCAGCATCCCTTTGGTGCTTTCCTTCATCATATTTCCACAAAGACATGAGTTTTCCGACACCTCCTTCCTCCATAGATTACCAATACCTCAGAGTCAGTCAAGTTTTCCCTCTCCTCCCACTGGACAGCCATTCTCCATAACGAGGCAGAAGCTGCTCTACTTCCTGAAAGGCCACGTTGTGTCCATGCCTTGAGCAGGAGACAGTGCAACTGGGCTGGTGAGTGGTGCTGAGCAGACGACAGGGATCCCTCACCAGCCACAAGCCTGTCACTCCCCACCTTCACGTGCCTGGCTTCTGCCATACTCCCCAGGTCCTCTTGGATATGAGAAGCCATAACCAGAATGATTAGAGCTTACGCTGGGGGATTTTCCACTTTTTCTTTTCCCACAAAAGATACTTTTTAGGTATTTTTCCTACTTTGTTTTTATTCCACTAATTAGCAGGTCCCAGGGTTCCCAAGGTTCTTGGTCCTTTTGATTTGTAATAAACATCCATTTCCTGGACTGTACACAAGTTTATTTTGCAATGTTATTTAATCTATTTAATTCCTACTAATACTGATATTTACACAATTCTCTACATTTTTGAATAATATTTGGATTAACTATTTTGGCTTTTCCTATTCAATTAAACATGGCAGTTTTGTGAAGAGAACATGTGTCCTAAAATAAGTCTCTCTCTGGAGAGTATCCCCATAAGGAGTATGGGGGTGTTCAAATTCAATAAGCACAAGTGATAAGCTAGGTATTGTGATTTCCCAGGTTACCTTAGAGCCACTGCAACATACTAAAGATTGTTAAAAGCATCATATTACTGAGACTGACAGCCAGGAACTAGGAGAAAATTCCTCCGAGTTGGGGATGAGAAGTAAAGAAGCTTCTTGGAGACAGCATAGGTTAGAAAGACAAACATTTCAAAATAGACAGAGAAGCTGCCAGAAACCCAGAAAGGAACACATGAGCTGATCAGTGGCAGATCAGTGAAGGGGACCCAGGGCAGCCTGGGGCCACCAAAGAGCACAGCTGTGAGAGGAAGTCCCTGAGAGGAAGAGAGGAATGCACTGGGGAGATGCAGGTGAGCCAGCCCTGAGCGCGGCACATAGGGATGGTAGGTCTCCACATCTGAAGGCAATGGCAGGGCACCGGCTGGATGAGGCCTTGCTTCTTCAGGGGTCCAGATCACTCAGAGATGCGTTGGCTCAGAACTAAGGCCACGGCAAAGATGTGAACGGAGCTGACTGGCTTATTAACCCAAATCAGGGGGGTAGGTTGTGGCAAGTAGAGCCCCACCCCCCGCATGGCCCTCCAGGCCACACCTGTCATTGTCCACGTCCGCTTAGCACCGTCATATGGGGCCCCACTGACTGCCCGAGTGTGGTCCCTGCCATTACGGCTGACTCTGACCCAAGGAGGGACACTGGACAGCAGGAAAGGGCAATGGTGGGACAGATCCTTGCAGAGGGGCTGGAGAGGCAGGAGAAGGGCAGGGTGCTGTCAGTTTGGTGTTGTCCTGGTTGGCTCTGTCACTGGTCACTTGCTTCCTGTATAAGCTTTAGTTTGTGACTGAGAATCGAGTTCTCATGCACACCTCCCACACATCATGGAGAGGCCTGGCTCAGCAGTGCAGCGCCTGGCCAAGGGCTCGCCTACCTATCTCCCTGTTGGGACAGGCAGCACACATAGCAAAGAAGGAGCGCACTGTTCTCTGGTCTATTATTGGGTGTGGAATTTCTTTTCTTTCGTGCTGTCTTTGGGAGATGTTTTTACCCTACAGCTGTGTGGCTTTCCTTGGGGTATAAGATCACCTGCCCTGCCACACGCCCACTTGGAGATTTTGCCTCCTGTCTAGATCAGTCTGTGATGGGTGAAGGGAGCTCTGTGATGGAATCTCCTAGAAAGGAAGGAAGCAACTTTAGGAGGCAGAGCTAGCCAGCCTCATGTCACAGACAAAGAGCAAGCAGTTTCCCTGGTCCCCTGATCCTTCTGAAGCCAGGCACGGTGGCACATGTCTATAATCCCAGCACTCTGGGAGGCTGAGGCAGGAGGACCGCAAATTCAAGCCCAACCTGGGCAATTTAGCAACTTACAACACTCTGTCTCAAAATAAAAAATAAAAACCAGGCTGGGGATGTAGATAGAAGGCCTCAGTGGTAGAAGACCCCTTGGTTCAAAATACCCAGTACCACACACACATAAAAACAAAATAAAAAGATCTTTCTCATGTCTGCTGCTTCCTGAGGCCTTTAGTTTCTCTAAGGCAGTGAGTTTGCACTCTACCTGGAGGAAGAACCTTCAGAGGTAAAATTCTAGATGTGTAGATGCAAATGATCATAGGTTCCTTGCTGAGAGCAAACTCTGTGACTTGGGGGTCTGAGACCTTAGCAGTGGGTGTCAGTTCTCCCACTACCTTTTAAAACCTACATTTACTAATGTCGAGACCTCTGAAAACAAATAACACCTTTACTTGAGGGGCTACGTGCCCTAAATAAAAACCTGTGCTATTGTGGAAACCAAACGCATCTCTAAAGAGTAAGTTCACGCCCTCCTGCCCACGTGGCCACAAGCACTGGCCCTCTGTGAAGACCAGCAAGCTGCTTGGCAAAGCCCTCCTCCCGCCTGGAGGAGAGGGTGCGCTCCGTCTCAACAGGAGCAGGAGCCCTTGGGAGTTAACCGTAAGAAACCTCCGCAACCGACTGTGCCTCTCGGGAAATGACTGCTAGTTTACAATCCACTTTTCCTGCAGGTGTTTAAGAGAAGGCAGGAGTTTTGGGGGATTTTCAGAGAAAGTATGGAATTCTCATAGGCTTAAGTTATGCCAAACTAATGTCCTTGATGTCCCAGGACCTCTGGCTCACAAAGGCGGCTAAGGAACAAAAGAAATTTGCTAATCTCCTGGTGGGGTGTGTGCCCTAGGAACAAAGATATTACTGCCAAATCAAGCCAGAGTTTCAGAGACTCTCCGGAAAGCCAGCGGAGGCAGGGCGGGGGTGTCCTTCCCGCTTCCCTGTGGGCCCTCCTGGTCCTGAGCTCCTCTGTCACATCCACCTCCCGGCCCTTCTCTGTCCCACAGCCTCTTACTTGCTTCTCATAACCAGCACTTTCTGTTCACACCAAACGTGAGGCTGTTGGCAGAAATGCAGAGCTCAGTGAGCTGGGAACTTGGAGTGACCACGTTCTGTTGTGGCCCCCACCTTTAGCGTGAAGAGATGTCCCCATGATCTAGTCACCGCACTCGTGGGGGGAGAGGTACCATGCCTGCTTACAGGGATCCTGAAGCAGAACCTGCACATTTCCTTCATCTCTGCCTCCCCAAACCTTCAGTCCAGCTAAGACTACATGGATTCCAACACAGGACTGCAAGGGGAGGTATCTTGTACCAACAGGGACGAGTCAGTGACCCCAGCAGATGGAGGCTTCTGGCCTCGAAAAACTACCCACCTTTTCGGCTATGAGGAAGTCGTAGCGAAGGGCCTCTCGGGTGCAGATGGCACCGAGCAGGAAGGTAAAGATGATGTACAAAAACCACCTGCAAAACCCAAGCACACAGTAGAGCTTCCACCTGCCCTCGTCCACCCCAAGCCCACCCCCTCAGCCTTTCGCTTCCTTTGGAACTTGTCTCAAAATTAACCCAAAGCCTGGATAGGAAGGCTGGCCTGGGAGGACACTGCTTGTGTCCTTTCTCTCCTGCATGGTTCTTAGCAAAAAGAAAAAGGGATACCATTACTGTTTTTTTTCCATCCTAAAGAAGAAAAACATACAAAGGGTGTTGGGGGTCAAAAAGTGGGGGTCTCAGTTCTCTAATGAGGGTTTGGGCCAGGGCCAGTGTTGACATACAGCCCTGTACCCTCCCCTCCCCTAGCAGAAGAAGCTGCCAGTGATCTTTTGAGCCTGGAAGGCTGCTGGTCTGTGGGTCACACATAACGGAGCAGGACCAAGTACAAAAGGGCAAAGCGGCAGCCAGGCTCTGCCCCAAGATGCCCTGCAAGCGTGCACCAGTCACATGGTCCTGGTGGTCTTTCTACTCCCGCCGGGGCAGTGAGAGGATGGCCCGGCTTTCCCTTGGCTCCCAGCTATGACCAAAACCACGCTGGATTCTCAAGTTCCGCCTTCTTTTCTTTCTAACACTCAATTCTCAATTCCCTGTTGCCTTTATTTTCCTCCCAATGTCACTGCCTCATTTTGCACAAAAAGGCCCTGTGCCCTGTGCCCTGTGCCCTGTGCCTGGCTGGTAGCAACACTGCCGTTGCATAAGCTAAGAGCAAAGTTGGTGTCTGTGAAATAAATCTATTACCATTTTTTAAGTCTTACAGTCAAAATAACATAGGCACTTTTAATTTCTCAAGTCACGGCCATGTCTATGATCTCACTGCCTTACCCCACCTACCCAATGAAGGGCAGAGAAGCTTCCTTCCTCTTATGGTACAGAAATAAAAACAAAAGATTCTAGAAGGTCAGAAACAGACCAAGGCCACCCAGCCCGCTGGTGAGGGTAGCACAGTAGGAACTGAAGCCCCAGAGGCCTGACAGCCGTGGGGGAGTCCAGGGCGGAGGTGGCCTTGGGCTTTTGCTCTGGGCCTTTACACTCCCTGTCTCCTACACTCCTGAGCACACATGGATCATTATCCGCATTTTATAGAAAAGGAAATAAAAGCTCTGAGAGCCAAGTGAATTGTCCAAAGTCACCCAGCCAATCAGCTGCGGAGCTGGGATGCAAGCCCTCCCGTCTGATTACAAAACTCTTCATCTACAGCTCCCAACACCTGCCCCTCCCCTGGGAAGTCAACAGTTTAAAAAAACTCCCCAAGTTCAAAATGAGGGTGAAGAAGGGGCAAGGGCGGCGAGTGGGAGGCCGAGGAAAAAGGAAAGAAAGGCTCCGGTCTGTGATCTGCATTAACGCCAGTCCTGCTCGGCAGCGTTCCCAGGCGGGAAGTATGAAAGGGCAGCGTCTGAGCCCACCAGACAGGAATTTTCCAGCCCGCCGACTGTTAAAAGGAGGATCCAAATATGAAGCAGATCAGCCACAGTCGGGGCACTCTGAACAAAAGGGGCAACCCTTTTGCCTGGGCTTTTCCCTCCCACTCTCCAGCACAGACGGAGGGAACTTACGAGATGCCAATGGCTGCCAGGGAGCCCAAGGGGATGCTGGCCGCGGGCTCCCGGAGGTCGCCTCCCATGTTGAAGCCCGCCATGACTCCTGAAAGGCACCCAGAGGGAGGTCAGGGTGAGTGGGGTGCTCCCAAGCCACTTCCCCACCCCCGTCTGGCCACCCTTCCTCTCCTCCAGGCCTCTCCTGAAAGCTCCCTCACAGCCCTCCCCTCTGCAGCTCCGGGTTCAGGCCCTTTCGCATCTCCCCTGGCAACTGAAGAGGCATCTGCGTGGCCTTGAAAGGGAGCTTTGTGGGTCGGGGGATGCTGAGGGGGAAACTCTCCCAGCTAAGGAGCAGCTCATCACCCTGTGCCGACTACAGAGGGCAGGGGAGGTGACTGTAAGCCACACGAGGTCCCCCTGTGCCTGCTGAGCTCTGCCTTCCCAGCGGGGACAATGCCCAGAGTGGCTCCGCGTTAGCAGCAGAGGCATTTAGCCTTCTGCTCGGCTTGTCCTTGCCTCTACTGCCCACTAACTACACGGGGACTTCAAGTGTCCTCAGGGTCAGGTACCATGTCCAGCAGGACCAGACATTAAAACAGCCCGAGGTCCCACGTTTAGCAAGCAGCAAAGCTACCATTCAGTGCTGGTCTGTCTGGTTCTGAAAGTCTGTTTTTAATGCCTCAGCTCTAACACTTCAGGGGCCTTGCTGAAAGCCCCTGAGCAAACTTAAAAAAATATCCCTGATGCAGCCAGTGCTGTATCTCCTCTAGCCCCCAAGAACACTAAAGTAAATGAGTGAATCCATCGGGGCAAGGGACCAACAGCACGGTGGGGAGAACAGATATCCTTCTCCATACCTGGGGAAACCTGCAGAAATGACAGGACAATGTTCTCTGAACTCAGAACGAAGATCCAGCCCGCAAGGGCTCTAACAACTCAATTCATATCCAGCCTGGAAAGAGAGCTTTGAATGTGCTTAGAGATCAAAATGGGTCCAACACCATCATTATGGATTTACGGGCACTTTCAACTGGACAGGCCCCGTGTTAAGTGCCTTTCATGCATCTTGTTTAATTCTTACAACAACATCATCAGAAAAGTAAAATTATTGCCCCACTTTATAGAAAAGTACTTAAAGAGGCTCATTAAAACAGCCCGAGGTCCCACGTTTAGCAAGCAGCAAAGCTACCATTCAGTGCTGGTCTGTCTGGTTCTGAAAGTCTGTTTTTAATGCCTCAGCTCTAACACTTCAGGGAATCCCAGGGATGCAGTAAAAGTCTGGGGCGAGAGAGTGACAGTGGGGCTATTTCAAAGAGAAGTGTGAATGTGGGACCAGGACTGGGGCCTGATCGTACTCTGACACAGAGAGGCCACTGCTAGGATTTTACCCAAAGTAAACAGTCAAGGATATGAGTAAAGAGTTAGCAAAAATACTTACAAAAACTTTATAGTAGTGAAAATTAGGAACAATAATGTTTATAAGTAGAGGATTGGCAAAGTAAATGAAATGTCTTTCAATAAATACCCGGTCTTGAAACCAGATATGGTGGTGCACGCCTATAATCCTAGCACTCTGGGAAGCTGAGGCAAGAGGATCACAAGGTCACGTCCAGCCTGGGCAATTTAGTGACTTAGTGAGACCCTGTCTCAAAATAAAAATGGAGCTGGGGATGTAGCTCAGTGCAAAGGCTCTGGGTTGAATGGCCAGTACCGCAAAGATGTTCCGAAGCAAAATACAAATATTATTCGCCTTGACAATGTAAAATCAGGCTATAGTTAACTGCTATTAGGGAATGAAAAGAGGGAAGAGAAAACCCACTAAAATCTTTATCATAGTAATGTCAAAAAATAAGAAATGTAATTCCCACGATCTTTCACTCAGGAAGATTTAATAGCTGCAATATCGCAAGCTTTAGTGCAATAAGACAACTTGAAAGATGTTTCAAGCAATCCCTCTTGGGCCAGCAATTAATTTGTTAGGTAGACAAGGAAAAGAGCAGCAAATACATCAGTTACAATAAATTTTGACCCTATACTTATGCTGTATCTCATAAAACTGAGTTTCTAAGTGTTTACTAAGCAGAGTAAAGAAATTTCTAATAGTATAGAACAATTTATCTTCATAACTCCAATGACTGTTGATTTATAACCTTAAGACAAAAAAATAAAGGATTGTGTGGGTGGGTGTATGCCTGTGCCTATTCATATAAAATTGTAAGTAACATTCTCCATGGGATTTGGTTTATTTACCTGCTGATAATCACCTTGCTGTAGCTTTGCCTTAAAAACTCAAATACAAGAGAATTATCCAAATTCCCTTAAAATGAAGACAACAGCTAAAGTATTCCTTTAAAATATTTTTACACATAGATAAAAATGACAATCTTACAACACAGAATCTCAGTTTCCCACACCAACAGTAAGGAATGGAGGGAGATGGCCTATGATTGATAATATAAATGAAATTTAAGTACATCATTTAAAGTTACCAAGGTAATCAATAAAATAATAATAAAAACATAACTATCAAAAATTAGGATGTGAAAAGAGGAGCATGTAAGTAAGTGTGGTTATATTCCCCAGCATAGGGTCAATATAGAACTCCTGGTTTTGATGAATCAAGTTATAGATACAACCATATTGCTTCCTGACACACACAATTATCTCTCAAAGTACTAAAAATCATTAAAAGTGGTTGCCTCTATAGAGCGCTCTTTGGGGAACTAAAGGTAGGGTGGAAGCCTTGTATTATAAACTTCCCTGTAAATGTTATACATGTGCATATTTCTATTTGCCTATCTATCTATCTATGCATGCATCTGTCTATGGATCTATCTATGCATCTATCTATATCTATCGATGCATCTACATCTATCTATCATCTATCTATCATCTATCTATCTATCTATCTATCTATCTATCTATCTATGCATCCATCTACCTATCTATGCTTCTATCTATATCTACCCATCTATGCATGTTCTGGCCTTGTTTGGATTTATAAAAAGGAGCACCAAGGCCCTCCCTTATTTTCTCCACTGCTACAGTGGCCAGTCCAGTCCTTCTCCTCGGGGCCTAGGACCGCACTGCTTGCTGTCAGAATAATGGGATGTCCAGGGCCCCCTTGGCTGCATCTCCCAGACTCCAGCTCCATCACTAACACCACCCCTTCTTGAGCTCCCAAATCTGACCTCTGCCCAGGGCCCCTGGCTCCAGATCGCCTGGATGCTGTGCCCCACTTGGTGGGCCGTGCTGCCTCCCACCCTCTAAGGCCTCATTGTGCCCCAGGTCCCTGGTGATTTTTTGCCCATACAATCAGCTTTGTGCCATCGCACACTGCACCTCACCCCTGAACATGCTGCTCCCTCCTGTGGCTTCTCATGTCATTTGGGTGCCCTCCTTCAATCACTGATGAAAGTAAATACCTGATGGCCTTTGGCAACCCCTGGGCTATACGTGTACGGTATGTGCTTCCACCAAGGAAAGGGACTGATTCACGCTAATTGCTTCCTGTGTCCCTGTTCTTTATCCATGATAGACACCCTTTCTTCCTCCCCTGCCCCATGACCGGGACCTCGAGCTGGAGGTGTGGAGCACTAGCCAGGGTCCTGAGGGGTGTGAGAGAAAGGACTGACACCCACCCAAACCACTCCCAGGAGTGAGCCAGATCCACAGATGGCCAGCAAAGTGCCTTCTGAGACAGAGCAGAGAAGTCAGAAAGCAGCCAGGCAGAATCACAGGCCCAGGCCCTGAGCTCCAGAAGGAAGCCTGGTGGGGGATTCCTGGGACCCCACAGAGGGGTCATGTCTCTGTGGCACAGCATGCATGTGGTAGGTGGCTCACATACTGTGCCTGTCATTTCCAGAATTTTACTCTCGTGTTACCACGCAGTTCTTGGGCAGGTGTTCTCCAGTTCCGGGGAATTAGAAATGCCTTGCCTGCCAGCCACATCTAGGATGATTGTGTTGATTTAGTTTTTTTGTCCCATCTTCATCAATGTTATAGATCTAGGCTTGTGCAGAACAGATACTATATTCTATAGCAGTAGTATTCAGATGTCTTATAAACATTATGCTTTAAAAGTTTCACAATTGAGGAAAAGGTTAGGAAAACTTTGAGTGAACAAGATTAAGCAGGTTTTCTACCAGTGCTTACCTATGGTAATAGTCACTCTAACCAGGCTTAGGGACTAGTGTGAAGGTAGTGAGCACTTGCCGAGAGAGAGGGGCGGGGGGAGAGGAGAGATAGAACACAGTGTGCTTCCTAAAGTTTGACATCAAACATTTTCGAAAATATAAAACACAGTTTGGGAAACACTAAGCACCCATTTTGTTGGTCTTCATGCTTTTTGGGGCAGGCTTCCTGAGGTTGTTTAAAATGCCTATTTAGAAGTCACAGCTCTTGGAACTGGAAGGTGTCCTGGAGAGCTCTACTCCAACATCTTATTTTATAGACAAGAAAACTGTGGCCCAGAGAGGGGAAAGGATTTGGCTCAGGTCTTCGGGCAAATGCAAGCAGCACCAGTGCTGATGTTCAAGTGTCCTCACTCCCTGTCAGTGTGCTCGGCCCTCGCCACACCCATGTCATTCTGAGAGCTCTGCCTCTGAAACAGAGTCCCTGCATGACAGGCTCAGGGCTCCAGCCCAAACACGAAGGCTGAATTTATCTGTTGTCATTGGCAGCATGTTCTGGTTTACTCACAGGTACCTCGTACCTCCGTGACTAGTTCCAAATCAGAAGCTCATGCCTGATCAGCAGTGTTTCCTCCCTCGTGGGTTTTACACTGTCAGCCAGTTCCAGGAAGCAGTTCATTGCTTTACCCAGAACCACATTTTCTCCAGTGTCAGGATGATGATAAGGCTGGCATGTTGCTACAAGATGACTTAGGTAAACAGCTTCCTTCGCATGCATACAGCCTTTGGAGCTGGTCTCCCATCAGAGTCTCATGGTCTTCTGAGTGCCTTGGCTGTCTCTGCTGTGCCAGGTAGGTGTAATGGCGTCAGCCACCACTTTCCAGGCGAGGCTTGTGAAACCACACCTCTAGCTCCTAGGCATGGACGTGACATCTGCAGCATGAGGGGATAGCACCAGGTGAACAGGGAAGGTTGGAGCCCTAATTCCAGTGTCTGGTCTGACAACACACATGGGCATCTAGGCAATTCACCAATTCCTGATAGTCTCAAAAATAAGCCACTGGCTAAAACGTGAGTATACAAGTTACATAGCCACTCACCAACATGTGCGAGGCAGTGGCTCATCTCTCATCTCTCCCTGCCCCGAGTCCACCACTGCACGCAAAGATCAAAGTCATTGCCTACTGCAGATTATCACAAACCCTCTTGCCACCCTGATTTTCCATTGTGTTCTTGGAAATGAAGGCTAGTAAGTGAGGAAAAGCCAGCCAGTGTCTCTAGGCTTTTCTACTTCCTGTTAGATCGCTAAAAAGCCACTTACTCCTTCTCAAGGACCTTCCATGCTTCCTCCTGGGGACATTTCAATCCAAACCCATGTCCTTTGAAACTCTAACATTTTATGTGCACTTACAGCTTAATAATTTCTGGGTTGCCTATTTCTCTCTCTTATTAGTTTTCTTTTTTATAAAGGTATAATACACATGCACTGAAGTTTCTACACCTGATCTGCTGCCCTTTTTTGGATGAAAACCAGGAATCTATTACTTTCTGGAGGCAGTATGGCTCTGAGCCTCAGTTTCCTCATCTGTACACAGGAATAATACCATTTAGCTTGCAAGGCTGTGGTGATGTTAAGAGGAACATTTATAAAGTACCTAGCATAGTACCTGGCACCTAGTGAGGGCTAAATAAATGTTCACCCAGGAAAGATGTGCTCAGTCTGCTTCTTAGCCAAAACCTTTTATCTCCTTTTTATTATTGGAAGCAGAATCTATCAGTCTTCCATCCCCTCAATGCCTGGGAGATTCTGCCAGGGTAGATAGCATCAGAAAGTAGACTAAGAGAGCAGGCCTGCCTCTGATAGAATCTCTGAGGTTGTGGTGACATTTAACTGAAGGACCAGCCAGGCACATGCCTGTAATCTCAGTGTTCTGGGAGGCTGAGGCAGGAGGGCTACAAATTTGAGCCTAGCCTGGGAAACTTAGTGATTTAGCAAGAACTTGTCTCAAAATTTAAAAGGTTGGGGCTGTAGCGTAGTGTACAGGCTCTAGGTTCAATGTCTAATACTACCAAAAAAAAAAAAAAAAAAAGAGAGAGAGAGAGAGAGAGAAAGGAAGAGAGAAAGAGAAAGAAGAAAGTATAACTGATAAAATTAGAAATTAATAACTAAGCATGTATAATACTTTAAATTCCCCTTCTTTCCTTCTGTTCCTGCTCCCAAGCCCATCAAAATGAAGTGAGTTCTGCCCCAGCTCCAGGTTGTCCTTTCATGATCCTCTCTGTTTCTTAAATCTGAGGTCCCCATTCAGGTCCAGCAGGTGCTCGTCCTCTTACCCACAAGACATGACTTGTGAAGAGACACAGGGCACAGTGTGGGAAAGGAGAAAAGGCGCAACCCCAGGGTATCCTGACAGAGGACAGGGCAGTCAAAGCTGAGGTCTGCAGACAGACAGCGCATGGAAGGGGCCTGGCAGACTCCTGAGCTTCCCAGGGTGTGTGTGAGCAGCGGGAGGGAGTCGCCAGAAGGGAAAGGGCATCCCAGAAAGAGCCGGCCTCCCTCCTGCTGGCTGTGGACACCCTGCCCTGCCCAAGGCTGTGGTTTCCCACCACATTTTTTATGTTGGGTGTGGTCAACCACAAGCCCATGTGCTGCCTGTGGCCAGAAAGGCCCTTATCCCTTCCCGTAAGAGTTTGGGATTTGGGGACAAGGGTTATGTGACTTCATACCACTGGTATTTTTCTCAGTGAATTTCCATTTCCCAGTTTCTCCATGAGTTGTGGCCCTGGATCCCTGGAGTGGCCACATCTGTAAGGGTATGTTTGTGAAAACTCTGCAGGGGGAGATGTTTGTTTCTCAGGGAAAGTCTGGTGGTACAGCTCAGAAAAGGAAAGAGCTTTGAGGAAAGAGCAAATGTGGAGTCTACACCAATGCACCAGGCCCTTCCCGCTCCCACCCCCACTGGCATTGCAGGGCATGGGGGACCAGGACCTGCCTCACAAATCCAGAGTGGCCACCAACACTTACTCTTCAGAGGCTCAGGAAGAAGCCGCCTGCCCTCAGGCTAAAATATCTGAGGTAACTTAAGTGAAATATCTCAGGGGGTCAGGGATGGCAGAAGCCTTTGTTCTTCAAAATTCCTTCCCCTCTCCATGGCCTGGAAGTTCTCTCGTTCAAAGAGAGGGTGGTGTTGGAGGGAGCCCCAGCCATGACTCATTCACAGCTAATCCTTGGCAAATCTATCACCATGGAAACTGCCAATCATCCATGCTTTCCATAGCTTAACCGAACATCTGCCAGGGAAAAACAAGTGGTGCAAATCACTCATCCTTCCTGTGTGTTGACACTGGGGGCCTGGTAAACAAGGAGCCAGGGGAGGGAGGCCGTCCCAGCAGGGTGATGGCCACAGCCTCACTGATGGCTGTGTGACCTTCATCAAGTCCTTGCTAAGCTGCCTGTCCCCTCTTTCCCCAGTTGGTAAAACAAACACTGATTGTCAAGCTAGCTGGGCTGAGGGGAATGGGAGGGACAGGAAAACCCATCCTGGTGAGCTAGGATGAGGGGGAGCTAAAGAGCCTGTGTAGGTGACAGTCTACTCAGTACAACAATTTTATACTTGGAATTTTATAAAATAATACTTTCATAATTTAAACCACAGAAAATAAACCATGATTAACATTCTTAGGTAGCTATTGCTGTCAAAGGAAGTGCAAAGACACTCCTCCCTGGAGCAGAATTTCCTGTGTCTGTGAGGTTTTGAGTAGGATTCTGAACAAGGAGTATGGGTTTAAAAGCCAATAAATTGACTCTGGATGTGCTGATGCACACCTGTAATGCCAGCTACGCAGGAGGCTGAGGCAGGAGAATTGCAAACTCAAGCCCAACCTGGGCAACTTATCCAGAGATCTTATCCTCAAAATAAAATTAAAACGGCTAGGGCTGTAGCTCAGTGGTAGAGCACTTGCTCAGCATGCAAAAGGCTCTGGGTTCCCTCCCAGATACTGCAAAAACAAAAACCAAAGCAAAACAAAAACAATAAATGAACAGATGCCACACTAACTCATCTTGAATGTTAATCTAACTCCACCTCTGGGCTGTTGCGTGGCGTCTTCAGGCTTTGGGTTGCCATTCCTGCAAGGCTAAAGGGAAGGCTCTGCCCCCAGCGCAGACTAGGGATCCTTTCTGTCACCAGGACTGGGTCCTACAGAGGAAAGGGCAGCCCTCCACACCAGGGCACATCAGGGCCATGCTTTGGAGCCCACCCTGTGCACCCGAGGACACTTGGGCCTTGCCCCAGCTGTGACTACTAGCCTGGCATCTTGGCCTGGGGCTTTAACCTGCCAGGCTCCAGGAAACCCAGCCAGGGAGTCCCTTGAATGTGCACTCCAGAACTGTGAAGGAGGGAAGGCTGAGAGAAGGGCCAAAAAACATTTGAGATGTTAACTTTTTTTATTCCCTCTGTTAATCCTTTCCTTTCCTGACCACAAAGAGGAAGAGGACCTAGATTTGATGGCCTTGGGGGATGTGCGTGGCAGAGAGGAAGCAGAATTGGTCTGCACCCTGTGTTACTGGCTTGCTTCCCCACAGCCGAGGTCCTTGGGAGATTTTAGAGAATCGAAGATGTAGAAAAGAATCTGGCAAGTGGCTGGGGGCAGCATGGAGGGCACAAGAACAAGAATGACTGAGTAGATTGTGGGGCCCAGATGAACAAAATTATAGGATCCCTTGTTTAAAATGATGAAGAATTTTAGCAACAGCAAAGCATCAAACCAAGCATAGAGCCTTCCTTGGCAGGGGAAGCTATGGGATGCACTGGTCACACTTCCATGCCAAGGGCCATGCAGGAGTGTCCCCATATTCCAACACCTCGTGCTGGAGTTGGGGCAGAGAGAGGCTGGCCCGCTGGTTCTGGAGCCAAGGGGACTTGAGACCCACTCCCTGGAAGCGCCACTGGGAATCCATCCAAGACCTCAGAAAAGTGGGTCTGAGGAGTATATAGATCCTGAGCATAGGATCCAGCCAATTTCTGGTCCCCAAAAGTGGCTCAGAGAAAACACAAACATGAAGGCACTGCAGACAAGACGATAGGAGGGCCTGGCTCTGTTCACAAATAAGGAAGAACCAGAGGGAATACCCATCCTGCCTTGGAACTGTGTGAGACCCTCAGACCCTGAACTGCTGCAAGCATGGCAAGGCCAGATGGACACATCACAAATGATTGACCTTCGTGTTAAATCATCCTGGAAGGGTGAAGGCTTGGAGCTAGAGATTGACTCTCTTTTCATTTTATAAAAGTGAAAGAGGGGCTGGGGATTTAGCTCAGTGGCACAGCACCTGCCTGGCAAGCATAAGGTTGTAAGTTCAATTCCCGGTACTGGAAAAAAAAAAAAAAAAGTGAAAGAGATGCAATATTTCAGAAAATTTATATTTGTATGTCAAGATTCTACCTGCCACACTGAGTCGTAGTTGCAGGCTCATTTGGATGGCTAAGGGAGGTCAAGCAATGATCTGAGTAAGAGATGAAGTTGGATCACCGTGGTATGAGTGAAGAGAAGTAGAGAGAGTCTGACACTTAGGAAGTAGAATTGGAGAGTACTGGGAAGAAGGTGGGAGGAACCATGAATAACTCTCTTTGCTGGCCGGAGCTGAATGGAGACACCATTCACAGAGACGAGGGGAACAGCCAGTGGGGGTCAGCTGTGATGGGATTAGTTCTGAATATGTGGGGCCCATCACACCCAAGAGAAGATGTCACCAAGGGCAATAAATAAATGATGGCAAGCTTGGAGGAGAAGTCTGGGCTGGGCATGTGCATAGGGGAGTTGTGAGCTTACTGATCACTGAGTATAGAAGAGATTCCAAGAAAAACTGCAGAAAAGGAAGAAAACGGGGCTGGGAGCCACCTGAAAAACTCCTAATGGGCAGGCAGAGGAGGTTGTGCCACACAGGAGTTCGGAGTGGGGGGAGGCAGGGAGCTGCTGCACCATGGAAGGAAAGAGGAGGGAGAAAGCGACTGCTGTGAGAAGCCGGATGAAGCGAGAAATCGAGCGAGAATGCCCCTGGATTTAGGGACAGGGCAACCACTGATGACCTTGGAAAGATCCATCTTGTTGAAGAGTGTGGAAGAGCTGAACAGGAAGCAGGACAAAGGAGACAGGGAGCCACCCTCCACTTGGATATGGAAAGGGGAAAAAGCGTCCTTGCTAGAGGGAGCAGGGAGCTTGAGGCAAGAGGATTCAGTACATTTCTTTTCCATTCTAACAGCTCTACTGACATATAGCCAACATATTTCTTAAGTGCACATGGCTTAAGAGTAGCAATTTGAAAAGCTTTAAGCTATGACTATACCTGTGAAGCCATCGCTATAATCAGAAATATGTTTTTCATGTCCCCAAGTTTCCTACCACCCCTTAATAATCCCTGTCTCTGGCTGCTCTCAGCCCCATTCCGAGGCATCTACTGATCAGCTTGTAATCACTATAGCTTATATATTTTTAGTTTCTTTTTTTAATAATGGGATGTATATTATTTATTTAATTTTATTTACTTTTTTATAGTGGTGGGGATTGAACACAGGGCCCTGTGTATACTAAATATGCACTTATTCCATTTTCTAGAATTTTATATAGATGGAGTTCTTTTTAAAAGATATCCTTTTTCTGAATTCTTCATTCAGCATAACTATTTTAAGACTCATACATACTTGTTTTATGTATCAATAATCAATCCATTGCTCTTTATTGCTATTGTGTGGTAATAAATAAATTATGGTAATAATTTATTTATTTGTTTTGTTTACCTATTGATAAACATTTGAGCTATTTCTATTTTAGAACTATTACAAACAATTGCTTTGAAATCTCAAATTGCTTTGAAGTCTTATATGAATACAAGCTTTCAGTTCTTGGCAGTAGATAACCAGGAGTGTGTGTCTAATTTTTAAGACAGTGTTAAACTGTTTTCCAAAGTGGTAGTACAATTTTATATTCCCATTAGTAGTCTCTGAGAGTTTCAGTTTCTCCAAATCCTTGCCATCACTTGTGTGCACAACTTTCCATCTTAGTTACTTTTTCACTGCTGAGACACAATACCTGACACCCACAGCTCTTATTTGCATTTTGGCTCATGATTTGTGGAGGTTACAATCCAAGGCAGGGCAGCAGGGCAGATGGGCTGGGCGGAGGAGAAAGCTCATGGCATGGCAGGCAGGAAGCAGAAAGTGATCAAGAGAGGAGGAAGGAGATAAACCCTCCCAGGCCATGCCTCCTGTAGCCCACCTGCTTTGATCAAGCTTCACCTCCCAATATTACATTAAGCTATAAACTCATCAGTGGGCCAATCCACTGATGAACATTATGCCCCCATTATCCAATCCCTTTGGGAAGACATTAAGATATAAATCTTAGCAGACATTTTAGTGGCTTCTCCTCATTTTTCTGCTCCTATACTATTTGGAGAAGGGATAAGGAATAGGGATGAAGGACATGTAGGAAGGCAGAGAAAGGGCAGAGGACCACAGACAAAAACAGCAGCCATGCTCAGGTTAGCACCACTACCTCAATCCAAAGTGACATTCTTTTCACAGTCTGTGCCTTGAGATAAGCCCAGTCCCTAGCAAATGTATTTCCTATGGGTCACCTGTCCACGTGTCCACGTGCTAGCCTGTAGGCTTCCTGGCCAAGAACTATGCATGAGACAAGAATTCCCTAGGGACTTCTACTTTGGAATGCTCCCCCGTGGCCGCTTTGGTGTGGGAAAGTAGGGGAGGGGAGGGTAAAGAGATTCATTCACCGTCATTGGGCCCCTGGTTGGCCCATACCAGTATAGCAAGAAAAAAAAAGACAATTTCTTTTGTCCTCTAGAGAAGACAAAACGGTAGAAGTATGTGTGTGTGTGTGAGTGTGTGTGTGTGTGTGTGTGAGTGTGTGTGTGTGTGTGTTAAACCGAGTATGGGTTTACTCAAGTATAAGGAGGGCCAACCAACCTGCTGAAGAAGCTCTCCTGCTCAGCCCTAAGAGAAGGATGTCCCATCTATTAATTTGGTCAAGAGTTGTCAACATGGAAGTGTAAGGGGTAAGGAGGGTGAAATCATGTCGGCACCTTCAGAAATTATGAACAAGTCAACACTCTACTCTAACGTTAGCTGTATATCCTAAGAGCATATGCAGCCTCTTAGTTCTGACACTGAATTTTGGTAAACAAGCATGTATAACCTTAAAGTGAGAGTGAAAAACAATCCCTGTTACAATACCTGTCGCTGCTGGGAAGAACACCCCAAATACAGTGAAGAAAGACTCCCCAGGGCTGTAATCCGGCAGTGTGTTGTTCCACAGCAGTTCTGGTGAATAGCCAATAAAGCCGTGTTCTGAAATGACACAAAGGACAGGAAAATGAGCCCAGAGATGAGATGCAGCACAGATTTCCCTAGATTACAGTACTATTTTGTCTGATGTTAAATAGTAAAAGTCAGCGTGTACGCGTTTGTGTGACAGGAGGAGTGCAGAGAGGGAAGGTCTGACACAACCGTCTTCCTCCCCACTCTGGGGCCTGACTTCTGTGTGTCCCGTGGCTCTGTTGACACAGGAGGATGAGATGACACGAAGTGAGCTCTGGGAAGTGGAGCATTTTCATTTTTGTTTTATAGACTTCAATATAACTGGAGTATCTTAGTATCTTTCCATGGGAGTCTATTTATGTATTTACTTTTCATATTTAAAAAATTTGTTGATGTTGGCAAGTTACCTCCCTGATTAGAAACCTCCCATGAGTGCCTATGAGCTGCAGAAATAAGCTCAAACTCCTTCAAACAGATACCAAATCTCCCAACAACCTAGTGACAGCCCACAGGGCCCTCCCCGGCTTCTCCTTGTCCTCCTCACAGTCCGTCTTCTCAGAGCCCCACCAGAATCACCCTGTACCTCCCGAGGCCCCGCCTGGCTTCTCTCTGGGCATCAGTTCAGTGCCCATGCACAGCTCAGGAGCTGTACAAGCTCTCCCTGACCAGTACTGACTCCCTTCACTGCTTTTGGTACCAAAGCCAGCCACACCAGCTCTCTCCCCAACCACAGCCTCTGAGGCAAGACATCCAGTCTTACGCGTCTCTGCGCCTGAGTCCCACTCTGCCTGGAACACAGTGGGGGAGGCGCAGCGGTGTCACATGGAAAGGAACCTCTTAGATCTCTCAGTCAGGCACAGCTTGCACCTGAGCCTTCCCTTAGACTTGCTCCCAGACTACTTTACGGCCAGGCTATCTCAGATCTAATTCTTCAAAGCATTTTAAACATGTTTGTACATTGACCTTAACAGTCTTTCAAGTGGCTTCAATCCTATAAGCACTTTGCTGCTTCGTCAGAGGAGGTCACTTTGCCCCACATCTGTGAAGGCACGTGCAGGCTGTGGAATTCTGAACCCTGAGTCAAGTGTTCTCGGCTCCAGAGCACCAAGATTTTCAGCTCTGCCTTTGACTTTCCTGTCTGAGAATGAGCCAGTCTGCTTCTGTGGACCGTAGTCCAGGAGAAACCAATTCCGCTCCTTTTCCCTCGACTCCAACAGTCATGCAGGATGGTGTCCAGCTGTCCACAGGCCGCTGCCACAGAGCCTCCTGCCAGCCTGGTCCTCCACCCACCTCGTGCTTCCTTCCACATGGGGAGCTCCCAAGATTCACAAGGCCAGTGAGGTCGCCTGCGCTTCCCTCAACTTCCAAGAGCCATAACTTCATAGGAAAAATATTTTTCAAAAAAAGGTAAAAGGGAAGCTTAGTGAAGCAGAAGGGGACCCCCGGGAATCCAGTCAGGACTTAGAATCATCATCAGTCACTTTCCTTTGCCTGAATGCAGAGCTTACTCTGAGTACTAAACTTCAAGCGTTGCACAGGGATGCAGAATGGTTTGGCTCCCCTGCAGCTGGTCCCCCGCCCAGGAACAAAAGAACAACAAGAGCTGCGTTAACTTCAGCTTCCCCGCTGGCTGACCCTGAGGACTAGTCTTCTGAGGAGAAAACCAGCACCTCCTACCTTGGAACTCACGCTAGGACAGCAAGGGGTCTGACAGTCTAGGGGCAGGCTGTGCGGCCTGCAGCACTAAATACCTCAGAGGGATTTCACCTCCTCTGCCAGAGGGCCCGACCAGCCAGGATTTGGTAACCAGGCTGAGGCCTTTGTCCTGGTCAGCCTGAAGGCGCAGTGGGAATTCAGGCTCCAGGTGTCACTGTGAAGCCTTACCTCCACCTCCACCCCCCAGCAAGGTCCACAGGTTGAGCACAGGGGCCTCCCTCGCTTGCCCTCTTTTTAGGGCCAATGAGAAACGCAGACCCATGAGCACACATTCACACTGACTCACACTAACACACTCACACCAACACACAAGCACAACACACTGTCATATACGCGAGCATACTTACCAACACACAAGCACACAATGACATTCACAAACACACTCATACACAAGCATACACTCACACTGACGTATCCACAAGCACACAGTGGCACACTCACAAGCACACACTGGCACATAAGCACACCTACCAGCTCATACTCATGTGGACACTCACAAACATGCATGCACACTGACACATTCACTGACATATAAGCACACACACTGACACATCTAGAGAGACACGTCCACACGAACACAGGCACACGCTCACACTGATGCATCTACACTGACACACAAGCACATAGGCACACTAACACATGCCAGCACACTCATACTGATACACCTACACACACAGGCACACATTCACAAACATAGATGCTGACGCACGACACGCTCACAAGCACATATTCACACTGACATTCAAACTCACACTCACACTCCCTGCTGGCCCCGCTCTCTGAACTGGACCCCAAGTCTAGTTCTCTCTTTTTTTGTTGGTACTGGGAATCAAACTCAGGACCTTGAGTTTGCCAGGCAGGTACTATGCCACTGAGCTAAGTCCCCGGCCCCCAAGTCTAATTCTGAAACTTTTTCAAGGAATAATCTTAACTTTGAAAAGAACTCTATAGATGAAGACATTTGTCAATGTTTTACTCATAATAATGTAAAACTGGGGAGACTACATGTCTAACTATTGGGAACTGAGGTATTTTAAGTGCTTATAAAGAGACTTTAATGCCATAGAGACTGCCCATGTTATGTATGGTATGTGGTAAGTAAGAAAACTGGATACCAGTTACATCATAAACACATAAAGAAGTTTTAATTTATACATGTAAGAAACGTCTAGAAGGAAACATACCAAAATACAACCTGGGTTGTCTGTATAAGTAATTATATGAGCAATTCTTTTGCTTTCTTCTTTTCTTTCTACAAAATTTCCACATTTTCAAAATGAACATAAGCAATTTATCATAAAAAACAGTACCTTTTAGGAAAACAAAGGCCCCTACAACTGAAAGCCCACTCTCTCCAGGGAGATTTCCCATATATGCATACATTTTCTCTTTCTCTCGCTCTTTCCTTCTCTCTCTCCTTCTCCCCTCCTTCTCCCTGCTTCCCAGAATGATTTGAGTGGTTTATGAGAAAAACATAAGCAAGATGGGGTAAATAAAATTAAAAGCAAAACTGAAAAATGCTGAGAGAGGTTGAGAATGAATTGGAGAACACCCACAGTCCATGTTACATCTGAGGCCTCTGAATAAGGTTTTCAGATAAACCCTGCGACGATTCCCAAAACTAGACAGTTAACTGTATACTCACATGAGCCCACGAGGGCACTGGGTCTAGTGGTCTGTCCCTCACATTGGCCACTTTTCCATGGGTGAATCTGGCCTCATCTTCCTATGCCGTTACTTCTACCACCCCCATCACCAGCCCACTTGAAGGCCCCCAGTCCTAAGCCAATCCCCAGGGAGACTTGCTCCTTTGGTCCTCCTGCCTCTGCTGGGGATAGGGTCTCAATCCTACATCCCACACTGGAGCTTAGGTAGAGTGTGTGCCCAGATAAGGCTCTCATGCCTCTGCCCGGCTGGTCTTGGCTAGCTGGGGTGGTGTGAGGTCAGCAGGTCACACCAGGGTCAGGGTGCGGGGCTAAGGCACGTGCCACCTGCCATGCCCATCTACAGTGGCGCCTAAGGCCTGACTTGCTGATGCCCAGAAAGCTTCCTAATTCTTTCAGTCCCAGCCCTGTTTGAGAATCTGGAAACTGGGATCACTGTCTCAATATCCTCTTTTTGCATGAAACCTGAGGGTCCCAGATCTCTGAAGCCTCTCGGTGGGGAGGTGGGGAATAGAGCCTCGTGAGCCTGCATACCCTTAAAACTTCCCAAGCCTGGCTGTCCAGGTGTCCCATGTCAGAGTGGACAGCAGCCCCAGAAGGGATATAAACAGACATGCTTTAATTCTGCAGCCCCTGCAGGTACCAAGACCCTGCACAGAGATGTGTGCTCCTGAACACCTCACGGAGATCACAGGGCAACCTCCCCTTTGAAACAACGCTGAGCAACCCTTTACTGGGCACCATCTAGGGGCCAATCACTGGGCACTGAGTCCTCAGCAGTCATCCTTGATCCTAACAACCAACCTGCAAGAAGTTAGGAAAGGGAAGATTCATCTAAGGTCACATAGTTAAGACTGAGTGACCGAATTTCACCCACTGCCTCTCCCGGAATCAGAACCCCTTCCCTGGGCTGGGGCCCCATCACTGAGTTGTGCTTGTCACCCAGGGTCACCCTGAAGACCAGGGCATCTCCTTTGGGCATTCGGGAGAGCAGGCAAGGCCTGATGTCCTGTGATGGGTCAGCAGTATGGGATGGACTGGGTTTGGAAGCTGGGAGAATGTTGGATTCTGGGTCGGCCTGGTTCAGTTTTCCACCCACCATACTGTCTGTCCGATTTATCCCAGTGTCCCCTGCCCCCACGGATTCCAAAACTTATTTTGTGGTGAGTGGCTGAAGCTAGAGATCAATCACATGTCCAGGGCTGGAGCAAGGCCAGCCTCAAGAATGCAGAGCACCTGAGGCAAGTCACATGAATAAGCTGCTCTAGCTTCAAGAACACTGGGCACCAGAGGAAAGCCACATGGATAAGCTATTAAGCAGAGGGGTTTTATGTGACATTCAACCTCCTGAGTGTATAAATAAATGCACTGCTGCCGCTGGAGGCCTCCCTCCTCCTAATTCCTTCTTTTTCGTTACTTCTTCCCCCATCAGGAGAGAAGGCTCCATTTGGCCTCAGTTTTCTATATTCTGACTCTTGTCCTTTCTTTTCCATCCTCTCACAGTCCTCATCCTGGGAACTTTAGAGATGTTTGGGACACAGCGTTTGGTGCCCAAACACGGAACCAGCGAATGAGGAAATGCATTGGAGATCAGGTAAGAGACTTCTAGCTGTGCACACAGAAAGAGACAAATAGGTTCCACAGAAGCCAAAGAGAGAAATAGGCTCCAAAGAAGTTAAAGAGAGAAATAGGCTCCAGAGAAGTTAAAGAGAGAAATAGGCTCCAGAGAAGCCAAAGAGAAAAAGGGGTTCACTAAGGCCATAGAGAAAAATGGGCTCATTAGGGCCAAAAAGAAAAACAGACTCACTAGGGTCAAAGAGAAAAAGGGGATTATTAGAGCCAAAAACAAAAATGGGTTCACTAGAGCCAAAAGAGCAAAATAGGCTCAAGAGAAACAAAAGGGTGAGGTGTGTTGACTTTAGCAGGTGTTAAATGTGAGGCAAGTAGGTTCTCAAGAATAACAGATTTGTATACAAATTCTTGTTCTATTACAGATTCCCATACTTGCTTTTTGTGGACCTGGATTAGGGAATGTCTTCATAATTGTATGGTTGTTTAGATGACCACAGAGGATTTGGCTGAGAGCATTATTTTAAAATTAAGTCCCAAGCGAATAAAAGAAGGCAGAACATCAGCCCCCCAGTAGAGTTTAAACCCTCTAGTTTTGCTCAATAAGATACGGAAGGGGCTGTGGGGGACAAAAAATAAACAGCTAAAGTATATTTAAGTCCAGGGGATTATTTATTGTGGTAGGGCAGTTTTTTTGATTTGTGCTCAGATCAAGCTGCCCATGCAGTCAGCTCAGCACAGCACAGCGCTGTGGGAGGGAGGGGCACAGGCCAAGCAGAGATAGCATGCTCTGGCCCGAGGTGGATGCAGCCAGGATGCCCTAGCTGCCCACCAGGCCTGCATGCCTGCCAGCCACACCCACCGTCCCTGGCACCCTGCACTCAGCTTTGATCCACAGGAGCCACAACAGCCCAGATCAGAGGAGGAAAAAGCCAGGGAAAAAATGGTAGCTGTGGCTGCAGAGGCAAGAACCGTGGTATCCTACAGGAAGGGGGTCACTGGCAAAGTTAACCCGGAGATGGAGCCATCCCCAAGAGCAAGGCAGGTACTGACCCCCTCCCAGTCACTGCCACTGAAGCGTCGGTGCTGAATGGCAAGGTCAAAGGGCAAGAGTCCTCCCCTCAGGCCAATGAGCTGCCACCATTGCCAGGAGAGCTCATGGGCAACCCTGAGGAAGCCACAGCCAGAGGCAGAAGTGGCAAGCAGAAGCCCTGGGCACCCAAATAGAGGATACAGGTTCTTCTTCTGCACAAAAGACTGAATTGAAGGCTGTTGTATGGCCCTTACAAGATCATTCATCCGCTCCAATTAACCTTTCTTCAGACAGCATTTATGTTTGTGGTGTGATGCACCACACTGAAACTGCCATCATGCACGCTAACCAGGAAGATCTTTTCTTATATTTCACACTCTCCAATTTTCCATTTGGTCATGTTTCCCTCACTCCCTATGGGGGTTAATCCCCAAGGGTTTCACCCCAGTCATCTCTGGAAAATGGATGTCACTCACATTCCTGAGTTTGGCTCTTTATGCTGGGTCCACATTTCATTGGGTACTTCCTCAGGATTTATTTTTGCTTCTGCTAAAATTTCACACTGATGAAATGGCTAAACATGTCATTGCTCATTGTTTGGATGACTTTAGCACCCTTGGCTGCCCAAGGCATTTAAGACAACAATGGCCCAGCTTATACAAGGGCTGCCTTCCAAACATTTTAAAAAACTTTTCACATTTCCCTTACCATGGGAATTCCTTATAACCCTCAAGGAAGGAATTGTTGAATGTACTCACTGTACACTCAAAATTCAAATACAAAAACAACAGAGGGACTCCTTCCCTACAAAATTCACACCTCATAGTAGACTTCATTTGGCATTGTGTACTATTAATTTTTTAAATCCTACTAGGGATAGGACTACAGCAGCAGAAAGACAATTCAATTAGGTAAAGGAAAAGAGGCTAGGAAGGGTCCTTTGGAATGATCTTCATACTGGACAATGGAAGGCACCCAGCCTAGTTCTCATTTGGGGTGGAGGCTATGCTTGTGTCTTTCCAGAGAATGCTGAATGGCCTACCCGGGTGCCAGAGCATGCTGTCCAGCTGCATCATGGACCCAGACCCAGAGAAAGAGTGGGTTGCACCTCTCAAGAAGCTGATGTTCAGTCCTGTGGCAGTGATACCTCAGAGACCACTCCACAGCCAATAGACAAAGGTGGGGCTAGACCCAACAAGGGGTCTAAAGAGATTGACCCGGGATGCTTGGGAGATGGTAACCAAAAATTGGGAAAAGAAGGTCTGAGTAGGTGGCAGAGTATATGGAGACAACTGAACTGTAGGTTACATGAAAGAAAGGGGCATGAAAATTGCCAGTATTCTTAAGACAAAATACAATACAAAATTATATATTGATTATAGATAAAAGATTTTATTCCTTCTGATTCTTATTACAAGAGATCTCTGTTAATTGAC
>NW_004955427.1:24204215-24251342 GCF_000276665.1 Chinchilla lanigera
TAAAACTTGGCCAAGTACATCTGAGTGCACTCTAGTTTTATAAACATATTGTCTTATGTGCATTTATTTGTCTGTCTGTACAATCTATCTATCAGTTGTTTTTGTTTGAATGCAACAATTTTTTTCTTCTTTTCTTTCCTTTCTTTTTGCACTTTTGGATTTTTGAAGCATTTGTCTGATATACTTCCATCCAGGTTGCTGGCTGGTCAAAATGATGCCAAAATTGGTTGTGTAAATGTAATGTGTACTGTTGTTTATGTATTATGATTTGAGAGTCTTTCATTGTTCAGAAATAATGTGTTAAATGTTATCAGGTTTTCATAAGTCACCAAAAAATTATTAAGATAATTAAACAAAAATCCCTTGGGATGTGGAGAGACTATTGGACAGAACTCCAGCTGATGAATAAGAAAGCAGCTGCCTGGATAATTATCCAGTCCTTGTTCATTTATAGGAAGCCCCAGTAATCTCCATAGCCTTACAGGAGACACCCCCAGTAAATTGGTCATCAGCAAAAGATTAAGTTTTGTAGAAAGAATATAATAAGGTTTTCTCATAAAAAAATGCTCTTGGTACATAACTAAATTAAGAAACAAAGATTTTTCACATGGGTATGACAATTCATTGTTAATCTCATGCTGTATTAAATATATTCATGCCTTCTAGGAGTACCATCTTCTAAAATGTAAAACTGAGATTATTTATAGTGATAGATCTTTACTTTCATATCCAAACATTTGCCTTTTGTGCTCCAATTAATTGTGATAGGAGGTTCATGTCAAGCCAACATGAGGTCATCAGTCAACAGTAATAACAAAAACTTGGGGCTGGGGATTTAGCTCAGCGGCAAAAGCACCTGCCTGGCAAGCGCAAGGTTGTGAGTTTGGTTCCTGGTACCGGAGAAAAAAAAAAACAAAAAAAACAAAAACTTATGTGATGTATATGCTATATATGTGGTGCTATACTTAGAGATGCCTGAACATAAGCAGTCCAGACAATGTCACAAATTTCTTCAGTGACATTTGCTTAAAGGTCAATGAGTTATGTAAAAGATTCTTATGTATTAGATAGAGATGATTGATTAAAAGAGCTATGCTATGTCAAAATAGAAATTTTAGTATGTCACAAAAATGTCATCATGATTGTCATGCTACAATATTATGTATGGTTTTGATTTTAAATTTTCTGTGTAAAATTATATAACTGTTGCCTGTTAGTATTCTATAGAGATTCAACTATTAGAACATTCATGGTTGCTAGAAAATAACAGTTCTATTTTATGTTTCAAGGTGCTCAATATTCAGATAAAATAGCAATATTAAGCCCGGTGCCCCCATTACAAACTATTATGTCTTTAACCTTCTCTTCTGGATGTTCAATAACTGAGGTATGGAGACCAAAAACTAGAAAGATAGATGGACTAAGAGTATAGCCAATATTTTGGCCCCAGCCTTCAGAGGTCAATGAGGACCCAAGACATGGAACATTTTCAGTGTCATCCTGCAGCTCTGGTGAATTATACAAACTCCTGATCAAGGAGACTGTAGGACCACAGAGGATAAAGATCTATGGTGTATAGTGTGCCCAAGGAGAATCACTAGGAGAGAAGGGTCTCCCAGGCTTTCACAGAACGCAACTTGGTCAAGCAATGACTGTGACTCATCCAGATGGCTGATACTGACTGAAGAACTAGAGGTGCTATACATGGTTCCAAGGTAAATCCTGAGGAAATTTAACTGACCTTGATAAATAGCAAAAACTGATTAATACAGGTCTCACCTTAATTTGATCTTGAACATCCAGTAGAAAAGTATAACCACAAGAGGAATAAAACAATTGCCAGTTACACTTTTAATTGATCACTGTTGTGGGATAATGTGCTGCATAGGATTAAATTGCTATATGTAGGGACTCAAAAATCTTTGGACTGGGAATCTTTAGCCTAAATCAAGCAAGTTTCATTTAGAATGAAAAACATTCTGTATTCTGACTCTTGTCCTTTTTTCTCCATCCTCTCATCATCCTCACCCTGGGAACTTGGAGAGATGTGTGGACCACAGAATTATTTCTTAACCTCGGAATGCCTCCTTGCTGAGGGCACTGAGCTGAGGCCCTGTCAGCTGATTGCCTTCTAACTCTGAAAGACCCTGGATGGCCAGGGCTTGTAGTTGCTGTGTGTAAACGAGTTTTGACGTGACCTGAACATCTGCTGCCATCGCCACAGAATAAAAATACTCTGCGGATCTCATTTGAGCTGTGTACTTTTAGAAAGAACAAAAATGGAACAAGGAAGAGACTGGAACAGGGAAAAAGAATTCAAAAAAAGAATAAATCAGCACAAGACTCAGGCAGGAACAGGAGAGGTAGAAGGGAAGTTCTTGTCCTTGAAGGTCTACACACAGAAAGGCTTGACCTCTTCCCCAGAGTGTGGGTCACTTAGGTGTGTGTGTGTGTGTGTGTGTGTGTGTGTGTGTGTGTGTGTGTGTGTCTGGGATTGAACCCAGGACTCCACACATACTAAGTGCTCTACCACTAAGTCAAGTCCCCAGCCCAACTTGGGCTCTTGTGATGCTGCTAATGGGCTTCTGTTCTTCAGCACCCACCATTGATTGGGATGTTGTGGGAGCCCCCTCCTTCTTCAGCAAGAGGCACAAGTGGTGACAAATGATAGCAAAGGCAAGGCTGAGTGCCCCTTACCTAACCCCACCCTACCTTGCCCTCAGGATCACAGACCCAGCTATCCTGGCAAGGTGGCTGCTGAGAAGCTCCCTGTGACACCTAGGATGTTCCTATTGCTGCCACTGCCCATCCCCGTGGAAGTCCGGGCTGCTGCTGAAATTAGTAAAGCAGTGGAAGTGATCAGCCCCCTGGTGTGGGTGTTGGGTTGACTAACTTAAAAGCAAGCTTTCTAAAAGCGGTGCTGGAGCCATGGGCTGCAGGCTAGAGCCAGGCTTCCAGCAGCAGAGCTGGTCATCTCGGGGCTCCACCCCTGACCCTGCCACCAGCCACCAGCCAGACAGTGCTTTCCTGGGAACGGACAATGGGAGAGGCTAATCCAACCAGGAATAGACAGAGGGGAGGAAGGGCTGGGAGAGAGGAAGGGAGGGTGGGGCTGGGAGATCACAGGAAGAGCAACTGTGCAAGGAAAAGGAAAGGAGAGGCCGAGGTTCTGGGAAGAGACAGGCACCAAAACAACACCA
Organism: Chinchilla lanigera; assembly: GCF_000276665.1. Taxonomy (NCBI): domain Eukaryota; kingdom Metazoa; phylum Chordata; class Mammalia; order Rodentia; family Chinchillidae; genus Chinchilla; species Chinchilla lanigera. The sequence continues at coordinate 24,207,416 of NW_004955427.1, forward strand.
GAGGCGGGGCTGGGAGGGCAAGGGAAGGCCAGGGGGCTCTGTGGTCCTCAGAGGAGGAGGAAATACAGTGCCGCCACGTGGCTCCTGGAGCTGCAATGGGCCTTTCACAAGGCCAGGCCTGGGCTTCCTCGTGCGGAAGGTGAACTGGAATCCGGGAGGTGCCGATGACCTCCTCCACACCCTCACCCTCTGGATCCAGCCTTATGCGGATGGAGCAACAGCGGATCAGACACAGGGTCAGGGAGGAGAGGACGGAGGGGCTCTCCAACACTGAGGCTCCCCCTAGCGCCTGACACTTACTCAGGTACTGCCGACTCCAGAAGGGCCACAGTGGACAGAGAAGGGCAGTTACACTCACCACCATGGCCCGGCTTGTGGGAGGAGTCTTTCCTCTGGGCTTTGGTATTGGCTCTTGGAGGTGCAAAGGGGGATGCAGCCATGGCCATCCATGGCCATCGGGAAGGAGCCTGAAAAGCAAGGACCTGAGAGAAGTCCTAGCCCTGGCCACTCTGCCCTGGGCAGAGCGCTGACCACTTCCCAGCAGCAGATCCCTGAGGATCTCTGAGCAGAAGGCAAGAACCCTGGCAAGACCTAGTCGTGCCAGGCGTGGTGGGGCACACCTGTAATCGCAGCATCCTGGGGCCAGGCAGACGGGTCGCAAGTCAAGCCCCATCCTGGCAACTTAGTGACTTAGGGAGACCCAGTCTCATAATAAAAGAAAGCAAGAAATGAAGAAAGTGAAAGAAAGAAAGAAAGAAAGAAAGAAAGAAAGAAAGAAAGAAAGAAAGAAAGAAAGAAAGAAAGAGAAAGAAAGAAAGAAAGAAAGAAAGAAAAAGAAAGAAAGAAAGAGAAAGAAAGAAAGAAAGAAAGAAAGAAAGAAAGAAAGAAAGAAAGAAAGAAAGAAAGAGAAAGAGCTCAGTCCAAAGGTTCTGGGTTCAGTCCCTAGCACACACCATGGGGTCAGGACACCTGGGTTTGGGCCTGGTCCTGTCACACACACACTCACTGTGGGGCTGTTGCTGAGTCCTTCTCCCCTGAAAATTCACATTATGAGCTCTACCCTGTAGATCTCATCTGAGGAGCCTGAGGTAGATGATTTCCAGAGCCTCCTAATTCTGAAAGCTGCCCAGTCAGACTTGGGATCCATCATCCAACAGCACCACTGATTTCCAGTGGAGAGGGTTAACAGCCCAAGCCGGCCCCAGGACAAGTCTGCTTCCCTCCTTTCATCCTGGAGTTGTCAATAAACACAGAGCTGTGAAAAACTCACTACCACACCAGCTCTTGAGTTAGTGAAACAGACAACTGCAGACAGAGTCACTGCCCAAGCCTTACAGGCCTTGGATTATTTTCACCTTTTGCTGTTCTAAAACACACTGTCTGGATGCCTTCCCCCAGGGCACATGACGGGAGACCCACAAGGGAGAGAAGGAAGCTATGGCCTTATTCACTGGGTCTTTTAACGACTGAGGAAATTGGAGTGCAGTGTTGGAAGCCAATTGTTCAGAGGGACTGGAGTCAGAAGTGGACCAGTAACAGCAGCTCAGAGCCCAGTGTGGAGTCCAAATACTGCCGAGTCCCAATCTGGTGGGTCAGGACAATCCTGGTACAACTACAGATGTTCAGTAAAAAGTCTTCTGAAATTGAACTGAACAAAGCTGTACGGGACCTGGCCAAGACTGACTGTGGCCTGGACAGAAGGCAGCAGAAACCATGACAAGTTTGGAAGAAGCCTGCAAAGGACTCTGCGCAGGGAGCTGCGACCTTTCCCCATACCGTTATCTCCTCCCTGGCTTCGGCCTTGGTGACTTTGATCTTCCAAGGAGAGGGCGGAGGAGGATATGGGCAGGGTTTCCAGACTGGAGGTCCTGTCCAGAGTGAAAACACTGAGAGAGGGGTGGGCATTCTGGCAGGGGCCAGCAGGGAGCTCCGCCCTGGGCCTGCACACAGGGCCTGATAGCCCCACCCAGCCCACCCTGGGAGAAGCAGCCTGGGCGTCAGCCTGGCCCTGAAGAGGGCTCCACCCTGTGGGAGGACTGGCTGTCGGGAAGCAGCTGGAAAGGCCCCCAGCCCTGGGCAACCCAGGCGGGGAGGGCCGTTGGCTGGGGAGGTGGCTTCTGTCCACCCTACCCCTCCAGGAGGACAGTCCTGAGGTTCTTCTGAGCAGACATATTTGCACATGTGGAAAGAAAAGTGAACTGGTTCCTCATGAAGATGGATTTCCAATAAACCATTTCATTTGCTAACGTAGACTCTATTTGAAATGGTAAATAAAACTTTCCTTACAGTGGCCTTGGGGGTCAATAAATTGAGATGCAACTTCAGCCTACAGAGACCTACATGGAAAGAACTGTCAAATGCTTAGGAGCAGAAAAGAGCCGGATTGGGTTACCAGGGCCCCAGGAAACAAGGGAGTGCCAGGGTGAAATAGTGGCTGCTATTCAGTCTAAACAGGTGTATGCCGGACTGGCCTGGGTGCTTGCCCTGAATTATCTCATTTAAGCTATGAGGTAGCTGCACTTTTTTTCAGGTAAAGAAACAGAGGCACAGGGAGGAGCTGGCAGGGCTGGGGCTGGGACTCACCCAAGGATGCAGTCTTGGAGCAGAGCCAGGAACTCAAGCTGGTCAGGCTGGGGCCCTGCACCAGGGACCAGAGGGCCCCCCCCCCACCAGCCTGGTCTCCGCATCTCTCAGCTCAAAAGATCCCTGAGAAAGGAAAATCTGGCTGCCTTATCTCCTGGGGGAATGGAATGCACTCTCCTGCCAGGAAAGGGCCTGTTTTGACAGGAAGTCTCCACCCGGCTGTGGCTTCTTCCAGCCTCCACTTACTCCTTCTGGCTGTCCCCACCTCTGGCATCCCACTTCCTAGGCTTAAACTCCTGACCCTAACACCCCCAAAGTAACCCTAACCCAATTTGTGCCCCACCCACCCAAGCTGGTTGCCACGCACAACTCCCAGCTGGCCAGGAGTTATGACCTAGAGCCCATGCCCGCCCCCACTCCTCCCCAGACACCCCAGGCACTCGGAAGGATGGGCAGGTCAGGCCCCCCACAAGAGGAACAGGCAATCTCAACGCCCAAATAGGGCACCCTCCCACCAAGTACAGCCTGAAAATAGATGGAAACCATAACTCTGCCCACGCGGTTCATTCTGGGGTGAAAGTGAAAGGACCTGCAGGAGAGCTGGAAGGTGGCAGACTTGGGTGTCTAGATACCAGCCGTGCGCAATTCCCACTGAAAACTCCAGGCAGGGGCAGTGTCGTCTCTCCCACTCCACCCAGAGCGCAGGTTCCCACTTCCTAGACTCACAGGGTCCGAGGCGAGGGAGCAGCACCCAAAAGAAGTCCTGGGGAGTAAAGCGGGCCTTACAGGGACATACTTACATCCTCACGCTGTACCTGCTTCCTTCTAGGGGGTTGGCAGGGCATCCCCAGCCTCTGGTTCTGGGAGGAGGAAATCAGAGGGGCATGAGCTGGGCTCTTTGTGGTCGTGTGCCAGCCTTTGCTGCAGGTGTTCATGGAGAGGGAGGTGTGCCTGCACCACGTCCCCATCAGGTGAGGGCTCCTCATGGTCAGGCACAAATTCCCTCTCCATCCCTGCTGAATTGCTAGTGCATTTGGTGGGCAGGGTGACAGCGCCACTTCACTGCCTGCTCTGAAGTGTCTGCTAATCGGGGGAGAGCTCAGAAGATGACTGACCCCAGGGTGTAGGGAGGGGTGCACAGGAGGAGGAGGAGGCTGCTCTTGCTGGCCTAGACCTAAGTGCTGGGGAACCCACACATAATGTAGGATCTGGTCCCGAAACCACCAGCAGCAGCAGCATCACCTGCAAGCTTGTTAGAAATGTGGACTCTCAGCTCTCCCCTTCCTCACCTGCCACCTGCAGAACTGCGATCTTTATTTTAACAAGACCCCTGGATCTTGCAGCTTGGGAAAATGCCTTAAAGAATAACTCAAGGGTTTCTGGGGACCTCTTGTTTCAGAGCCACTATTCCATGATAAACAGGGACAAGAACAGTAATTATTTACTGTACACCTGCTCTGTCCCAGGTTTGACACTGAGCCTCTTACAAACATCATCTTAGCATGTGCTTGGACAACCCAAAGTGGGCCTTATTACCTGCTCTGCAGAAACAAGGGGAACAGGATAGAGAGGCTAAGTCCACGAAGAGGCTTGTAGCCACACTGAAATGTGATCCCAGGAGTCTAACACCAAAGCCATGCCCCTGGCTACTACTGCAAATCTGACGCAATCTCTGAAACTGGGTCAGCAGTTATAGCCATTGCCAACTCTCTGTGGGATCCAGAAGTTCACTTGCAAATCCACTCCTCAGGGGGTGGGGGTGTGCTCCAGAGGTTGCTCTGTCACCTAGTGCTGGCCTAGCTGTGGGGTCCCGGGCTGGGCTGGGTTAACCCTGAGGAAGACCCTCGATCTGTCCTCAGATGTTGCATTCTCCAGCCTGCGAAGGGCATGAAAGTCCAGAACTGCAGAGCTGTCGGGGTGGTAGGGCTAGCAGATCTGGAGTTGCTTCTACCAGAATCTTGGTAATCTCTAGTCCCAGCCTTGTCTGGGCCCCAGAATGAGGGTACAGGGGAGCAAAGCATGGTGAGGCTCACAAAGTCCTCATTTTATGATTCCACTTTCAAATCTAGGGCATGGTTTGCTGCTAACGCTCAGGAGGCAGCTCTTTCGCAAGCTCTCCCTGTGGTGGACTCCACACCTCGCCCGGCCATGTCTGTAGCTGGGGTCTCTGTAGCACCCACCACTTGGCCCAGACATCGTCCACTAGCTCCCTGGGTCTGCAGCTGGCTGCCTCATTCCCAACCCGAATGCCAGTTGAGAGCACACCTCTCCTGACCTGTGACCCACACACACCGTCATCATGCCTGGAGAAACCCAATAGGTTCCCAAAATGCTTGAGCTGAAAGTGCCATCCTTTGCCCGCCTGAGAGCATTCTGCAAACTCTTCATTGCCAGAGGACGCCTGCCGAGTGCAGCGAGGAGCACGGCCAGGCCACTCAGGGTGTCACCATCCTCTTCCTTGGCTCTCAGCTGCTGGGGTCTCACCAGTGCAGAAGGGGCCTCCCAAGATGATGACTTCATACGTCAGGCCTCTGTCCCCAGAACCTGGGCCAGGGAGCCTGGCCAGCCACTCTCCTCCGCCCAGAGCTAGGGCAGAGGCTGGGCAGAAGCTGGGCAGTGCTTGTGCTATGGTTCCTTTCTCAGCTCTCCTAAGCTGAAGCAAACAAATGAAAATGACCTGATGACGACAGCCACGTCATGGGGTGGTGGTGGGGTTTAGGGCTGGAGGTCCAGCAAGCTGGTTGCTCTTTTCTCCTTCATGAGAATCAAACTCAAGACAAGAGGAAGACTGATGAATGGGAACCACTGTCCACAGAAAACCTAGTGGGCTGGGTCCAAAGAGCCAGGCTTGCCTGGGCACATAAAGGACTGTTTTCTCCTTTATCCAGAGAAATGGCTAACACATCTAATTTTAAAAACAACAGCCACCAACATAAAATGTTATTCTCTAGGGAGAACAAATAACAGCACATGCTTTGTTGAGATTCAAGTCAGTGAGTGAGAGGGTGAGAGAGGAAATGGGTGAAAGGAAGGGGATGAGATGGAGAGATGGGAGACAGAGGAAAAAGAGAGACAAAAAGAGTAGGGAGGAAAAACTGAAAGAGAGATAAACAGGAAGAAAGAACAAGGCAGGAAGAGAAAAGGAGAGAGACAGGTAAAGTCTGAGAAATGCTGGAGCTCATAATTTGCTGTTGGCTCGGTCAGCAGAAATTCAGAATTCCTTACCCAGACCTGAGCCTTTGCTTATAATTCTCCACTGACCTAATCCTTAAAACTTCCTCTCTTCTACCCTTAACCTTGCCCTCTGCAGGGTCAAGGATTCCTTTAAGAATTTGGCAGTAGTTCTGGACTCTTTCCTAGAAAAATATACTCAACCACATAAAATTTTACATGCAATTTCAGGAGCTTTTGAAAGCTATTAAAACTACTTGTTCTAGAAGCTCTGCTTTTAGAGCCATATTAGCTCATAATGGCCGAGGCAAAACACACCAAACTCCAGAGTGACTCTTCTATGTACTCAGGCCATCATACCAAGCTTAGTAATACCACTGTCTTCAGTAATAGAAGGCCCAAGCCCATACATCCATCCCTAGCTATGATGCCACCAGCTATACTAGACACAAGGTTGCTTACTCAAAGGCCCAGCTGTGTGCAAGTACAGTTATTATTTAGTAACAGGCCTGCCTCTGACAGGGAACAATGTCCATGCTTACCCTGAAATTAATCCTTTATGGATCCATGGGATTATTGTCATACACAGGGTAGTTCCCAAATCTGAATGTGCAAAAGAATCACAAGTGTGCTGTTTAAAATGCAGAATGTAGACAGGCATGTAATTCCAGCACTCTGGCAAGCGGAGGCAGGAGGACTCCAAGTTCAAACCCAGTCTGGGGAATTTAGTGCTTTCAGAGACCTTGTCTCAAAATAAAAAATAAATAAAAGGGTCAGGGATATAGTTCAGGCCAAGATCCCAGGTTAAATCCCCAGCAAGTCATACATACGTTCATACACACATACATATAGGAAGCTAATCCAAAATTTGAGAATCTAATTTAGACTTTTCATATGAGCTTCTAGGTCAGCAGTGGTGAACGTTTCAAAGCTTTCGGTGATAAAAACCGGCTGCGGCATATGTGCCATACGTTCGCCTCCACTGTTCTAGATGATTCTGAGGCAGGCAATCTCCAGACTGAGATCAGAGACACACTGTCCTCACAGAAAGTCACAAGCCTGGGGGGCTGTGCCTGGCACAGCAGGGCAGCTGATTCCCTGCTCCTTGTTGTGTCTTTCGGGCAGGAATAGGGGTGAAGGCATGTTGAGATAGTTTGGACACCTGCATCAGAAACACCGCCTTTGTGGGTAGAACAGACCAAATGAGGTGGGACATCAAGGCACAGTGTCGATGAAACCCTCCAGGGACCTTCCCACTTCTAGACACAAGGCAGCACTTCCCACTTCTAGCTTTCACAGTCACTTGGAGTATTTCTCACAGTCCAGCTTCCCAGGCCTTGGGTTACTAGGTCATATGCACGTGTGCACATGTGTACACACACATACATACACATGCACATGCACATGCACACACACAATCTTTTAGTGATTTTGACACCCAGGCAGGTATCAGAACTTAGTTATTGTACCCACAAGCTCAAGGGTACTATGACCAGGATAGCAGATTATCATTGCAACTTGTAAACTTAAGTTGCCTCTAAAATTCTCCAGCGAAAAGCCTGCACATTGTCAGTGTTCTTTTTCCTTCCTCTTCTCCTTCTCAATCTCCTTGTTTTTGTTTTGTCATTGTTGTTTTGTTTGTTGGTGTTATTTTCTACAGAGCTGGCATGGAGCCTGGTGTCTGATGCAGGCAAGCCAGTGCTTGGCCACTGAGTGACATCCCCTGTCTGTTCCTTTCCTTCTCATTGAGGAGATGAAGTGAAGACAGCAGAACCTTGAGTGGGTTCATGAGGGTGAAGACACCAGCCTGCTGCCCAAAAAGGACACTTTCCAGTTGTGCAGTGACATGAGAACAGCTGGGAGCCGCCAGGTCGGGTGTAAAGGAACTCACTGAAAGGGAGGAACACGTTGGCCAGAAGGAAGTGGGCAAGGATTTTCTGTTTGTTTTTGTTTTTGTTTTTCTTCCGGTACCAGGAATCAAACTCATGACCTTGCACTTGCCAGGCAGGTGCTGTGCCACTGAGTTAAATCCCCAGCCCCGGCAAGGATTTTCTGATTCTCTATAATGCAAAACTCCCACACAGGAAGGACCCCACAGCCTTTCCCCTTGGTATGTGGAAGGGGCAACATGGAGGAACACTGGTCAGGGGCAGTGCCACCAGTGATTTTGGGGTGCCTTTTGCTCCCTTACCTGTGAGACAGCTTTCTTCTGTCAGGCCTCATGCATAACTACACCATTTTAAGCCTACACATGCCAAATGCGATCATCATATGATGTGATTAGTGTAGTTATGCATGAGATTCTTAAGTAACTAAAGCAATAAAGAGTCTTTATTTTATTTTTGTGGTACAACTGAGCTACAACCCCAGCCCATAAAGGGACTTTGGTTGTGATCTAAAATAAACAACAGCAGCCAAACAAACCCAATATACAGACCACTAGTTTGATATCATCTCCATTGTAGGTGGCCTGTTTCACCAGCAGGCCCGCTACTCTCCATGAGTAACTATGTGAGTGCTTATAATGGAATAAATTGCTTTTCTACATAAAAAAAAAATTCTACTTGAAGCAAAAGGAAAGTGACTCTTTGCTGTCCACCCCAGAGACCCCGAGGTGGAAGCACCTTGCATGAGCATTTCTCCCCAATTGCTCCACAGTCCTGGTTCCTGCTGTATGAAGCATCTGCTCACAGTGTCAGGATGGAAATACTGGACCTGGGCTTCAGTCCTGGCTCTGCCATTTCCTCACTATTCAGCATCTTTTTTTTTTTTTTTTCTGTTTTGACTTGTAGAGACAGCGTCTTACTATGTGTTCTGGGGTAGCTTTAAACTCACTATGTGGCCTAGGCTGGTCTCTGTATCATCTTCAAATATTTAGTTCAAAAAAGTATAGGAATATGAATTGCTTCACAGTTTTTTCTCTTTTTAATTAGATAGTCCACTTTCTTCTCTATTTACAAGCAGAAATTTGCACTACTTAGTGTTATAGTTTGCATGTAGATGTCCCCTCGTGCACTCCTAGGTGGAGAGTTTTGAGGGTGGCTGGAATAGGGTGTGTGAATGTGGATTAATGGTGCAATGCTGGGATTAAGCGTGTGGATGGCACTGATCAATAGGCTTGCAGCCTGATAGAATACAAAGGGAGAGAAAGAAAGCAGGCCACTGCCACTGCTGTCACTTCCCGCCTTCTACCTTCCACACCATGGACTGTTTCTCCTCTGCAATGCCCCTGTTCTACGCCACCCTGCCTCAGAGCTAGCTGATTATGGACTGAAACCTTTACAAACTGAACTAAATGCATCTTCATTTGTGGGTATTTTGTTCCAGCTATGAAAAAAGTAACTAAGACACTTTGTGTTTCAAAAAGTAATTATTTCTGGGCAAAGTGGAGCATGCTTGTAATCCCAGCACTCAGGAAGCTGAGGCAAGAGGGTTGCCATGAGTCCAAGGTCAGCCTGGACTATGTAATGAGTTCAATGTCAGCCTGGAATACATATCTCAAAAAAAAGAAATAATTTTATCTGGGCCGTTTGGTAAAGAATGTCTGACAAGGGCACTGTGAGGCTGTACTATACCAACTGATGTAGAATCAGAGAGAATCAACTGATGTCCCATTAGAAATAAGTTTGAGGGTATTCAGGTCAGGATAATACGGTTTCACAGGAAATAATGGTACCAAGAATCAACAAATGGTCACATCAAATTAAAAAGCTTCTGCACAGCAGGAGAAACAAACAACAGAGTGAAGAGACAACCTCCAGAGTGGGAAGATTTTTCGCCAGCTATTCCTCACATAGAAGACTAATATCTAGAATATATAAAGAACTCAAAACAACTAGACACCTCAAAATAAAAGACCCAATTAAAATGGGTAAGTGTAATGAATAGACACTTCTCAGAAGAAGTTCAAATAGCCAATAATACATGAAGAAATGAGTCATGCATTTCCCCCTTGTCCTTCGGGGCCCCCTTGTCTGTCTCTTGTCCCCAGCCCTCCTCCATCCCCCTCTCCCTTCCACTCTAATCAGTTAGCCATAGTGTTTTTCCTTGAGTACCTCCATGTACAGACCCAAAGCTAGACACTGAACACACCCGCAGGAATAAAGCAGCCTTTCTCCTAACCAAGGACGCTAGTCACCCGCTGACGTGGTAGGGAGGAAAACACACACCTTTCAGTGGAGGACAGTGAAAGGATCTCGACAGTGAAAGTGCCCCCTGGAGAACACACAGGAGTGTCTGGTGGTGAGTGGAGATATAGTATTTCTTAATTTTTAGCTTTAAAACTACTATATGCTCTATGAATGCTATTATGTTCTGAAAAAAAGATAAGTGGCTCAGATGGAGAGTGCTTGCCTAGATGCATAAGGCCCTGGGTTCATTCCCCAGCAATGAGGGGAAAAGGGTGACAAGGAGCTAAGCTTGGTGAGGCTGAGGCAGGAGGACTGCATGTTTGAATCTGGCCTGGGCAACATAGGTATCTAGCTTGGATACCTTAGTGAGACTCTGTCTCAAAAATTTTAAAAAAAAAAAAAAAAGAAAGAAAGAAAAGAAAAAAAGTGCTAGGGATTTGGCCTGGGTTCAGTCCTCAGTACCACACACACACACACACACACACACACACACGCACAAGAAAGTGTGCACCACCAAGCCTGGTGAGCATTTATTTCCACCCCAGGATCTCTGTGTCCTATGACCCTCTTCCCAGACACAATCTCTGGACTAGAGATGGGATCCTGTGCCAAAGGCGACCCCACAGAAGGGGTCCAAGGGAGTTCCCCTGAGACCCCGTCTCACCAGGTCTCTCTTGGGGCAGGAATGAACAGTGTCCCTAGAAAAGGCAGCAGGGGACAGCAGGGCTGCTAGGGCTGCAGTGTGAGCAGAGACAGCTGCCCGTTTGGAAGCCTGCACCCTCACCTCACGAAGGTGGATGTGTCTCTCCTTGAACCTGAAAGAACCCTGCTTCCTTCCAAACCCCCTCCCGCAGCCAAGCTCCACATCCCACCTCCTCACTTCCTGAAACTTTCCTCGCACTTCCCAAGTATCAGGGGTCTCCGCACCTGCTCTTCCCTTTCCAGGGGTCTCCCTCCCCCACTCACCGCCAGACACTCCTGTGTGCTCTCCAGGGGGCACTTTCACTGTCGAGATCCTTTCACTGTCCTCCACTGAAAGGTGTGTGTTTTCCTCCCTACCACGTCAGTGGGTGACTAGAGTACTTGGTTAGGTGAAAGGCTGCTTTATTCCTGCGGGTATGTTCAGTGTCTAGCTTTGGGTCTGTACATGGAGGCACTCAAGGAAAAACGCTATGGCTAACTGATTAGAGTGGAAGGGAGAGGGAGATAGAGGAGGGCTGGGGACAAGAGACAGACAAAGAGGGCCCGAAGGACAAGGGGGATGTGCAGGACTTAGGAAAGAATGTTAGGAATGCTAGGAAGACAAACCTTAACATGCACCATAAAAAAATCTTTTCAAGAACTGTTTTTTGGTAGTTCTGGGGATTGAATGCATGCTACCACTGAGCTACATCCCTACCTCTTTTTATTTTATTTTGAGACAGAGTCTGGCTCAGTTGCCCACATCTCAAAATTGTGATCCTCCTGCCTCAGCCTCCTGGTTGCTGGGATTACAGGCCTATATCACCACAGCTTGCATTTTTCACACTAAGATTTTATTTTTTAAGAAATAATTGTGATAAATAACCATTTCATAGAAAAGCAGACAGACAAGATGATGCTTCATTCACCTAAGTCCTTCAGTTAAAACAATACAACTAATAACTGAACCCACATTACTTAGAAATGTGCACAAAATTATAGAGATGCTTCTGGAAAAGATGTGGTAGTCCCAGGACAAGGGAAGAAAAGATGCAGAGGGGGAAAAACACTCCACATCCCACCAAAACTCCTAAAGCAGAAAATGCCACGTGACCAATACAAGGGGATCACAGCAGTAAGAAAGAAGAAACACAGTTCTGTGCCTGGAAGAGAACCCGACGGCCCGTGTGATGTTCCCTGCCCCAGGGGCTCTAAGCAGCAGCACTGTTCCAAAGCTGGGATTGTCAGGAATAAGGTTTCATGTCTAGGAACCAGGTCTCCGCTTATGTGCAGTCCTAATGAGCCCTGACTCCTGATGGGCTTTGCTGATTATAAGGGCACCCAGCAATTACAGAATACTCTTGAACAACTTGCGCTTTTTCCATGGGTGTATTACCACATACTTCAAGCAGCAAACCGCTGCTTCCCCAGAGCAACACCTAAACTTGTCTACCTGTAGCCTGCAAAAGTCCGGAAGTGACAGAGAAAAGTTCTTACACTCCTTGGAAGGTTTTCACAATGCTAATTCTCAGTTTCTGTCAAGTTACACCTACTGAAGATAACAAGGATTCTCAATTATTTATTATGACACTGTTAGAAATCATACTGAAGCAATTCACCAAGAGAAAACACCTTCCTATCTCTCCTACAATATCATCCAAACAACATCTAAAAGGATCAAAACCCTCCAGTTTACAAAGTAGCATTCTGGTTTCCACAAAGGGTCCCCACAGTCAGAAGTGTGATCCATACAATGGCGGTACTCAACATAGGACTTTAAGTTTCACTAGAGCAAGAGAGAAAACGATTCCTCATGGAAGGACATTAAGGACCCTTTGTAGATGGAGAAGTGCTAGGTTTTGAGAGGGCGAAAGAGTAAATAAAATTACCTAATTAAAAATTCTTTTTCAGCTGGGTGCATCAGTATATGCACGTAATCCCAGCACTTGGGAGGCTAATGTAGGAGGATCACAAGTTTGAGCCACTTAGCGAGGCTCTGTCTCAAAACAAAAGTAATTTTGAAAAGAGGAAAGGGGCTGGAGATCTCACTCCAGGCAAAGACTCTGGTTTCAGCTTCCAGTACTTGACAACTTTTAAAATAATTTTTTTTCCCCCGAGCCAGGCATGATGGTCCACAACTGTAGACTCAGATATTCAGGAAAATGAGACAGGAAGATCACTTGAGTGTATGAGTTCAAGACCCCCATGGGCAACATAACAAGACCCCATCTCAGAATAAAATAGATTGTTTTTTGGACATGCCCTTGCTAAGTTGCTGAGGCTGACCTGAAACTCACGGTCCTCATGCCTCAGCCTCCGGAATACTAAGATGAGAAACATACCGTCACTGTGCCCAGCTCAAAACAAAAATGAAAATGTGGTCAGTTCGTCATCTAAAAATATAAACAGCAAACTCCCATGTCAAGATGGTAAACTGAGTACATGTCCTTAAGTGTGTACCTAGGAAACGCCTAGCAGATTAGCAGGCTACATTCCTGGCTGTGTCTAGGTGGGTCATGGAGGTGTGACCTTGGCTGTATGTCTGGCCTGGCCCCTTCCTCTCTGGAGCTGTTTCCCTGCTCTGCTCCTTAGCCAACATGAACTGGGCAGCCTTCCTCCCCCGCGCCCTTCTGCCGTGAGGGTCCCGCCTTGGAGCCAGCTAACCACTGACTGAACCCCCTGGAACCATGGGCCAAATTAAACTTCTTCTTTAAGTAGTGGGTGTCCGTTATCACGTCAGTCAACAGGAAAACTAATATAGCGTCTAAAGGAGCAGACTCAGGGCAGGGTCCCCAACAAGTCCCTGAGGCCATCTCACCACGATTAAAACAACAAAGACCAGCGGTGTGCTCAGTGGCTCCCATCAGCTTCCATCCCATCCTGGTCACGAGCAGAAAGCCAGGAATCACCAAAAATCTGAGCAATTCCTCCAGTGTGGAAGATAAAGCCCCAAAGAGGAAAAGGCTATCATTCTGAGATTCAGAAAATGAGGGACAAAAGAACGCCCTACTAGCTTACAGTTACATATAAAGGATAGTGAATCAGAGCTGCTTTGGACTTCACATTGTTAGAAGCCAGGAGATTTCCTGGCAATCAAAAGTCTAAAGGAAAGTAATTTCCTAGAGTTTAATGCCCAGGCAAACTACGAGCTGATTGTGAGCACAGAATAAAGAGCTTTCAGACATTCAAAGTCTCAAGCAATTGATTCTCTGTGTATTATTTCTTAAGAACTTACCAAAAGATGAATTCCATCAAAATGTCAGGGAAGATTGGGATGGCATGGGATTTAGAAACAGGACGTCAACACCCAGGCAAGAGAAAGAGTGGTGATGGAGCTCCTGGGACAGCCCTGGTGCACAGAAGTAGAGGGAGCCGTGCAACTAAGGGTATGTTAGCAGCTGTCACCACCAAGATCCCCATAGCTGCTGTACCCAGTTTTAACCTGAGGTCAAAACACTGGGGTGAGCCTGTGTGGGTTCTTATCTGTCTTTGGCTTATCTTGGCCATGAGTTGCTCTCCCCTTTTTTCCTGCTTCACCCCACGAGGTTTCTGCTCCAAGCTACTCCTGAGGGCCACAGAGATAGGTGATGACAATGACATGAGCTTTGGGGTAGAAATCCAATGCATCTCCCGAGGACCCGACACCCACTGAGCCTCCCGCTCTCCGGGCTCTTGTGCAGCATGGGACTCAGAGTCTCGGCAGCGATGCACAGGGTACGCACGGGTACAGGGAAGGCAAGGACACAGATGGGCAAAGTCAGGTAGTGACTACTTCTGGTGGGGAAGGAGGGAGAGCAACTGGGAAAGAACAAAAGTGGTAGGAATGTTCCACTTCTTAACCCGGGTGCCCAGAGGAATTTTACTCTTTAATATATATTTGGAGAGAGAGAGAGAGAGACAGAGACAGAGAGACAGAGAGACAGAGACAGAGACGGAGTGACAGAGAGAAACAGAGACAGAGAGAAACAGAGAGAGCTAGAGAGAGACAGAGGCAGAGACAGACAGAAACACAGAGACAGAGAGGTGGGAGAGGGAGAAAGAGACAGGATCTCCCTAAATCACTAAATTGCCCAAGCTGACCTCAAACTTGCAATTCTCCTGCCTCAGTCTCCCAGACTACTGTGATTATAGATACGTTCTGCCATGCCTGGCTATGTGCTCCTATATTTATGATATGTTTGACAATAAAATAATTAGAGATTTACTCTAAATTTTAGAAGTGCTATTTTCTCTAGGTTCAGGGTGAACCTCATTCTATGTATTTTCCTACAACATATTAAATCTCACAGAGAAAAACATATTTACCTTCACTCAGGGATACCTCCATTCTGTCAGATTTGGCTATACTGTCAATAAAGACTTTGAAAATCTAAAGTTTTGTAAGTTTAGCCATAAATGGTCTGGTTTAGATGAAGTCCAGTTTAAATGAATTCAGGGCCAAAAGTTCCGCATTTCTAGGCTAAGGCCATCGAGTCCTCAAGAAGCGATAAAATGTAGTTGGGAAGAGCCGAAGTTACTGGGTTCTCACTTCCACTCATGACTGGCAAGGTGTTCATGTCTCCTCACCTCAGTTACCCACTTGTCAGTAGGAATAATCTCAGCGCACATTTCTTTCTTCTTCTAAGGATTAAACAGCCTACACTAGTACTTGATAAAAGCTTTTACTATTGCCATCCCTTTTATAGATAAGCAATTGTTGGGCCATATGCAGCAAAGTTCTTGCCACCCGAAGGTCCATGAGTGCTGGGCCTGGCTGTGCTCAGTCTCCCTCCTCACGGCCTCCCAGGAACACAGCTTTCACCATCTTACAGTCAGCCACCAGTTGTCGAGTTTGGGTGAAGCACGTGGTGTTTGTAGCAACTTGTCTGAGTTTTCTCATACTCAGGATCCAGACATGGATCCCAAACAGTAGCAGTTGGGCTCACTGGCGGGCCGTGCAACAGCAGAACAGCCTCCAGCACCAGCCATTGGGACCCCTGCAGTAGAGTCTGAGGTGTGCGTCATCACCCTAGAAAAATAGGGGGACAACGGGATGCAGGGCCATGGGGTGGTAGAGGGAAAACAACGCTGGGGAGGAGATGGGAGGACTGGGTTCCAACAGCGCTCTGTATGATGCAGCCCAAGTCACTCAGTGTCACTGTGTCCAAGGTCCTTACCCCAGAGTCAGGAACGTCAACCAGATCCTACGAGCCTAGGGTCTGGGACTGTAAGTGCATGTTGCTTTGCCCTTAAATCCCCCATAATTAATGCAGGGGAAGAAAGGTCAGTCACAGGGCAGTGAGTCTACTAAAAACACAGCCCCTTGTCCAAATCTGACTTCAGCACTAGAGCTGGCCTGTGTGGGTTTCCCATCCCCTTGTCTAGGCAGGGCCCATAACAATGTTATCACTTTTTAAAACATATGTCTAAACTCATTCCTATTCCAGACAATTGGCAGGTGCCCAGTTAATAGATTATTCCAGCAGACAGTTGAATGCGTTGGCCATTGGTCAAAAATGAGGTCACTGTAGGCCTATGTGCTAAACTGGAAAAGCCTGATGAGAAACCATTGTCTATTTTTTAGTGAACAGAAATCTATATTCTGGAATGGCTAAATTTCCCTTGCCTGGTTCCTGGTTCAGGAGCAAAGGAGGATTTTGCTCAAGATCAAGCTGATTTCACTCTCTGGCCCCTTCTGTTGGGTGTGCAACTGTCCATGTATGCTTCGCGTCCACCCATCCCCAAGCAGGTCCGGGCTGATCTGCCAAAGTCCTGTCCGGCATCGCTGGGTCCTGGGGCTTCCTCTCGACCCTGCACAAGAACAGGCCAGGAAGTCCTTGTCCCAGCTGTCTGGATTCTCCATTAATCTACTCCTGCACATGTGGATTTGAGTTATACAAAGCACATGTACTTTTAGAGGGAGAGAAAGCTAGGGAAAAGAGGTCCAGAGGAGTGCAGAGGGCAGGCACCCACGGCAAGACCGCTGCAGGTGAGAGAGACATGGGTGACGCAGCCACTCTTTCAGCAAGTATTTAATGCCTCCCCATGCACCTTCACTCCTCACAAACAAAGGATCCAGGAGGGAAACTTTCGAAGCCAGTTTCTTCTCAGCTGCAACCCTTCTTCCCTTCCCTCTTCCAGGCAGGTCCGTCTGAACTTGCAGCCAGACCCCACCCTGTGCCGGGCTCTCCCCTGCCAGCTGCAGCCTGTGCAGACAGAATACCTGAGAACCGCTGCCAAAACAGGAAGGTCGGCGCCTCTTGGAGGGAGCCTGGGGAAGATCAGCCGCCCACGGATACAGATAAGGGGCCCAGGGGCTGGGGCTCCTGCACCTCCACTGAGCTCCAGAGCCTTTCCCAGCCTCCCTCATTCTCACCGATTCCCTCTCAGTCCCCTCACTTAACAAACACATCTAGCACTTGCCCAAATCGAGCCCTGTGCTGTTTCTGGGGACTCAGAGGGGACTGAGGACACGCACGCTGCTGGGACAGGCCACTCAGAGGGAACACCGGCACCTGGGACTCTTCTGGAGCTCCCAGTGGAACCACAGACTGTGGTCCTGGAGGTGCCTCCCAACAGGCTGCCTTGGACCACACTGTCACCACAAACCAAGCAAATGGAAGATGTGGACAGGCAAGGGGTCCAGCCAGCCCCAACCCTTCACCTGACTCCCTCTCTCCCCGAGCACCAGGAAGGCATCCAGATTCAGGTCCACCTTTGGTTTCAAGAACTTGTCTTGTCAATGCCAGCTGGCAGGCTGGCCATGGTAACTGGTGTGATCTAGGGATAAATAAACTGCTCAAGACTAGAGCATTGATGCCGCCCACTTCTGGATCCTCCAAAAGCCTGATTTTTACCAGAGTCTGCAATGTAACCACTCTTTACCTAGATAATATCTAAATCAGGCTTAATGGCAAAATGTTCCTTAGAACTGATAGTAGGAGAGTAACAGAAAGGATCCCAGACTGGCCCAGAAGCCCCATATACTAACTAGCTCATGCCAAGAATCCAGCCACTGGCAGAGGTAGAAGAGGAGACTAGGAAATGGAGGAAAAAACTGGAGCCAAGGAAGGATGGGAAGAATGGGTGGAGAGAAAAGAGGTGGGGGAAGAATGTAAAAGGGCTGGAAATGCTACTTCCCATCCCTGTACTGTGGCCACATACTCCAGTAGCAGGTCTACTGCCACCACCAATGGTTTGTGGTCCTTGTGTACTTTGGAATTGGCACAACTTTCCCAGGAATCACCTTAGAAAGTGTCAGAAATGCTCACGCATGCTGGGGTGAGGCTGCCCAAGGTCTGTGGCGGAGGGCAGTGGCTGAGCACCCTCCTGGCTCCCAGAGTGGACCCCACTTCACTCCTCAAGAAGAAGGAGCTTCCTGAGGACCAAGGGGTGAGGCAGGCTATGTGGGAAGCAGCTCCCCTCCAGCCCACATCCTCCCTGCCTGACTTGCATGCTGTTGGCTAAGCTTATCCATGGCCTCTGCCCTGGTGGCACTGGGCAGAATGTGTTCTAGCCACCTCCATCTCTTCTCCTGCTGCCCTTTTCCAAGGCTCAGCTCCAACCAAACATGAGAGGGCTACAGAGCCTGGCTGACCTGCAGATTGCAGTGAACCAAAAGGAAAAGGGGGTGTAAGGGGTTCATCACCTTCTTCCAAAGCCCGAGAGCCTAGATGCCTGAGAGCAGAGGAAGAGTGTGCTTGTCTCAGGGGCTGCTGGATTCCCTGTGTGCTGTCCCGGGAAGGCTGTGTAACCTCTCTGGGGCTTCAACTTCCTTGTCATAAAGTGGGAATAATCATCTCAGGCAGCTCACTAGGTTGCTTCAAGGATGAACAGGAGAAAATATGTAAACTACCTCATGACTGTTTCTTTGCACACATCCACACCCTCTGTTAGTCTCTTTGCTCACTGCTGAGAAAAAATACCCTGCACCCAAAGTTAAGGGAGGAGTGCTGTTAATTTACCTCACAGCATGTAGAGGTTTCAGTCCATAATCAGCTGGCTCCAAGGCAGGGTGGTGTGGCAGAGGGGCATCACAGAGGAGAAATAGCTCATGGTGGGCAGAAGGCAGCAGAGCAGCAAAGTAGCGAAGAAGCAACAGCAGCTAAAGCAGGTTCTTTGTGTCCCTTTATATTCCATCCAAGCTACCTTCTTTTCAAGTGGTACTATCCACATCCAGGGTGCAGCACCTTTAACCTCAGTATCACACACCCTAGTCCAACCACCTTCAAAACTCCCCACCTATGAGTGCTTGAGGCTTTGGGGGAGACAAACCATAACACACCCAAATAAGCAGGCCCTTCACAGAGTGTAGGTGAAGTGAGAAACAGTCCAGGAGCAGGGGTTAACAGAGCTCCGCGTCCTGCCTGAGCCTGCTTGCAGGGCAGTGTGTACAAAAGATGGTTCTGTATCCAGGGTCTGCCCAGCCTGAACCTGGAGGTGCTCAGCCTCTGTCCCCCATGGGACCTTAGTGCCCAGCTCTGCAGATAGCAGCTCAGAGGCTAGTACCAGCAGGAGGCCCTGGGCCACGCCTCCCAACCCTGAGCACCGAACTCCTTGAATGCTGGAAAACACCAACAGCCCCACCCTAGATTTGCTTGGTCTGGGGGTACAGGCTGAGGATTCCCCTCACCAGCCTCCCCGGTGTTTCTTAGGTGCAGGCAGGATGGAGGGCTCCAGGGGCAGAGGCTGGGGTGAGCACACACATTTAAAGCTCTTCAGCTACTCTGAGACTCTGCTCCTTCCTGTGGGGCCAGGGAGAGGCTGGGCACCGAGGCTGGCTTCTTGGAAATTACTCCCACCTCTAGGTAGCTATTCTTGCATCTCTGAGGTGAGGAAAATAAACCTGCCCAGCCCCTATCACCAGGCCATCTGTGAGGGTCACTGTGTGTGTGTGTGTGTGTGTGTGTGTGTGTGTGTGTGTGTGCGCGCGCATGCGTGTGTGTGTGTATGTGTACAGCATCACCAGAAGTAAAATGGAAATACCACAAGCCATCCCATACAGGGGTGCCTGTGTTTGCTCCCTGAACTGACCTCTGGGGGCCGAGAGGAAGCGCTGAGCGAGCAGCCCTTAGAGGCCAGAAAACACTCAGGACCGCGACTCCACACAGAGGCCAAGCTGGGCACTGCAGGGCCTCCCCGCAGCCCTGGTGCAGCCCGGAGTCCAGAGTGCAGGGGCTGCAGAACCAGGATGCGGCGAGAGCGACTGAGGGAAGGGACGGTGCGGAGGCCCTCAGCAGGGCACAGAGGGCCTCCCTCTCCCTGCCACAGAGGAGCAGCCTGGCACCACTGCCTGGCACCAGTGTGCATCCTCTACACAGGTGTGCCCCGGCCTTGTCCTGCTCTGCCCGGCCTCAGGCTCCAGGGGAGCAGCCCAGCCTGCTGCGGTCCTAGCGCCATGCAGACCACAGCAGGCCCGAGCAGCTCTGTAGTGCACACCCGAACCCGAGGAAGAAGCTTAACCTTCAGCTTAACTTGCATGTTGGAATTCTGTCAGGCAGAAGTTGGTTTTTTAGTAATCTAGAACACTGAAAAATGCCTCTTCTGGCAAATTAAATTCCACCCTAACAAATATGGCTCTTTCTCCCTTCAGGAGGAACTCCAGCATCCCGCCGCCTCACCTGTTTCCCACACTGCCCACACCGTGCCCGCAGTCCTGGCAGAGTGAACTCCAGGCGGCCTCTGGCTGCACTGCCTCGTTTGTTTCCCTGCTCAGACTCCCCCGGGCCTGCGCTTGGGGTCATTGTCCCCCACCCCAATGCCAGAAGCCGCAGCCAGCCAGCCAGGTGTCCCCTCTCTTCCTTCTGCTGCCACCTGCCCGCCAGTCTCCTCTCTTCCCCCGACCCCTGAGGCACCGGTCAGGAATCTCCTGGTTCTCTCCATAGTCTCCCCAGGCCTCGCTGCCTCCATTCCCTCCCCTACGCC
This sequence comes from Chinchilla lanigera, assembly GCF_000276665.1. Classification (NCBI taxonomy): domain Eukaryota; kingdom Metazoa; phylum Chordata; class Mammalia; order Rodentia; family Chinchillidae; genus Chinchilla; species Chinchilla lanigera. Next base: position 24,227,884 of record NW_004955427.1, read on the forward strand.
AAGCCACTCATACAGCTGGCTCTCAGCTCTCTGCACAAATTGCCCTCTCTGTGGCCCTGCTGCTGCCTCTCCTTCCTCTGGCTGGATTCTGAGCTTGCTTAGAGCACCCCACTCAGAGGTGATTTCCAGGAAGCCCCATGTAAATGGCTATCCCACTCAGAGACCTGTCTAAGTCCCCACGACAATGTGAGCACAGCACATAGTAATACTGGGAGCTCTCAGAAATACGGTGGTGAGAAAAGCAAATTGCAAAGTCATTCATTCGCCATTTAGCATGTTATCAAACAAATCCACACCATGTGATAGAAAATGCTCAAGCATTAAACAACAGTAGAGATTGCCTGTAGCCAGATAGTAGAAAAATAAGAAACAGAGCCAGGCCCACTGGAACACGCCTGTGATCCTAGTTACTGGGGAGGCAGAGGCAGGAGGATCACAAGTTTGAGCCCAGCCTAGGCAACTTAGCAAAACCCCATCTCAAAACAAAAAGGACGGGGATGTAGCCCAGTAGTAGAGAACCCACAAGGCCCTGGGTTTGATCCCCAGCATGGGAGGGAGGAAAGGTGGAACATGGGGAGAGTAGACCCTTGGGAAGAGCAGGGAGTGGGTGAAAGTGGGGATTCAGCTGTATTTACCTACTTTCATTTGTAAAGTCTAAAGCAAAACTGATAAAATATCAGTTAACTGTGGGTGGTAAATGATTTCCTTAGTACTTTTTAAAACATTTTAACAAGGAGCCAGAGTGCCAGATACTCTTATTAATTAAGGTCCCAGTGATCTGAGCAGGTCACTCGCCCTCTGGGTCTCCAGGGGCCAGGAATGATGTCTGGAGGTGTAAATGTGATTTTACAGATAAGAAAGCTGCGGGTCAACATCCAACATCACCAAGCCACGTGGAAGCTGTGGATCCCAGACCACGTGTCCTTCACACCCAGTTCCCGGGGGCAAAACAGCGTGAGAAAGAATTCCCAAAGGGAGCAGGGCTACATCCATGTTTTCGTAAACTGTGATAGATACATTTGGGAGGAGAAAAGTGCTCGGAAAGATAAGGAGTGACTGCAGATCATTTAGAGACAGACCGTGGGGTTAATGAATGAAAATCCTTTGGGACTGGCTTTTGTCCCCTTGCAATAGAAAGTCATTGACAATACTTAAGCCAAGGAGTGACACGGGCAAAGCACTGTTTTAGGAAACCTGACCAGCTCCAAGGTCTAGGCAGTGAGGGGCACCCACAGGAAATGGGTGGGGACACGCCAGGGAAGATCTTTGAAGGGCACATTGAGATTCGGAAGTCATCTAAGTGGCCCACAAAGGAAGACATCTGTTCATCTAAAGCAGGAGCTGAGGAACTGCGAAGGACAGGAGGGCCCAGACGAGAGGAAGAAACTAAAGGCCTCTTTCCAGCCTGCTAGACTCAGGGAAATGGTGACAGACACTCAAAGACTAAGTTGATTATTTGCTCATTGGGTTTTTCAGGGGAGGGAGGTAAGCGGGAGGGAGGACGTGAGTCTGCTCGTCTCAGTTGCAGATGCTGATGCCTGGAGAACCGCAGGAGCTGGAGCCACAGGAGCTGAAGCCACACTGGAGAAAGCTAGACCAGCGCAGCATGGAGCTGCAGTGGCAGTAGAGGCTGCTGCCTTCGGGAAGACAGCTCAGGCTGAGCTCTGTGCTTCCCCTGCCCAGGGGAGGGGACAGGAAGACAAAAAGCCAAGACAGCGCTGCATCACAAAAAAGATGGGGAATAGAGGTTTTGGTGGTCAAGGCACAAGGGGTTAAAACTCAAACCGGCAAATGCTCTTCATCCAGAGATCAAGAGATCCCGGGACAGTTGGTGCAATTTCCACGGAAGGCAGAGGGCAGCAGGGGTGATGCCCCACCAGGGCTTGACCCCCAGGCGGGACTGAGGACAGCCCCTCCTCACCGGCAGAAGTGGCTCCCACCTGCTGCATGTGGCACCTGGACGTGGCCGGGCAGTGGGGCTCCACTCAGCATTGTCTCACCCGAGCAGGGTGCAACCCAGACCACCCCAGAGCAAGGCTGGGCGGCTGCCTTCCCAGCTAACCACAAAGCAAGCCCTTTCAATGTGGAACACAGAATCAAAAAGTGTCACATGTTCCTTTAGGTTCTAAAATGTATTTTCTCTATATCTGCCTGACTTTTATGGCAATAAGATCATTTTGGCATGACACTCATCTTATGTAAATGAAAAAATGAGCCAAAAATAGCATTCTAGAAGCTTTAAGCCAAACAAATACTTGAGGGTGTCTTGCTGAAATGTCATGCTATTTGGCTTTCTACAGTAAGGAAGTATGTGTCCTCATGGAGTCCTGTGCAAGGCAGGACAGGAGGTAGAGAAAGGGAGGAGGGTCCATGCTGCCAGCTCGCAGGGTGAGGGGCTGGGAGATGAGGAAGTAGGGACACTGTGGAAGACCAGAGTGATGGGAGGTTTGGAGATGACATGAGAGGTAGGAGCCTGGCATGGTGGTGCATGCCTGTAATCCCAGCACTCAGGAGGCAGAAGCAGGAGGATTGCCACAAGTCTGAGGCAGGCCTGGGCTACCTAGTGAGTTCAAAACCAGCCTGAATTGCATAGTGAGATCTTGTCTCAAAAAAAATTTAATTAATTAACAATGAGAACTGTGTATGGTGGTGCATGCTTCTAATCCCAGTAATTTAAGAGGCTGAGGTGAGAAGATTGTGAATTCCAGGCCAGTCTGGGCAACTTCCTGAGACTCTGTTTCAAAATCAAAAATACAAAGGGATAGAGGGGAGCTCAGAGGCAAAATTCTTGCATAGCATGTGTGAGGTCCTAGGTTCCCTCTCCAGTAACTTAACTGACTAAATAAACAAAAATAACAATCAGATAACATAGATCTTCTGGAAATTAAGGATAACTCAGACCAAAAAAAAGAAAGATGAAAATAAAGGTGAGGAAATTTCTCACAAAGTAGGAAGGGGATAAAAGTAGATGAATAAAAGGGATTTGAAAATAATAGAAACTTCAAACCATGACTTCCAACATCTAACCATGGTTGCCCATCCACAGGGGATGGTTCAATGACCCAATGGACCTAAAATTGCAGATCCCACTGAACACTGAGCTTATGATGAGGTTTCATTTACAGATTAGGCACAATGAGAGATTAACAACAATAACTAATAATAAAATAGAACAATTCTGAATTTTAGAAAGTGTTTGTGAAACATGGTCTATAAAGACCTAGGGATCATTTATTTCTGGAATTTTTCATCTAATATTTTCAGTGAATAACCAGAAGTGCACAAAGCAAGACTGGAGTTAAAGGGGACTATTGTAGTCAGAATTCAAGAAAAAAGAAAAGAGAAAACAAAGAGGGAGCTGGGCATGGTGGTGCACATCTGTAACCCCAGCACTCAGGAGGCTGAGGCAGGAGGATCATTGCAAGTTCGAGGCCAGCCTGGGCTACAAAGTGAGTTCAAGGCAAACCTGAACTGTATAGCAAAACCCTGTCTCAAAAAGACCAAAAAAAAGAAAAGAAAACAAAGAGGAAGAAATGATCGAAGAAATAATTGCCAATCCTAGATTGAAAATGCCCAGGCCAAAGCATAAAATTTATCAGTATGACATTTTAGAACATTGAGGCTAAAGGAGAAGATCTTAAACACTTGGAGAAGAAATTGGTTACATACTAAGAACAAAAATCAGAGCAGCAACTGACTCCTGATGCCACAGAGCTCTAGAAGATAAGCAGCCATGACTTCAGAACTCTGGGGAAATGATCTGCAACCTGGAATCTTCTATCTCCTGCCAATCACAGGGGAAAGTAGAAAGGTGACATTTTTCATCATGGGCAGAAGAGGTTGATTTGTGATCCAGACAGCAGGGATGGATCCCTGAGGCAGTGAAGGGAAGATGGGACCCAGGCCTGGAGGTGGTTGCCTCCCAGAGAAGACATGCTCAGGGAGGATCTGCAACAGGAGAACAGAATGAAGGGGAGCCTGGGGAGAGCACCAAGCTGTATTTGAAAGCTCTATGGAACACTTTAAAATGGTATCAAAACTCTAGAAATAAAACAATAAAGAACAGTGGAATGCAGAATACACAATGGTGGCCTTTACAAGACATGTCCCCCTCCTGACTCGGAGAACAGTGAATGTGACCATCGCTGGGACAAGGATCTTGTGGCTATACTTAAGGATACAGAAATGAGATCAGCCAAGGCTATCCATGTGGGACATATTTCCAGTGACAAGATGTCCCAGAAGACACCACACATGGGAGAGACCATGAAGAGGTAGCAGCAGAGATGGCAGTAGTACTGTCACAAGCTATGGGATTTGGGGGGCTACTACACCTGAAAAGGTCAGGAAGGGTCCTACTGACACATCTGACTTCATACTCTGGCCCTCAGAACTGTGAGAGAATAAATTTCTGGTTCTTTAAGCCCCTAGAGTGTGGTAGTTTGTGAGGGCTGCCCTAAGAAATAACACATGGGGTGAATCTAATTTCAAGAAAAGCTGAAAAATACACAAGAAAACAAGTAATCAGACTACACAATTTGGCTCAAAAATGAATATTTTTATGTACATGTATTACTTTCATTACTCATAAAATGAATTTTAAAAGAGCAAATGACAGATTAGGGAAAATTTTTCCAAGTTATCTATCAAATGCCTATCACTAATAAAAGCCAAACAAATATTTGCCTTGTGTTGGATTAATTGCTAAGGTAGAAGAGCTTCTATAAATCATTAAAATAAGATAACCTAATGGGAAAAAACAGGGAAAGATGATGGGTAAATGAGAGGAAAAGAAATTGTAAGTGGTAATAAAAATACAACAAAATTATTTTCATTAATGATGTAAGAAAAGCAAAAGAAAAGGATTACACTTTATCTATCACATGACAGAGTGAAAAGAAAAAGCCTGTCCAATTTTCACCAAGGAATGGGGAATCAATAATGCTACCGCTTTTTTGGGCCCGACCATAGCTGTGCAGGCACCTGCGAGGCGGGTCATCTGTGCCCAGGAAGCCACGCGGCAGGGAGTGCCAGCCTTTGGGCCAGATCCTGGCCATGCAGGCGCCCAGGAGGTGGGCAGTCAGCACCCAGGAAGCTGCAAGGAGGTGTGCGGTGGCCCTCAGGCCGGCCCCCACCACATGGTTGAGAACTATCATGGCACAGAGAAGCAATGACACAATTGGCCCACCATACACCAGCCATGGAGGCCCACCCAGGGACATGTGTGAAGCATCCAATGTGGAGAAACCCCTGGGAATACATGCCACACAAGGGGTCGCTCTTGCCCCTGCCGTTGAGAACCAGAAAGGTCCAGAGTCAGCAGAGGAGCAGCTGCTGAACGAGGACTTGGAGAACACGAGAATACAGACTACGCCCAAAGACTCAGAGGTCTAGCTGACCAGGGTCACGAGAGCCGTTAGGAAGGTGGAAACCAGGAGGACCTTGCACAATACCTGGGGAGACCCCCTGGAAGCCATTCTTCCCCTGACAGTACAGGCTGCAGTGGAGGAGTGCATGGAGCTCCAGAGAGGTCTACACCAAGATTCCTGCTGCCTGTGCTGACAGTTGAGGACAGGACACTAAGTGGTTGTGGAGTCCCAGTGCAATGGGAGGCTGGAGAGAAAAAGCTACAAAAAATGGCTTTCACCCCAAATGGCTCACTTGAGATGTTAGTAAGACTTGCCTCCTCAGTATTCTTTAGCCATGCTGAGGAGGAGGCCAAGGAGAGAAAATAAACAGTCTAAGAAAAACCAGCTGCTTTTGCTACATACAGCCCTAAGAGAAACAGACCCTAAGTCTGATTCTTGGAGCCCCAAGAAGAACTCAACGACTACATTCATCTGCTACCACTGTTAAAAGCCAGGCCACCTCAAGAGGGACTGCCCTAAGAAGCCCCCTGGGCCATGCCCTGAATACAAAGGTGACCACTGGAGATCAGTCTGCCCTCTGAAGCAGAGGCCCCAGAGCTCAGACCCATCCTACCAGTTAGTCTAACAGGAATGAGGGGGTCCAGGGCATACTCTGCCTTCTCCCTCTGGCCAGACTGTCATCTCCATGGAGGAGCCCCAGGTAATCATGACTATAGAGGAAAAAGAAAACAGTCTGTTGCTAGACACAGGTGCAAATCTCGGTCCTTCTTTTCAATCCTGGCCTTCCTTCCAGCTGTCACACCTTGGTGAAAGGAGTCACTGGTGAGGAGGTAATATATTATTTTTCATAACTCTTAGGCTGTAACTACTTGCTAGATCTTTCTTGCATATCTCTGTCTTCCTGAGAATACAGTTTGATGATACCACCATGTATTACAGCAGCCATTAATATTTTCCTACTAATCTGTCCATAACTCTGTAATGTTTGTATTGTTCCTATGCTATTTTGTAAATGGATGTATGTCTATTACTATGTGTTTCCTACAACAACCATTAAGAATAGTCAATGAATATTCAATTGGTCACTCATGTATAGCTCTATTTATTTTCTTTAGAAACCACTTTGAAGATACCAAAGTATAGTATAACCATTGATAATAACATAACACTTTGGTTTTTTTTTTTTTTTGGTTTTTCTCCGGTACCAGGAACTGAACTCACGACCTTGCGCTTGCCAGGCAGGCGCTTTTGCCGCTGAGCTAAATCCCCAGCCCCAATAACATAACACTTTTGTCTGTAACTATTATTTGTCTATTTATTTTCCTGAGAAACTATCTTGTAGATAACAATATGTAAAACAACAACCATTGATAATTTCCTACCACTTTGTCTGTAAGTTGGTAAGCCTCCCTTATTATTATGTTATCCTTCTTTTACTCTTTCAAATAAAAAAAATAAAGCTATCTACTGTTGGTAGGAGTTGAGAATAGAACAACTCTATTGCAAAGCAATTTGGCAGAGCCTAGTAAATTTAAAATGTGCTTGACCTTTGCCCTATGAATTCTATTTATATTATTTGATCTTGCAGAAATAAGCTCCAATTTTTATACACAATGTTCATATCAGCAATATTTGTAATAGCCACAAACTGGAAAAATCTCAAATTCCACCATTAAATTAATCATTAAATACAAAGTGTTCTAACTCTGGAGCATGCAATGCTATGTAGGCATTGAAACAAAATGAAGGAATCATAAGCCAGGCACAGTCGCGTGTGCCTACAGTCCAAGCTACTCGAGAGGCTAAGGAAGGAGGCTCACTTGAGCCCAGGACCTTGAGACCAGCCTGGGACACACAGTGAGATCCCACTTCAAAACAAAACCAAAAAAGAAATGCTAGAAAAGAAGCCTAAATGTGCTGGTACTGAAGGATGCCTGCAACACGCTATGCATGATGGGACAAAACAATGTAGAATTTCTTTACATTTTTACGAAGAACTATGTACTCATCTCCCTCTGGGGTATGAGGCGGGAAAACGGGGTGAGGGGGAAAAAACCTTCCACTCTTCATTTTATAAGTTTCAGGATTTTTTGAATTTTTATGATATAAAAAATGTAGTCTTTAAAATTGAAATAAAGCAAAAAAATTTTGATATAGGTACATTTAAATTTTTTTTTCTGGGCTGGGGCTGTAGACCAGTGGTAGAGTGTGTGTTTTTGGTTTGTGCAAGGACCCGGGTTCAATCCCTAGCAATCCCACCCCCTCAATTCCTGATTTTAAAATGGACTGTTGTGACTTTAAAATGTGCCTACAAGCTGGGTAGCCATCTTCCAGCTTCCAGCTTTCATCTTCCAGCCATCTTGGAAGCTGAGTCAGGAGGATCATAAACTGGAGCCCAGCCTGGGCAGTTTAGTACCAGGAATCAAACTCAGGAACTTGTGCTTGCCAGTCACACTCCGTGCTGCTAAGCTATATTCCCGGCCCTTTAGCCTAGGCAATTTAAAGACTTAGCGAGACTTTGTTTCAAAATAAAAATGAAATAAAATGGGGCTGGGAGATACAGCTCAGTGAGAAGGCTCAATTCCCAGCACTGCAGAAAAACAAAAAAGTGCCTACAAATTCTTCAAAGGACAGAAATTAGGCTGGTGGTATAGCTCAGTAGTAGAGAACCTGCATAACTCATACAAGGCCCAATCTAATCCTCAGTACCACAAAGCAAGAAAGCAAGCAAGCAAGAAAAAGGAAACGGAAGGAAGAGAAGGGGAGGGGATAGGGGAGGGGAAGGGGGAGAGGAAGAAAGAAAGAAAGAAAGAAGAAAGAAAGAAAGAAAGAAAGAAAGAAAGAAAGAAAGAAAGAAAGAAAGAAAGAAAGAAAGAAAACAGACAGAAACTAATTCCCTCCCTCCAGCTGCAGCTCAGCCCCAGGGACTCTCCCCACAGACTGTGGCTGCAATGTTTCTCTGTGGCTTCTGACACTGGATCATGAACAGGAGAGCTCTCACCTTTTCTGTGTCTCTCCGACTGATTGTCTGGGGAAATGGAGCAGTTCTTGCCCTAAGGACATTCAAGCACCCCTTGGAAGGACCACAGGTTGTACACCACAATGTCCTACCAGTGCTGACACACTCACAGCAGTGAGGCCCCAACCTGCAGCCCAGCCAACCCGACCACAAGAGCAAGCTCGAGCCACCACCTGCCCAAGGCACAGCCAAGTGCCTGGCCACAGGGGAAGCAGAGAGAGGGACATTTTCTGATGCTTTATGCCACTAATCACTGAGAAATCTGTTCGACAGTGATAGATAGTGATACGTATACCAATCTCCCTCCGAAGAGAAATGGAATGAAAAAAGGAAACATTTTTTCATTTACTTTTTATATTTTAACATTATATATTTGAGGAATTTTTGGACTTTTTTAGTTTTTTTTATATTTAAAGAAAAGGAAAGAGGGGCTGGGTAGTTGTAGCTCAGCGGTAGAGCACTTGCCTACTTTGTGACAGGCTCTGAGTTCTATCTCCAGCACCTCAAAAAAATAATAATAAAGAAAGAGGAACAAATAAAATTTACCTTAAGTATGCTTAAATTGTTTCCTGATTTTAAAAGTTACATTAGTAAGGAAGGACCAAGTTGGCGGACTGACACCACTCAACTTCAAGACTTAACTATGAGGCAACAATAATCGAGGCAGAATGGTATGGAGAAAGAATAGGCACATGGATCTGTGGAACAGAATGGAGAGCCCAGAAACAGACCATACAAAACACAGTCTGCTGGTCTTTGAAAAAGGAGCTCAGGCAACTCAGGGAGATAGGCCGGCCTTTTCAACAAATGGTGCTGGAACAACTGGACAGCCCCTCATACATGCATTCAACACGTACCTTTCACCAGAATACTCAAAATGGATCATAGCCCCAAGTAAAACATAATACTTCTAGAAGATATCATAGAAGAAAATCTAGGTGACACTCAAAGCATGAACCATGAAAGAAAAATTAAGACGTTAGACTCCAGTATAATTTTAAATTCTATTCTACAAAAGACACTGTTAAGGGAATGAAAAGATAAATCACGAACCAGAAGATATTTTTTACAAAACAAATATCTGACAGAGAATATGCATCCAAAATACACAAACAGCCCTTAAAATACAACAGTGAGAAAACAAACAAGCTAACTTTAAAAAGGGCAACAGATACTTCACTCAAGATGATATCCAGATGGCAAATAAGAACAAGAAAACGTGCTCAATGTCATGCGGTACTAAGGAACTGTAAATTAAAACAACAGCAGCACCACTGCACACCTAGTGGAGTACCCCAGAACCAGAACCCTGAGAACAAATGCTGACAAGGGAGCAGAGCCACAGAAGGTCTCATTCACCACTGGCAAAGGGCAAAATGGTCTGGCCACTTTGGAAGACAGCTTGGCAGTTTCTTTTTATCATTTTTTTATACTTTTTTCTTTTTTTTCAGTACTTGGAATTGAATCCAGGGACTTCTGGGCTACATCCCAAGCTCTTTTTATTTTTATTTTTTTTATTTTGAAAGAGAGTCCTACCAGGTTGCCCAGGCTGAGCTTGAACTTGTAATCCTCCTGCATCAGCCTACTGAATAGCTGAGATTACAGGTGTGCACCACCATACCCGGTAGCAGTTTCTTTAAAGGTACCTTACTTTTAACATACGACCTAGCAATCGTGTTCTTCAGTATTTATCCAAATGAACTGAAAACATATCCTCACAAAAACTGAAAAAAAGATTTTTAACACAGGTCTATTCAGAATTGCTCCAAAGTAACCCAGATGTCCCTCAATAATCATATGGGGGAAAAAATTGTGGTATATCCAGCCAATAGATTATTTGGTGATTAAAAAAGAAATGAGCTGTGAAGCCATGGGAAGGTATGGAGGACCCCTAAGTGCACACTGCTAAACAAAAGAGGCCAATCTGAGAAGGTTACACATGGCATGAACCAACTCTGTGGCATCCTGGTGAAGGCTAACTTAGGGAGACAGGGAAAAGATGAGAGGCTATGCAAGCTTGCGGGGGAAGGGGAGGAAGAGGTGGAGCCTAGGAGATGTTTAGGGCGGGGGAAGGGCTGTGTCTGATACTGTGATGGTGAATACTTCGCATTGCATGTGGTCAAAACCCACAGAGTGGACAACACCAAGAGTGACCCCACCTACGGGCTTTGTGAGTAACATGGTCATTGTCGGGCCACTAATTGTGACAATGCACCGCTAGTGCAAGATGTTACTTGACAGGGGAAGTGGGGAGCGGGGGAGGAGAGGCTATGGGAAGCTCTGCTCTAGTCTCTGGATACTGAAAGCTGCTCCCCAAATACCTATCAATGGTGTGAAAGGTAAAACTACTCAATTGAAGAAAAGTAGAAATAAAATAATACAGACATATCATCCTGACAGATAGACAAGCATTGCTAACACTTAGGTATATAGTTCCTTCCAGTCTTTTTTTCAAATGCCTATGTCAGTTTTTTTTTAAATAGTTGAAATCATTCTGCTAAATCCATTCTGAAGGTTTACAGTCTGGTTTCAATTTGGATTTTTAATCTCAAAAAAAATAGCCCATGTGAAACTCAGTGATACCAAAAACAGATTCTAGAGGGGCAGTTGCCATGGAAAGAGCTGAAAATAAATTTCGGTTCACGTACACCCTGCTGCAGGAGGAAGGAGAAATATTTGGAGAAACTTGAACAGCAGCCAAGAAAACTTCAAAGCAAGGAGGAAAATACACCAGTCTAGGAAGATTTCAAGGTAGCAGGGAGAATCGCCCTGCAGTCGGCGTCATTGGAGGTGCAAGTAGGTGGTGCTTTCTCCTACTCGCTGGGAGCCAAGGGCCAGGAAGCTCCCTTGGTGCAGCGTCACCTCCGCAGTGTGCTGAGGCCAGAGGAAAGGTCGCTCTTTCCCCACAGTGCAGATTCTGCCTCCAGTGGACAGCAAGGCCCGGCTTCGGTGGTCACTGAGGACGGTGCCATGACCCTCAGCACTGGAGTGGACACAGAGATGTCCTCTGTCCAGGCGCTGACTCAGGTAACAGTGCATGGGACAGGCAGGGCGTCCTGGGGGAGGCCCAGGATGATGGGGCAGAGGACATTTGGGGAATTCAAAGGAGTGGCAGTTTTCCAAAAGAAGAACTGTCGTGAGGAAACAAGACCAGACCTGCAGGTGCTAACTCAACCCTGACTTTCATACACTGACACCGTTATGCAAGACTGTTCAGAGCATGCATCAGGCAGCCTCAGAGGGGAAAGGCACCATTCCCAGCACAGAAAGACAGAAGAAGGCTGTGTGAAAATAGGCCTACTTCCCACCTCAGGAAAGAGCGCTGCTCAGCTCCAGAGTCAAATAGATCTGGTTTCAAACCCAGCCCTACCATGCATTACCACAACTGTAGCATTGTTGAGCCTCAGTTTCCTCATCTGTAAAACAGGTATCACTGCTCTTATCTCAGAGATTGTGATAGGGTCAACTCAGCTTAGCCGGGTGAAATGCTAAGCACGATGCCTGGCGCACAGCAAGTGCTCAGTCAAATGCAGTCACTGTCACTACCGCTACCACCGCCATCCCAGGCACTGTCTGTGCGAGTATTGTTTTCTTTAAATGTCATTGGTGCCTCATCTTCCTCTCCCCATTCATGTTCCAATGTAGATGCCTGGTCACTGTTGTCACATAAAGACACAGCCCCTCAAGTGGGAGCTATCAGGAAGCTACCTTCATCTATAGCGTCCTAGAAAAATCTCTGTATGCTAGAGACATAATTGGCCTTGATACCACGGCAGTGACGAGCAGAAGGGTACAAATGTATGGGCACTCCGGTGACGGCTTCTCTCGCAGAGCTGAGGACCTAGGACTAGAGATGCTCAGAATCCTCAAGAATGAGGAAAACCAAGGGTGAGATTAAACATTGATGGATTAATTACAGAGATATGAATACCACTCTTACGGGGCACAGTGACACCGGGTTGTTTTCTTTACGCTTAGTTAATGGATTTACATTTTTATTTTGAAAGATAATCTAGGACAGAAAACCACAAATAATCAAACACATATCTGACCCCATCTCTCAGAAAGGACAGTTGTTAATGTTTTTTATATTTATATCAAATCCTTCCCACAGAACCCAAAAAAGATGACAGATAAAGTTTATTTTTCTTCTTTACCCCCATGTTTATTTCTTGCTCGGTCTCCCAATCGCTGTTACAAATTTGATTTTTATCCATCTACTTCTGCTTTTTCTTCCTGCTAAATTTTCTGTGTTATGGTTGATGAAAAAGAAATACCAGCATGGGAAATGTGCGCGTGAAAGTGTATGTGTGAGAAGAAGCTTGTGGGCCCAGGAAGCAGAGCAAACACCTGGTCAGCCCCGAAGGCAGGTGCACCCTGCTGCAGGAGCTCAGGCTGCAGATTTGCACCCATAAACACCTACAATGCCGCATAGACCTACGGACCACAAGCTGTACACACGCTCCAGAGGCCTTACCTGGATCCAGGTGGGTGAAAGAGCCCACCACGAAGTCCAGCGTGGACACAGCCAGGAGGAACAGCAGCAGCAGCTGGAGGCGAATTATCCATTTGACGCCTGCTAGGTTAATGCCCAGCAAGGCCAGAAGCACCGCAACTGAGATTCCTCGAACAGCCCAGATGTTCCTGAGGCCCAGCAAATCAGAGATGGATTCGGCAAAGCCAGTGATGTACATGGCACCTGCAACACACTGCCCAGCAATTCTAGGTTGGAAGAGCCAGCAAGACAGAGAGGCATCAGGGGCCCAAGTGCCCTTCCCTGAGCCCCCTGCCCCCGCAGAAGCAGGTGCAGCAGCACTGGGCCCTGAGACAGGTTTGGACCAGCCCTTCCCACCCAGAATCTGCCTCAGGCTCCACTTCTGCCTGTCCGCATCCTGACCAAGGGGAGAGTGAGCTCTGTTCACATGCTAATATGGAAGCTGATGGAAGAGGAAGGGATGCTGGGCCAAAGGGTTTCTCTGTGCTATTCAAAAACTAAACCTAGAACAAAGAACAGGCAGGAGTCCCATCTTCAGAGCCACAGAAGGGCCCTGTAGCAAGCCAGTTGTGTCTCCATTTCTTTGTAGGTCAGCATTATTTTTTAAAAAATTATCCTTAAAAGGAGGAGAAAAGAGAGCAGGCCATCTTTACAATGTCATTGTGAGAACGGTTACTCCGGACTGTCTAGGGGAGTGCATTTAGTTCTAGTCACGGCTGGGTACTGATGAATGTGTGGAACATCCCAGACTTAGCAAGCTACGTGCTAATTAGAGATTTTTTTCCAGCAGAGATGCAAGTAACTTCCACCCAGTGCAACAGAGTCCGCAAAGTCTGACCTGGCAGATTTGATCTCCATCCATCCAGTGTCTATACGTAGCTTCTCACTACTCTAACATCTTGCTGGCTCCTCCACTAATTCATGAGTTAAACATGTATCTTTTTTATATTTGCCCAAGGGTTATGGTTTTATTTTAGCTTTTGGAAATACTTGAAAGGTCAATTTCAAATAAATAGTTAAAAATAACACCAGCCTCACATGGCATCGCCCCACCCCAGCTTCCTTGCCTCCTGGGTTTGTCCTTTGCTGGCCCCAGGACCCACAGGTCACTATCACCATCATGGTCACTTTGCTCGTGCCCCTTTCCCAAGGAACACATTTGATTAGAACCTCATTCAAATTTCTTTTTTTTTTTCCATAAAGCCTTTCTTCATCCCCACTTCCTGAATAAATATTATGCTCCCTGCTAGTGCCATATAATTAATTATGTGGGTCCATATTCTATTACTACCTCATATATGTAAGTTTACCTTTCTAACTACCACCAAGAATACGTTCAAGACTCTTTTGAGAACAAAATCTCTATGCTGATGGTGCCTCTCTAACTCCGCATTTGCTGAAGACAGTGCAAGCATTCAATGAATGTGGTGGACCATGCAGGCGGTATGAACAGTGCTTTGGGATCCAGGCATCCTGGCTCAGTCCTCCTGTGTGAAGGTCAGAAGGGTGACACCATTTCTGTATCAAGAAGAGCATGTGAACAAGGTTCCATTCTTCACTGAGATCCACTCCCTTTATAACTAAGCATGAAACACTGTGTTTCCCCCAAAATAAGACCTAACCGAAAAAGCCTTGAAAATAGCACTCAAAAATGCCAGCCTCCATCACCTTGCCTTACCTGCCACTACACAGTCGCCACAGAGCGGGCGAATAGTGAGGTGGGGCCTGCAGAAAACTGGCTGTCACACCGTGAAGACCAGCTAGGGCTTATTTTCCAGGTAGATCATATTTCTGGGAAAGCACATCATTTTTGCCACTGTTCTTCAAATTTATATACTTAACTTAGTTATTTTAGCCATCCCGGTGTCCTATAATGATAGGTATATTGGAAATGTGGGGGAAATGCAGGAAAGAGAGAGAGACAGAGCGGGACTCACACACACAGAGACAGAGAGAGAAAGAGACAGAGACAGAGAGAGGCACAGAGACAGAGACAGAGAGAGGCACAGAGACAGACAGAGATGAAGAGAGACACAGAGAGAGGCAGAGAGAGAGAAGCTGATTGATGTTTTCCTGCCTTCACCTCCAAACTCACTTCCTCTTCACTACACACCAGAGTGTGTTGTGATACTGATGCTCTTTCCTCAGTATTTAGTCAGTCCAGCTGGAATCTTCATGGTCATATTTACCTGAGTTTTTCAAAATGATCAAATGGCTGGGTGTGGTGGTACATGCCTGTAATCCCAGCACTCAGGAGGCTGAGGCAGGAGGATGGCCAGCCAGCCTATACTACCTAGTGAGACTCTGTCTCAAAACAAACAGACAATAAAAATGACCAAATGCAATAATACTGTTCATTTATATGAGCGTCACCTGCTCCCCAGATATCCCACATCCAAGCATGTAGAGGATGATGTCAGGACTTGGCTGGGACCATCCATCCACACTAGGAGCTGCTACCACTGTGTCAAGCTGTAGAACAGAAGCTGCTTATATGGACTGGACCAAGCTGTAACATCACCTTCTGCTTCCAGCCTCCTTCCAGGTTTGGACCCAAGATGCCAGCAATGGGGTAACCACTCTTCAAGCTGCCTGAAAGAGCTAGTGGGTAGGAGCATGTCTATGAAGCCGGAGGAAGACCGCACCTGGTGTGACTCCAAGAATGTTTGGACCTCTCTCTGCTGCACTGCCTCACCTGCCACGGTGAAGGTGAAACGAGGAGATTTAGGGAAGGTCCTAGAACAGTAACTGGCTTCTAGTTAGAGTTATAGAGATAACAGCCATGGGCACTGTCAGCATCACTTTCTTATTATTAGCTACTGAAGAAGACACAGTAGCCAGCTCTGACTATCACAAACGCAGTTAATGCCAAACGGGTGGTGGGAGGGTCACAGAGACACTGCAATAGGAGCTGCAAATAAGGATCCTTGAAGTCAGAGGTTTACTTTCAGGGAAGTAACAGTCCCAAACTAAATCACCTTCTCGCAACTGAAGCCCTTGCAGTAAGACATAAGGATGTTTATGGAGCGGGAAAGTAGAAGAGATTTCATATTTGCTCAGGGGAGGAGTTAGAAAGTAATGCATTTTGGTGAAGAGAAAAAGTAAAATAGATATGTGGAAAATAAAAATATAAGTTTGTAGCTTCTCAGGGTGGTCTTGCTACTGGCAGAACTAAAGACACAGTAAGGACTTCCAAATCAACTGGGACAAAATTAAGTAGAAATAAATTTGGGAGCTGAGGGTGGAGCTCAGTGGCAGTGCACTTACCTGGCATGCACAAAGCACCGGGTTAGGTCCCCAGGAAAGAAAGGGAGGGAGGGAAGGAGGGAGGAAATTAGCTTGAACTGTGTTGGCAAAGCCTGGAGTAGTGAGAGCGAAAATCTCAAAGGAATGAGAAGGAGTCAGGAGTGGTTGCACACACCTGGAATCCTAGCACTCTTAGAGGGTGAAGCAGGAGAAATTCAAGTTTGAACTCAGCTTGGAAAACCAAGAGACTTAGTGAGGCGCTGTCACAAAATTTCAAATTAAAAATTTTTTAAAAGGGCTGCAGATGAAGCACAGGGTAAAGGCATTGGGTCACCAGCAAATTCAGTTCCACAAGCAAAAATAAATTAAATTACATTAAATTAGGAGAGTTCTAAAACTCAAGAGGCACAACCAAACCTATATTAAGAAGGGGGGGAAAGTATAGTTCTAAATGTCTTTATTAGCTAAAAAAGGAAGTAATATAAAGAGACAAAGTCTTCACTGAAGATGCATAAAAAGATCAGCATAAATAAGAGAGTAAAGAGAAGTATCTAATGTAGGGAGATGTACAATTAATGAAATAGAAGAAAAATCACAAGAGAAAGGACACAAAACCCAAAGGCTGATCCTTTAAGAAAAGACAGATAACCCTGGCAGGCTGATTTAAAAAAAAGAGAAAATGTAAAAGTGTAGACTACTAGGAATGAAAACAGAGTAAAGCTGCTCATGCAGGAAAGAGAGAGCGAACGGGGAGCAGAGACGTGCCCTGAACCGCAGCGCACCGCGGGGTCCGCAAAGTAACTGCTGGGCTGAGAAAGTGCTGGCTGAGCGCTGGCTGGAGGGTATCCGTGACTCTGTGTTAAGGGACACCTATATGCCATGGAACAGATCGAGAGATTTGTCTCCAGTTTTATGAAAGGCATCAGGCACTTCAAAAATCCCCAACTGTGTGTCTGTAAGCAGAGGAAAGGCACCAGCCAGCTGTTCACACTGGTCCCCTCCAGATGTGAGGGTAACTAGTGTCACCTTACATCTTCAGGGTGTTCTCTGCCTGCAATGAGTATCATTTTATAGTTTTAAGACTCTTATTAAGAAAAGAAAACATTAAGAGAACCATTCTGTGTGTGCGAATGCTACACGGGGTTGTGTAGCTCAGTCTGACAGCGGCCCACTCGGGACTTCTCTGAGCTTAGGCCCCCTACCCGAACACCACTCTTCTTTGGAAGGTATTCCTGTCAGTGTGTTTAATGTGTGAACATCTCCAACGTTTATCATCTTTTATAGGTATCTTCATTTACTTCTATAGTTTATAATCACAAGCAGTCATTTTTCTTTATCACTGTCTTTTTTTTTTTTGGTTTTTTTCCGGCACCAGGAATTGAACTCATGACCCTGCGCTTGAGACAGGGTCTCACTAAGCCAGGCAGGCACTGTGCTGCTGAGCTAAATCCCCAGCCCCCACCACTGTCTAGAGACATGTACTCCAGCCACATGAGGCGGGGCTGTAGCCTACTATTTTCAAGAGAGAAAGCAGGCTGTTTTCAGAATGGAACACCTCCATGCCAAGGTACAGTATCTGTTTTGAAAAATTTGCACATTCACAACATAAGTATTTCCCCTTTGTCTTTGGAGGCCTAGCCAAAACTAGGGCTGCACCTCTGCACCCTCTCCTGACCCCAAATCCCTGATTTGCCTGAAGTTGGTGGATTGTATGTCTTCGTCTGTGGTAATCCCCAGAATGAAAACTCCAGGCCTCTATCAGATCTGCAAAGGCTTTCCAGTGTTCCACTGTTTTTGTGCAGAGTCCAGGATAGAGCATGTGAATGCCATTGTGAGTGCTTTTACACGTGTCAGTGCAGGCTGAAGCTAGACAGTAAAGCCCTCAGGCCCACACAGGTGAATGGACAGGGAGCCGTTGTCTTCTCTTCTAGCCGAAGAGTCTGGCTTTAGCACTGAGCCACACCCCCAGTCTTTTTTTTTTTTTACTTTGAGACAGGGTCTCACTAAGCCACTAAATTGTCCAAGCAAGGCTCAAACTTATGATCCTCTTGCTTAGCCTCCTGGAGTGCTAGAACTACAGGCTTCACCACCATATCCAGTTTTATTTTATTTCATTTTAGACATGGTCTCAATATGTAGTCCAGGTTGGCCTTGAACTCATAATCTCCTGCCTAAGCTCTGGGTATACATCACCAAGCCTGGCTAAGTTTTGGTGTTTGACAGCAGGGGCTGGCAAACTGTCACCCCTGGCCAAATCCCGCTTGCTGCCTGTCTTGGTAAATAAAGGGTTATTGGGATGTAGCTATGTCTGTTTTTTCCATTCTGCCTCTGACTGCTTTCACACTATAATGGCAGAGTCAGATAGCTGTGACAAGATGTATGACCCACAAGCCTCCAGATATTTACTACGTAGTCCTTCACAGAAATTTTCCAACCCCTATTCAGAGGCAAAACTCAGCCTGCTGCTTTAGCAATCATAGAACTTCCTGAGTGCATGCATGGCCTGCGATGAGGAAGAGGCAGGGCTGATACGGACCAGGAACAGGGAACCTCAGAAACCCCAACCACGGCCTGGAAGAAGAAAGAACCCCAGTCAGTGACCTAAGCTGCCATCTTCAGGGGGTAGAAAAAGAAGAGCATACTAAATTCAAAGAAAGTAGAAAGGAAGGAAATAATGAAATTAGAGCAAAAGTAAATGAAATAACAATAGAGAAACATTTTAAAAAATAAAAAATGGTTCTTTGTAGATAAACCTTTCCCTAGACTGATCAAGGGAAAAAAGAGAAAAACTGGGTTCTGTGGCACATGCCTATAACCCCAGCTACTCAGGTGGCTGAGGCAGGAGGGTGACAAGTTTGAGGACAGCTTGGGCAATTTAGCAATAGCCTGTCTCTAAAAAAAATTTTTTTTAAGTGTTGGGAGAGTAGCTCAATGGTAGAGTGCTTGCCTAGCCATGTGCAAAGTCTGGGTTCAATTTCCAGTACTGAGAGAAAAAGAAAGAGTAAAAGAAAGAGAAGGGAAGGGGAGGAAACGGGAGGGAGGGGGATTCAAATTACTAATATAGGGAATGAAAGGGTAGATACAAAAAGAAAGAGGATTATAAAGGAATCTATAAACAATTAATATGCAAATTCACTAGATAATCTAGATGAAATGGGCAAATTCCTAGAAAGACACAAACTACCAAAAGTGACTCAGAAGAAATAAGAAGTTGGAATACGCTACATGAAATTCAATTAGTAACCAAGGGACCTGTGTTTGGGCCCCAACCAACTCCATCCACATTTGTGAATTCCCCCTGCCACCTACAAACCAGCTCTGCATTTGTTTTCCCTTAGCATGGAACAGCAGAGATGCCAACTAAATGACCAATCTGATCATGACCTTGGCCAACGTCCGGGAAGAGAAGGTAAGCCCAAAGGGTCAGCAGGTCCAGGGAGGAATTACAGACCCGGCCAGCCATACCCCAAGAAAAGCCCACAGCTATTGTAAACTACAAAAGCAGTGTGGGTTTTTACTTCAAAAGTGACTCATTCACAGCAGGCCAGAGTTGGAGAAGAAACCCAGTGCAGTCCTGCCATGTTGCCAAAGAGAATTTAATCAGATGCCATTTTGAGCAAGGGCTGTTTAAAACTGAGCCACAAAGCCAGGTGTGGTGGTGCACAACTGTAATCCCAGCATTTTGGAGGCTGAGGTGGGATGATTGCTATGGATTTGAGGACTGGGCTATATAGTGAATTGAAGGCCAGCCTGAATTTCATAGTGAGACCCTGTCTCAGAAAAACCAAAAAAGACTGAGCCACCAAACAACTCTACTTCAAGGTTTCCAGTGTTACTTTCCCACAGTGACTGGGTGAAAGACAGCCACAGGAGATAGCCACAGAGAGGGTGCAGGCTAGACACAGACCCTTGAGAAAGGTAAGCTCAGGCTGGGAAGGACACAGGCCCCACCCTCTGTAGTGAGAAACCAGGCCCTGTGAGCATAGCTGTCAGCGGCAGCTGAATCTGAAAGTGCTGGAACTAAGCCCAGAAGTCTGTTTGATGCCTGCTCTGTTGGTTACACCCAACAGAGACCAGTGGTCTGATTGCTCTCCCCATCTACCAACATGAGCAAGGACACATCTCAGTTTAGACATTTGCTGCAGCCTGCAGGGTACGCACAGAAGGGGCTTTAGGGCGGGGGGCACCTCACAAACCCACAGGTCACAAAGCTAAGTGGAGAAAATGGTGACTTGCTGGATTCCAAGACTACAGAAACTACTCATTTTGAATGAATGGAAAGAAACCACTCTCAAAATCACAGAGGAGTGTTTGTTTGTTTTTTGGCCTAAAGTTATTTTCTTTTCTTTCTCTCTTTTTTTTTTTTTTTTAATTTGGGGGGTCCTTCTCTCTCCTTTTTCCCCTTTTAACATTTTCTTTTCCTTCTTATTTTTCTTTTTTGGGGTTTTTTTTTGTTCGTTTGTTTTGTTTTGTTTTTTTGGTATGAGGAATCCGATTGCTGTTTTCTTCTTTATTATTCTTTTTCTTTTCTGTTACTTTTAGTTGACACTATCCATTTCCTTTTACTCTTAAGAGGTCCCTTGATCTCAGTTTTTTCTCCTCCTCATCTTCCATTGATTAATTTTTCAAATTTTAGTTTTATTCTCTAGTTCCCTACCCACTCCTCTCTTCACTGGTATAACCACTAAAACTTTAGATAGCTAACATCTCTATTACAAAAGCAGTGTGGGTTTTTACTTCAAAAGTGACTCATTCACAGCAGGCCAGAGTTGGAGAAGAAACCCAGTGCAGTACTGCCATGTTGCCAAAGAGAATTTAATCAGATGCCATTTTGAGCAAGGGCTGTTGAAAAATGTTCCATTGTTAGTGGAGGTACGTAGTAGATATTTACTGTATGTCAATATTTGGTTTGCGATGCTGTCTATACTATAACTATAGATCACTTTTCTATGGTTAAGGGTAGTAAATTAATAGTTCTTAGTGTACGTCTGTATCAACTATTGTTAGTGAGTAGTGATTTACTATAATTGTTAGTAATTTTGTTGCTGTTGCCAAAGTGGCATAGTTGTTGTTATTAATTGGTTTTCTCTGGATGCCAATATCTGGATTGCCTTTGTATCACTGACAATACTGTGGCCCATCCCTGGAGAACTGGTGCTGGGCCAAACTCACTGCAGCCTCTGTCCCAGATAAGCAGGGGTGGTTGGATCTTGGGAGAGAAGCAAAAGCCTATGTTAGCCATGCTCAGAGTGCATCAGTGAAAAGTAGACACTAACTAAAGATGTCTCCATACTAGCAACAAAGCCTTCCACTGTGATCAACCCACAAACCTGAGCACAAAACAAAATAAAACCAGGGAGGGGCTGGGGATTTAGCTCAGCGGCAAAAGCGCCTGCCTGGCAAGCACAAGGTCGTGAGTTCGGTTCCTGGTACCGGAGAAAAACAAAAAAAAAAAACAAAAAAACAAAATAAAACCAGGGAACAAAAAAATGACAACATGAAAAGACAAGGCAACAAAATACCTCCCCAAACCCACAACTCCCTCAAAGATGATCCATGGGGCACTGAGGACAGGAAATCAAAAGCCACTCAGATGAATTATTTGAAAGGGTAACAGAGGAGATAAAACCAGGTTAATAAGGTGCTTGGAAGCTCAAAAAAAGATAGAAATAAACAGATAAGGGATCTCATAAACAAAATAATCAGCAAGTTTACAGAAGACAAAAAGCTAGCTGAGCTGAACAAAATGATACAAAACATGAATGGCCTGTTTAGCAAAGAATTAGAGTTCATGAAAGGTACTACACAGAAATTCAACAGATTACAAATGAAAGTATAGGCAGCAGAATCAATGTGAGGACAGAGTGCCAGAACTAGAAGATAAGGCCAATAATTATTCAAAGGTACCTTAAAAACAAATGAGCATGAAAAGTAGATTCAACAGCTGCTAGATGATGCAAAGAAAACTAATCTAAGATTAATTGGAGTTAGTAAAAAATTGGAAGACAGCACAAATGGTATAAAAAAAACCCTGTTTACAGAAATAATAGGGAGAGGGTCGCAAGATGGCAGAGTGGTGAGCAGCAGAGAAAGAGTCTCTCTAAGAGTCACCATCCAGACACTGGAATATAGCAATGTGGGGAAGACAAGTAGGAGAGAAGTGGGTCCTCTGCCCCCAGGAAAGATCTGAGGCATGAACTGAAGCCCATGGATAGAGTGAAGAGAGAAACTTCAATGAAAAAGAAGCAGACAACTGGCAGTGCCTTCTCCCTGAGATGGGACTCACTGTGAAAGAGGAGCAATTCAGACCTGCAACCCCTCAGGCCTCCCTGGAGAGATGCAGCAGTGGAGGGGAGCAATGGGTGTGAAGGACTGCACTAGCTGGCGGCAGGTGCAGCAGGCTTAGTCAGATTGGCCAGGAAACATTTCAGAGAGGGGCCCACTGTGTTCAGAACTCAGAGCTGCTGCCGGCTCCATCTAGTGGTTCCCAGCTGGGCTCAGGCCCACAGAAGTTGCACTGAGGGCTGCAGGCTGCGAGAAGGTGCAGGCTCACTGAGATTTTTTTTAAAAGCTGCCAAAAAGCTACTGCTGGCTTGCTGGGATAAATCCACATGGAGCAGAACTCTGTCTCCATATGTCATCTACCAGTGACAGCAGAGACAAACCTGGAAGCGGATTTCTCCTCTGTCTCTCTCTCTCTCTCTCTCTCTCTCTCCCTCCCTCCCTCTCTCTCTCTCTCTTTCCTCTCTCTAGTTGTTGTTGCAGTTTTGTTTTCGCTCTTTTGTTTTCTGGGTTTTTTTCTCATTCATTGTTTGATCTTGTTTTTATATGGGTATGAACATGGTTTCTAGCCTCTTTGTGGTTGTGGTTCTGTTCTGTTCTTCTTTTTAGCTCT
Source organism: Chinchilla lanigera (assembly GCF_000276665.1). Taxonomy (NCBI): domain Eukaryota; kingdom Metazoa; phylum Chordata; class Mammalia; order Rodentia; family Chinchillidae; genus Chinchilla; species Chinchilla lanigera. The sequence goes on from NW_004955427.1 coordinate 24,250,908, forward strand.
TCCTTCTCTCTTTCTGTCCAGTCTTTTGCATCAGTTTCCCAAAGTTAGTGTGATCCCCCTTGTCCTTCAGCCTTCTAATCTCTTCCTCTTCTTCTACTTCTCTATTTTTTCCCAAACCCATTTTAAATTTTAACCCCTGAGGGCAAAATTGATATATTAAGGACTTGTATATTGCATAAAATTTTCTCTTTTGTTTTAAATTTTATTATAAAACCATAAATCTAGTTCACAAATTAATGGTTATCTCAGTTTATCATTTTCTAGGCTGTTTTTGATGCTATTGTCATTGGTACTGCTATAGCCAGAAGTGACTTAATTGTTTTAAACAGCTGTTCTTCCTGGTATTCCAAGACTGAGACTGACTAAGGGTCACAGAAAATACTTGGCACAGTGCCAGAGAACCAGAGTCTGGACTAAATAGACAGCAATTTCTCA
>NW_004955427.1:24251657-24253266 GCF_000276665.1 Chinchilla lanigera
ATAACAACAAAGCAAATGAATGAGGCTCTAGAAAAAAATCAAATCAGAAATAATTTCTCAGATAACTGCAGAGATGGTGTCCACAATGAAAACCATGCTTAGTGATTCTAGAACAGATACAAACAAACAAAAAGAAATAGAGCAGCTTAAGAAAATTATGGCTGGGGATATAGCTCAGCAGCACAGCATCTCTCTAGCAAGCATGAGGTCATGAGTTCAATTCCTGGTACCAAAAAAAAAGAAAGAAAATTGTGGAAGCCATGAATACTTAGTACAGGAAAGAAATGGAATCCACAAGGCAGATTCAAGCAGATATTCAGGAGTATAAAAATTCCACTGAAAGTATTCACAACAGATAAAGCTAATGTAAGGGTAGGATCTCACTTATAGAAGACAAGCTTGTGGTTAATGATCTTAAAAGATTTCTTAAAAATAGCAAAGGATCATGAGAAATCAATACAGCAGCTGTTAGATAAGGCAAAGAAGAATACCTTAATATTGATTGGAGTCAATGAAAAAGCAGGAGATAACACAAATGGTATAAAAAATTGTTCACAGACACATATATAGAAAACTTCCCTGGGAGGGAAAAAGAATTTGACATTGGTAAGTGAGGCACATAGAACTCCAGTTAGCCATGATCCAAAAAAAATCTACAGCCGGCATATTGTAGTCAAGATTCCAGAAATTCAACACAAGAATAGTATCTTAAAAGTTGTTACAGAAAAGAAACAAATTACCTATAAAGAAAAACTCATCAGAATCACAGCTGACTTCTCAGCACAAACACTCAAGTGAAGGAGAGCTTAGAGTGAAGTATTTCAAGTTTTGAAGGAAAACAGCCTTCAACCCAGATTGATGTACCCTGCAAAACTATCTTTCAAAACTGCTGGAGAAATAAGACTTCCATGACAAAGAACAGCTGAGGACATTTATGACCATCAAATGAGCACTCCACAATGTTCTGAAGGACATTCTAGAAAAAGATAGCAAGGACTACAACTCTGTGCAACAGGAACCCAGAAAAAAGCAGGGGTAGCTATTCAATTTTCAGACAAAGTGAATTTCAAGCCAACTGATTAAAAGAGATAAAGAAGGTCACTGCATCCTTATAAAGGGAACAACCCAAGAAGAAGAGATAACTGTCAGAAATGTATATGCAACAAATACCAGTGCACCCAACTATATAAAACAGAAATAATAGCAGAAAACCTTCCAAATCTGGGGAAACAATTTAACACATAACTGAGACTTATAGAACCACAAATAGCCATGATCCAAAAGGAACCTCTCCATACTACGTTATAATCAAAATCCCAGACGACCAACAAAAGAAAAGAATCTTAAAAGCTGTTGGAGAAAAGCAATCAATCACTTACAAAGGTAAATACATTAGAATTACAGCAGACTTCTCAACACAAGCCTCAAAGGCCAGAAGAGCTTGGAGTGAAGTATTTCAGGCCCTGAAAGAAAACAATTTCCAACACAGAGAGATATATCCTGCAAAACTGTCTTTCAGAATGGATGGGGGAAATAAAATATGTCCTAAAGAAATTTGTGACCACCAAACCAGCACTCCAAAAAATTCTCAAGGAAGGGCTGGGGATAT
>NW_004955427.1:24254136-24432961 GCF_000276665.1 Chinchilla lanigera
GAATTGAAATTATCCCATGTATATTATCAGATCATAGTGCAATGAAACTAGAAATCAATGGCAAAATAAATCATAGAAATTATGCAAACTCATGAAAATTGAAAAACACAGTGCTAAATAATCATCACTCAAAAAATCAAGGAAGAAATTAAATAGGTCCTAGAATCAAACAATAATGCCAACATAATATAGCAGAACTTATGAGACACAATGAAGGCAGTCCTAAGAAGGAAGTTTATAACTGTGAATGCCCACATCAGGAAAAGAGAGAGGGCCCAAATAAATAACTTATTGATGTAGCTCAAGTTCCTAGAAAAACAAGAATAACTCAAATCCAAAGCTGGTACTAGGAAGGAAATTATGACACTCAGAGCAAACATTAATGAAATTGAGAATAAAAAAAATACAAAGAATCAGCTGGGCGTGGTGGCGCACGTCTGTAATCCCAACACTCGGGAGGCTGAGGCAGGAGGATCATTGCAAGTTCAAAACCAGCCTGGGCTACAAAGTGAGCTCAAGCCCAGCCTGAACTGCATAGCGAGACCCTGTCTCAAAAAAAAAAAAAAAAAAAAAAAAGAATCAGTGAATTGAAGAGCTGCTTCTTTGAAAGAATAACAAAATAGACAAACCCTCAGCAAATCTTACTAAAAAAGGAAAGAAAAAACCCAAATCAATGCAATCAGAAATGAAAAAACTGAAATCACCACTGAAATCCAGAGGATATCAGCAACTACTCCAAAAAACATGTACTTCAATAAATTCATAATTCAGAACACATGGACAGATTTCTAGATACATATCAATTACCCAAAATGAACTAAGAAGATACAAAAATCTTGAATAATATAATACCAAGCAACAAAATTGAAGCAGTGATAAAAATCCTACCAACTAGGAAGAGTCCAGCTCTCGTGGATTCACAGCTGAATTCCACAAGAGCTTCAGGGCAGGTCTAATGCCAATGTTCCGCATACTCTTTAATGAAAAGGAAGCAGGACTCCCAGAGTCATTCCTGGAAGCCAGCATTGCCCTGATTCCAAAACCAGACCAGGGTCCACCCAAAAAAGAGAACTCCAGGCTGGGTGTGGTGGTGCACCCCTGTAATCCCAGCATTTGGGAGGCTGAGCCAGGAGCATCACTGTCAGTTTGAGGCCAGCCTGCACTACAAAGTGAGTTCAAGACCAGCCTGAACTGCATAGTGAAACCCTGTCTCAAAAAGAGAAGGGGCGGGGGAGAGAACACTACAGGTCAATCTCTTTAATGAATCATAAATCCTCACCAAGATATTAGCATCTGAGCAACTACTTATGAAATATAATAACCATTGTTAATTTCCTATCATCTTGTTCTGAAATTCTGTATCATTTTTATTATTTTTCTTCTTTTTTCTGTCTTGTTTTAAAATAAAAAAGAGACTAGCAAGCAGAATGCAACAAATCATAAAAAAAATCATACATCATCACCAAGTAGACTTTATCCCAAGGATGCAGGAATGGGTCAACATACACAAATCAATAAATGTAACACATTACATAAACAGAAGCAAGGATAAAAATCACATGATCATTGCCATAGATGCAGGAAAGGCCTTTGACAAAACGTAGCATCTTTTCATGATAAAAAACCTGAAGAAAATAGGTGTAGAAGAGACACATTGCAATCTGATAAAAGCCACTTCTGACAAACCTAAAGCCAACATCATATTAAATGGGGAAAAACTGAAATCTTTCCCTCTAAAATCAGAGATAAGATAAGGATATCCACTTTCACCACTCCTGTTCAGTATAATACTTAAAACATTAACCAGAGCAATCAGGCAAGATAAAGAAATAGAAGTGATAGTATAGGAGAGGACAAAGTCAAATCATCATTATTTGCACATGAATCATCCTTTACATAGAAGGCCCAAAAAATTCCACCAAAAGACTCCCAGGATTAATAACCAAATTCAATAGCAGTGCAATTTGTAATTTCTAAATTGTGGAAGCAACCCAAGTGTCCATCCACTGAAGATTGGATAAAAAAAATTGTGGTACTTTTATACAATGGAATATTACTCAGCTATAAAGAAAGATAAACTTGAGGCTTTTATAGGTAAATGGTCACAACTAGAGACCATACTCATAAGTGAAATAAATCAGACCTGCATGTGTAAGCATCATATTGTCTCACTAGTGTAAGACCTGAAAAAGTGAGTAAAACTAGGAGGTATGATAGACATTGTGAAACGAAAGGAAAATGCTCAAAAGTAAAGGGCAACTGGGGTGTGTGAAAAGAAAAGCTAAAGAAGTAGAAATTACGTAAGAATGTATATACAGGATAGCTAACATAGTTGTACTACTGTCTTCTATTGCTCTACAGAAAGGAACAGTTAATGATTACTTGTTTGATCAATATTGCATGTCTCTATTTGTTTTCCTGAGAAACCACTTTGAAGATATCAATAAGTAATACAACAACCATGGTTAATTTCCTACCACTTTGTCTGTAACTCTGTTTTGTTTGTATTGTTCTTATGCTATTTTGTAAATGGATGTCTGTCTGTTAATATGTTTTCCTTCTTTTATTTTTTAAAATAAAATATATATATGTATAAATAACCAAATTCAACAGTGTAGCAGGTTACAAAACCAACACGCAAAAATCAATAGAATTCCTATACATCAATAATGAACCCACTGAGAAAGAAATTAGGGAAATAATACCATTTACAACAGCACAAGAAAAATTACACACTTAGAAATTAACCTAACTGAGGAAATGAAACTACAGTACTGTCAAAAAGCAGATCAAGGGAACATCAGAAGATGGAAAGATATTCCCTGTTCCTGGACAGGCAGAACCCATACAGTCAAAATGGCCATACTTCCAAAACTGATATACAGGTTAAATGCAATCTCAATCAAAATCCAACAGCATTTCTCACAGAACTAGAGAAGACAATCCTAAAATTCATATGGAACCAGAAGAGACCCAGAATAGCAAAAGCAATTCAGGTAACAAGAGTAAAACAGGCTTTACAATCCTGGACTTTAAATCATTACAAAGCTGCAGTGATTAAAAAAAAAAAAAAGAAGAAAAAACAAGCATGGCACTAGCACAAAAATAGAGATGTAGCCAGTGGGTCAGAATGGAGGGTGTAGAAATAACCCTGACTCTCTGATCTTTGACAAAGGGGTTAAAAAAAAAAACATTGGAGGAAAACAGCCTCTTTAATAAGTGGTGCTGTTAAAACTGGCCATCCACAGGCAGAAGACTGACTCTAGATCCATATTTCTCACCATGTACTAAATTAAAATCAAAATGGACCTAAATGTTAAGACAGAAACACTTAATCTGCTGGAAGACAAAATAGGTAAAATTCTTAGAGACATAGGCATAAGCAAAGACTTTTTAAACAGGACCTACTAGCACAAAAAACAGCATCAAGAGTCAACAAATGGTACCAAATCAACTTAAAAATCTCCACAGCAAAGGAAACAACTAACAGAGTGAAGAGACAGCCCACAGAATGGGGAAGTATTTTTGCCAGCTATTTTTCAGACAGAGGACTAATATCTAGAGTATGTCAAGAACTAAAAAAAAAAAAAAAAAACAGACCACCCCTCCAAATAAACGACCAAGTCAAAAAGTGGGCAACTGAAATGAACAGATGCTTCTCAGAAGTACAGATGGCCCATAAATACATGAAAAAATGTTCATTATCTTTGACCATTAGAGAAATGCAAATTAAAACAACCTTAAGATTCTAACTTACTCCAGAGAGAATGGCCACCCTCAAAAGCAACCAAAATGCTGGTGAGGCTGTGGGGTCGGGGGAAGGAATCTTCTCCATTGTTGGTAGGAGTGTAGACTAATACAACCACTATGGAAATCAGTGTGGAGATTCCTCAAAAACATAAAACAATAAATTCCACTCAACTCAGCTATTCCCCTTTCAGCTATCTGCACATTACCAGCTCCACACAAGGAATGCAATCATGATGCACTACAAACATGTAGTAATAAAAAATAAATATTGAGAAAAACTGAATTAGTTATCAACAAACTTTCTACAAAGAAAAGCCCAGAACCAGATAGTTTCACTGCTAAATTCTACCAAACACTGAAAAAAAAAAATCAATCCTCTAATCCTTGACAAAATCTTCCAAAAACTAGAAAAGAATACATCCCAACCCCCTCTATGAAACCAGTATTACCATGACACCAAAATCAGACAGAGACATCCTGCAGGCTGATCTCCCCCATGAATATACACATAAAATTCCTAGCAAACCGAATTCAGCATTGTGTGTAATGACAGGGCAAGCACTTTTGAATCAGTCTCCAGACCTGGAGGACCTTCAGACACAGCAAAGCCCTGAAGATGATACTGGCCAGAGGGAGTCTAAGGTCTGAGAGCCCCTGTGGAGGCAGGACAGCAGGGCAGCTCAAGTCACAGAGGCCAGTAAGAGAAAACATCCTCCTTGTGACCATCTTTCCTTCACAATCAGCCCATCTAAGGGAAACTCAGGAATCCAGGTTCCTGTCCTCAGCTACATGCTGGTCCTCATCTGTGACATCTACTTCCGGGCCCCCGCTTGTCTGCTCAGAAAGGGAAAAGTGGGGACTTCTGTACATCCAGCTGGCAGCTGGCCTAGCATGACAACAGCAGAACAGCTAAGTGTCTGTGGGCAAACCCTTAGGGCAGCAAGGGAACCTGACCATTGGTTCTGCCTCTCACACGGGCCTCTGACCATCTCCTGCTGGACCAGGTGCATTTCAGATGTGTTTGGATTTTGAAACATTTGCATAGACCTTATGGATTCAGCATCCCAATGTGAAAATCTGAAGTCAGAAATCCTCCAAAATCAGAAACTTTTGAGTACCACTCAATACAATATTAGAAACGTTTTCGATGTTGAGCGTTTTGGATTTCAGCGTTCCATGCTAGGGATGCTCAAGCTATATTACGCTGAAAGATCTTTCTCAGATCTTTCAGGCAAGTGACTGACAATCCATCCGCCTTTCCAGCATCTATCCAGGAGGCAAACACATGCAAACACACACTTTGGGCTGTTAGAGATTCAGATATATTTGTACAAAATCCCCCGGCTGTGCTGTCTAAATATGAAAGCCACAAGACTGGTGCTTTCTTCCAGGAGACTCTCATACTCTTTAGACAAATTCCTTTTGTAAATAGTTTTTTCAACCACTCACCACCCTTCATAGGGTCATGAAAGCTTTTTCAGTCTGAGAAATGCTTACAAAGAACTGCTTCTTAATGCCTGCACTTTGTGTTCTCAGATTAAGTCACTGTCCCTGCGTGTTAGCAAAATAAGCCTTAGAATTCCTCCTGGCCTGCTGGCTTCCCAAGTGCCTTCATCCATGCTGATGAGGCGGCTCCTCATTGGTATTCTCTTCTCAGCTAGTGGGTTGAGCTCTCCACCTCCCTGTAAGGCCACCAAGCCTTCTAGTGCATCTGATGTATCTGCAAGCAACAGCTCCGTTGAGAAGGGCCTGCATCTACCGAAGTCCCTTGGCACAGGCAAAATGGCTTCTCTTCAGCACCAAAGTGCTGAGGGCCTGGGCCACATGGCTGCCACCTGGGCCGCAGCCCTGTTGTGCATGCTCCTGCTGGAAAGGCAGCAGCATGGCCCTGGTCCAACCAGGAGGCAGGCGGCAGGGGACAGGAGCTCTGGGCTCTGGACTTCGGCTTGGCTCTGCCCCTGAGTGTCCCTTGGAGCCAGGCTGCTCCTCTGTGACATGTGACACACCAAGTAAAACAAGGAAGGGGAGGATAAGATGGTGGGAGAGCACAGGCAGCCAAGCATGTATGTCCCTGTGCTGGTGGCCTCACCTGTCCAAACACATACAGCAGCCCGATGGTGCCGCCCATCTGCCCGCCGAGGACGGAGGAGATCATGGAGTAGACACCGCCGCTGCCCACGCCGCTGTGCTCGCTGATGCCGATGCCAGACAGCACGGTGACCAAGGCCACAGTGACAACGGAGGACACCAGAAGCATGCCCATGAGCACGCCTGTGTTTCCCTGCAGCAGAACAGCAAGGAGCAATCAGGTTAGGGGCAGAGGCCTGGCCAGGGCAGGGGCCTTGCTGGGATTATTCACCATCCCCACTACCTGGACCCACTGTGCTGGAACTGGGGGACAGGGCTAGGGAGCAGCTGCGCCATCCAGGAGAGACAACCAGAAAAGGACAAAAGAATTACCCTAAGAGCTAAGCCTGGGGAAGTTCTAGATGAACTGTGACTGCCCTTCAAATCCTCCAAGGACTTCAGACTACCTATGGGGTAAAGTCGAAGCTGCTTAGTACATCCACATGGCATCTTCTGATTGTTCGCTCTGTGCCCAAGCACCAAAGGATGTGCTCTCTACCTGCTGCCCTCTTACCCATGTGATCTCTTGTTTGGAATGCCTTTCCTCCTCCTCCAGGATTTGTCCCAGGAGCCCTTCCTCTGGGATCCCACAGGACCATAGCTTAGAGCTTATCACAGTACTTCTCACACCAAGCCTCTCTCCAAGTATGAGCTCTGGGAGAGCAGGATCCTCTTCCTGCCCTGTCTTAGCACAAGCTCCACATAGACTCTTAAGTGGTCACTAAGTGCATGTTCAGTGAATAAACACACTTCCCTGGAAGTGTCCACACACAGAGACACATTTCAAAGAGAAAAAGCAAGAGTCCCAGAGAAGAAATGGACACATGCACAGCACAGCCAGAAGAAGACGCAGCACTAGAGTTACCAGACTGGGGCAAGGAGTCTCCTGAAGGCAAGACTCCAGCGTGGTGGATGCTGGAAGCTTAGAGAGGGCTGCACGGCCTTCAGTGAGCTGGAGAGGCATCAGGAAGTACTGGGGCTCTGGCGCCTGTTCGTAATACAGTGATCACAGCATCGCTGCTGGACTGGGAGCAGAGCAGGAGGCTCAGAGCTAGACAGCCTTAGGTTCTTCTCCCAGTTCCCACCCCAGCATGACTGCTATCCCATTCTTAGCCATTCCTGCTGATCCACACAAATCCTCTTGGGAATATTTGCATTATAAGTCTTCTATTACCCGTGAACTTCATGTGAACCGATTTTGGTTTTCCTCCCTTGCTGCCAAGGAAGATGCTATAACACTTGCTCCACAGTAGAGCCAGGAGAAAGGGCTTCTGCCCACCTGTCCCTCAGAGGCCACTGGGGAGAAAGTTCTGGGGACAGGCTGCTCATCTGGTTCCAGAGTCACCTGCAGGTGACACGTGGTCAACTGCTGAGCTCAGGTGCAGGTGTGGGTGCAGGCCTGAAAGGAGTCGCTGTTCTCCTCCCGCTGCACCTTCTCCGTCTTGCACAACTCCTGTGCTTTCTGTATCTGATGATTTGTTTTAGGTTGCAGTATTGTGGGTGTCTTAACTGAATAATAAAACAGAATAGAAACCATCCAGTGGGGAGAGAATGAGAGAGAGGGGAAATGTATGATGCTAAGTGCTGTGACACAGTAGATGTGACCATGCAGAGTCATTGTTACCCACACATATCTTTGACAAAGGAGACCTCTGACCATGTGGTCCTGTGTGGAGATGAAGATGAGGAGAGGGCTCCCTGGGGACTCTCGAGTCTAGAAAGGGACATACATCTGCAGAGAGGTCGTGTACTGGATGCAAACTGTGTGTGGAGAGGAAGCAGACCGGAAGCCCTGCCTCAGCCCTGGCTACCAAGATGTCATCACTCTGTACTCAGCTTCTTGATCAGTAAAATAGAGGTAACAATAATAATTATCTCAAAGGTTTCCAGGAAATACTAAATTTTAGGACTAAATATGTGTAATGCACTTGGATCACTATCTGTCACATAAGTGCTTGATAGATCTTACTTGTTATATTCTTATTTTGCTACACATCTTATGCTGCTGGTGTGATTATTATTATTACTACACAGCTTATAAACAGTCCACATATTCATCTCCTCCTTAATGGCTAGATTGGAACATAAAGATATCGGAGGGCTCCCTTCTAAAATGAGCGCCAACAATAGTGTAGGAATGCGTACAGAAACCCAGCAACTGCCTGATGGCTTACACGGCTAGAGGGATGTCCAGGAGCGCTGACCATGCATGGCTCTGGTGGGGGACAGGGGCAGGAGGTGACAGGAGCCAACCAATGCGCCTGCGTGCTTGCTCTCTTCCACCATATCCCAGCCTCAGGCTCAGGGACACTGGTGCAAGTGATATCTGGGCATGTGTTACTAATTTTGCTAATTTCACACTTTTAATGAAATTATGTAGTACCATTTTCTTCCTTTGGTCAAACTTGTAAATTGTGTGTAAAAATAAAATATCACATAGCTATAATATCTTCAGTTTTTATACCAGAATTACCACTTAACCATTTTCTACATGGTAAGTATGTGCCCAAGTTATTCTCGACAGTTAATTATTTTTCTGTTTACAAAAAAAAAAGGTTGGTGTGATCTCTACTTATTTTAGCGCTATGCTATTCCCTAGAAGCTCTTATTTTTAGCATTTCACATTTGCCTTTGTTTTCATGGTCAAAAATGATTTTTCAGATGAAACTAATGTCAGAGCAGAAACCTAGAGACTCTCTTAGGGCAAAAGGATGAACTTGTGTAGGCAGCCTCAAAGACGACCCCAGTGACCCCTGCCTCGCAGTGTTCCTGCCCCGCACACCACTTTCCCTTGAGTCTGGGCTGGACATAGTTACGAATTTTTAAGTATGCAAATGTCTTTTTAGTCATTCAAAATGATCACATTAGTTGCAATTTACTTAACAGTTTTTGAAGTGCACAATTAACCATGTGCATGCTTTCACGTTAGGCTGCTTGAATTCTCTATGTAATGATTCACTTTTAATGACTAGAAGCCATCAATGCAGAAGTGACGGCATGTGACTTCTGAGATGAAGATAGTTCAAAAGATGGTGGTTTCCTCTAGGGCCTTTGCCTTTCCTGTTCTGTCTTCGATTGCTTGCCCTCATGGCAGTCTGCTGCCTTGAAATGGGATAGCCTGTGAAGAGGCTCACATGAGGACCAAGGCTGCCAACAACTACTCCTGCCATGATGGAAATGTCCGCTCCCCGGTGCTGAGCCTTCAGCCCTGGTTGACAGCTTGACTACAGTCTCAGGGGATCGGGAGCGCCTGGATCCCTCAACCACAGAAATTGTACGAGAACACACATGCATGGCTTCAAGCTGCAAAGAGTTGCAGCAACTGTCATATAGCAATAGATAACTAAGACAACTTGCACGTCCACTTTGGGAAAGGAATAGTCATTTGTAAAATAAAATAAAGTGACAGAGCTAAAAGGTTGCATCAACATGGAGGTCTATCTTCTCTCCCTCTACCTCCCCATAACCATCCCTGCTCAGGGTAGAGCCCAGGGAGCCCGGAGCAGGCTCCCGTGCCCAAGGTCAGGCAGATGGGCCCTCTCAACACAGGCTGGAGAGGTGTTGGGCAGAGGGGTGGCCCCCAAATAAGGCAAGAGCCAGGGTGGGTCTCAGAAGCCTGCCAGAAAAAGGAGCCTGGGATGGGGGTTTTGTGTTTTTGAAACTCTGGGGTCCCTATAAGATTGGAGGGTTTCTGAGAGGCATGGATCCTCAGAAAAAATACCAGAAATAAATACCAGAAAAAATACCAGGCTGTTTGCTGAACCCGATCTAAGTTTTCCATGCATGAACAAAGATATCTGTCAGACTCCCCTGAGCCACAGCTAAGGCTAAGCCCAAGCTAGGCCTGAGCCATGGAGTAGAATGAGAGCTTCAGAAGGTCGGGGTTCACCTAGGCTCTTGGGAGGGGCTGAAAACTCGGCATTCCAGCACAGGGGAGCCTTGCAGTGCTCCAGGCTGGTCACTATGTGTGTGGATGTGGCTGGGCCATGGTGACTGGGCGGGACCAGCTGCTGCTGCAGAGCTATCTTAGATGTGGCAGACACCTAGTCAGCTGACTTATGGAGGGCCCCCTCTGTCACGCAGGCAGGCCTCCCCAGAAGAGCTCAGAGAGGCCTTCCCAGAGAAGGAATTCTACCCTTGACTACAACACAGAAATCCTTTTATTTATTTATTTTTTATTCTCTTTTTTAATTAGCACACGTTTGGAGTACACAATGGTTACAGTCATCACCCAGAGCTGGTGCATAACAAATCCTAATTCTGTTTTTCGCTCCTCCTCCCAGCTCCTTGCATCTCTTGGTCCCTTCCCATTCACACAAACTTCACTTCTATTTTCTTTCTTCAATTCTTTTTTTTAAAAATCCCCCTCCCTACCCTCTTTCTCTCCTACTCCCATTGCTTGTTCACTTTCCCATTTGAGAAAGATCTCCCTACTTCCTAATATCTGTCTTTTAATTTGCTCTTTATTTACATGTTGGGCTTCTCATATGAGAGAAACCGTGTGATATTCAAATTTGTGTCTGATCTATTTCACTTAACATTATAGTAAGTCTCAAGGTGCATTCATATACCTATAAATGCCTCAAGTATACCTTTGTTATAGCAGAATAGTACTCTACTCTGTGTAAATACCACATTTTATTTGCCCATTTGTTTGTTAATTAGGCCTATAAACTCTTTCCAAGATGTAGCTATTATAAATTGTGCTGCTGTATACATGGGCATGCATATATCACTGTAATATGATGACTTTAATTCTTTCAGGAAGGTATGTAGGAGGGGAATAGGTGGGTCAAATGGAATTTCTAATTTTAGTTTTTTTGAGGAATCTCCACACTGATTTTCACAGAGGTTGTATTAGTTCACATGCCCACCATCAGTGTAGAAGGGTTCCATCCCCCACAATGCCTTGCCAGCATTAGTTACTATTTGATTTCTTGAGGACAGCCATTCTTTCTTAAGATCAAATCTCAGTGTTTTTTAATTTGCATTTCTCTAACGTACAGTAATGTCAAATAATTTTTCATGTATTTATTGGCCATCTGTACTTCTTTTGAGAAGTGTCTATTCATTTTGCTTGCCCATTTTTTATTGGGTTTTTGATTTTGCAGCATAGAAATTCTGCCTCAATTTCCAGCCCTCATGCTCAGGTGCATACCTGATGATGTACGCTTGATTTAAGCATATCTCCTATGGTGTTGGCTGTACTTCTCTACAGAATTCCAATAATAGATTGCACATCAGAAATGGCCCTCTGCCCAGCTCAACTCTCCCTGCACTTCCTCCGGGAAGCTGCCCTGGACACTTGGCCTTCACAGCATTCACAGCCTGTGCTACCCCTGAGGGGTTTCATGCAGCTCTGAGACTGCTCCTGAGGTGAATCTGCCCACTGTAGGTGGGACCAGGGCTTGCATTTCACAGCCTCATTGGCACAATTAGTACATGGCGCATAATAGGCACTCACAGTCTTGAACTCGTGACCGGTTTGCCTATTGTTCTGGGCAGCCTGCATGGTCTACTGAAGTCCCACATGTAAGAAGGCACAGCAGGAAGGGGCTGAGAGCCTTCCTCAGCACGTGCATCTTTGAGGAGACTCCAGGACCCTTTCACAAGACAAAGGAGAGGAGGCCCTTTCTTCCCTGTGCAGGGGAAGACAAACTGACCTTCAGGACCCTGAGCTGGTGGGTCTATCCTAGACAATCTGTCTGCAAGACATATGGAATCTGCACCTCTGACCAGGCACCCCCAGGCACAGTCACGCAGAGCTGGGGACTGTGACCATGTGGGTGAGGGGCGGGTACATTAGGAGGGCACCTGCTGCATTGGACCAGGAAGGCCAGGTAGGGTCACAGGCTAAGGTGCCATCCGTCTCTTCCCTCTGCCTCATCTCCAGTGAGCCCTGACTTCCTCACATCATTAGGGCCCCAGTGAGGCTCCCCTCAGCATCTGGCTGAGGGCTTCTCATTTAAAACGCGATGACAACCACTCCCTGGGCTCACTTCCTGTTTCAGGCTTCAAGAGCCTTTGTGCCCTGGCATCTGGAGCCTGGCCTATGGAATGCTGAGCATTATAACTTCCCACGCCATGGGGCCACGAGACTCCAGAGCCACAGGCTCATCACTCACCACCAGCCAGCCGGTTCTCAGGAAAAGAACAACCCCAAAAATGTTGATCATGCAGGATGTGAACACACCGTCCCAGGTCCCGAACAGCACTGGCTCCCACATGAACAGCTGGATCTTCCACCAGGGCTGGGGCTGAGCCAGCGCCCCCTGCAACAGAGCACATGGAAGTCAGTGGAGTGGCCTGGAGGAGCACCCTAAGGGGAGGAGAGGGAAGGGACAGGGGGGATAGGACACCAGCTCACCACCTTATTGTGCCAGGACAGCCGCATGTGTGTGCACATGCGTGCACACACACACACACACACACACACACACACACACACACACACACACACAGAGCCCTGACTGACTCTACAACAGGATCGGTGCTCTCTCCTAAGAGCGGGGATTGTTGTACCCAGATGTAGCCAAGAGTAGTTATTCAACAGGCTCAGTGCTGCAGGTCCCTCAGGTAGACCACTGCCCAGATGCCGTGTGTGGTCATGCGATGGTTCTTGCCAGTGAGGCCTAGCGAGAGTTTCTGGGTGTGGGACTCTGGCCCTACTCGGGCAGAGGGCAGGGCTTGGGCCAAAGCCACTCTGTCCTCAGTCCTCTGGCCAAGCGGGGAGGGCAGCTTCCTGAATACTAATCTGTGGGTGACACCTCTGGTACCTCTGGGGTCAATCCTGGGTATTAGATTCCCTCTGTTTAACATACCTGCAGTGGTTTCTATTCTCTGAACCCTGACAGGTGACCCCCGTGCCTCCTTCCCTTCCACAGCCCTAGGATTTGAAAGCATCAGTGGGCAGAGGCCAATCATTTGTTCAACAGAGTCTCTGCTCATTTTTCTGAATCAAGAATAACAAAGGCTTTTGTAAACACTCAAATGGAAACCCTTTATTAAGAAGACCAAAAACTTGTGGAAGTACTAAAATATCTTAAACACAACAGGTAGCAACTCTTTCTGTGAGCTGCTCTTGCACAGATTGAGGAATGAATCTGAATTCAGGCCTCGGTAGTGGCGTCTAACATCCTCCAATGGCCACACAGTAGGTGATGATTCTCAATGGGAGGGGCAAGTAGAGGAGAACGGCACCCCCCTGGGGGTCCCAGTGCAGTGAGTCTGAAGGTGGAGAGTAGTGCTGTCCATAAACACACTGAGAAGGCAAAGAGACCAAGAGTTCAGGGAGTGCCATACGAGCTAGAGGCACAGGGCCATGGAGCCAGCATGGCTGAGGACAAGCATACACCCATGATCTGGGACCAAAGCTGCACCAACTGCATTTGCTCAAAACAAAAGGAGAGGAGCCCAGCAAATCGTCCTTCTCTCCTCCCACTCACAGGTCAGGGAGGCAACCAGGGGGATGGTGGTTAGTAGAGGCCAGGAAAGGTACCAACTTGCAGTTAGATAGAGTCTAGGGCACAATGAGGTGACTCGTGCACAGTGATTTAATACGTATTTCCAAATAACTAGAAGGGTTCAGTTTCTCAACACAGAGAAATGGTAAATGTCTGAGGAGACAGAAGTGCTAATTATCCTGATAGGATCATTACACGCTGTATATATGTATTGAATTGTTGTACTGCTCACCATAAGGGAAGAAGGGAAAGAAAGAGGGGAGGAGGAAGGAAGGAAAGAAAGGGTCTCAAGAAATAATCAGGAGCATTGATTAAGCCACTGCCACCGGACAGAGGGGTAGGGACTCCTTGCTGTTCCTGTCTGTCCTGACTGCTGTGTTCTCAGCTCCAGGGAGAGCTTCTTTGATCTGTGTACACTGCCATTCATTTGTCTTTCACAAACCACAAAGGCGGAACCTCCTGGGAGTCCATAAATTCTACAACGGTCATCATGGCTCAGAGCAGACTGCCAACCTATGCCCATCTCAAACAAAGGGACCCACCCGGATTGCACGATTGTTTTCCAGGATCCTAACCTCACAGTTCAAGACGTGGCCCAACTTCCTGCCTTCGCAGTGTTCAGCTTCCTATCAGGGCTCCTGACAGGACCATTATCCTCAGAAGCCGTGATCACAGTGATGATCAGCCTCAAGGAGTGAAGGTTTAGAGTGCGGTCAGCCTCCTGGGTCTTTCTAGTCCTCTGGCCACTGGGGTTTAAAGCAGTGGAGTGGAACCACTCCACTGGAGTGGAGGGGGTCCCTGCTAAGAGCGAAGGAGCCACCCGGATGCCTGATGTCACATGGCTGGGGCTCCACCCTGCCGCCAAGCTTGTAAAATGTGTACTCTTTCCTGCGCTACACTTATCTAGAGGCTGTGTGTCCCTCTCTCCCCTAATTTTAAGTCTTTTGAGCTTTGAGTTTTGACTTCTAACACTCCAGGCTTAATTGTTCATGCAACTGCCTCACCCACAAAATGCCCTTTGTGATTCTTTTTGTCTTTCCACTCTGGTGTTTTTTGTTTTGTTTTGTTTTGTTTGTTTTTTGTTTTTCTTTCCAGTACCAGGAATCAAACTCACAACCTTGCACTTGCCAGGAAGGCGCTGTGCCTCTGAGCTAAATCCCCAGCCCCTGCCTTTCCACTCTGAAGGCTGTTTTGTTTACCTCCCAGCATGCAGAAAGCCTTCCGGCCCTCGACCTCCTTGTCTGCTCAGTCAGCCCTAAGGGGACTTGGCTTCTTCAGCAGGTAGACACTGGAGGAAGCACTTTGCCCTGAGCATAGAGAATAACTGGTTTGAAATAGGCTTGTTTCAGGGTGCTTTGAAGTGTGCACTTTCCTTATACCCTCGGGTGCCAAAAGAACTTAATTAAGCCTCCCTGTTCATCAGGGGCTGGGCAGGAAGTGCCAGGGTTTGACCCCACATTGCAACCCCAGTGTTCTCAGTGACAGAAAGACACCGCATGGACCCAGTGGGGGTGGGGGAAAAAGAAACAAGAGCACCGAGAAGGGGAAAGAGGATGAGGCAGAGAATCTGAAGGGTAGTTTCCTGGACCTTCCCAGAAAGTCAGGCTGCTTCCCAGGCCTCACCAACAGCACCACTTGGGTGTCACCAACCTTGTGCCGCCTTGCTGCCTACACCAGGCTATTTGACCTTGTGCCACTGCTCGGAGTTAACTTTAGGAGAGGTCAGTCTAGAGTGCTCACATGGCCGTACTGCTCAGTGACTGTCACCCAGGTGGGCTGAGGGGCGCCATGTGCCATACAAGCAGACCCGAGAGAGGCAGAATATCCCCGTCCCCACCCACATGCACTCTTTCTCTGTGATTCTCCTGCTTCTAGCCTCCACCTCCTTCCTTTATGGCCGGGGAAGGAATCCCCTGTCTCCTTAAATCCACCCCTCAACAAAGCCCATGGCATCAAAGATGCCAACCAACACAGCCTACTTCTAAGGCCTGCAGGAGGAAGAGATACAGCGACTGGGATGGGAGTTGGGAAAAATCAGGCCACTTATGGACGACCTTGCTAAGCTTTGGGGCCCAGGCCTGATCCCAGCTCTCAGTTGCTACCTTTAGAACCTAGTTGTGCTCTGATCTGAGCCCCAGGCCTCAATTCCAAAAGAGCAAGAACTGCATTCAATGTTCTGCAGAGACGCAGAGGCTGGAGGAAGGGAGGTGGCAAGAGGGCGCACATGATGCTCGGCACAGGCTTCACTGAGAAGGAGAGATTCAGGCTCAAGAGGGTGAAAAAAAACAAATCAGCCACTTGGAAGGGTCACTGTGAAGCCAGACTGGAGGCCAGAGGCCTCTCTCCCGAGGGCCCTGAGCCAGCAGGGTCAGCCCCACAGGCCCAGGGGTGCAGCGACTAGCTGACCCCAGGACCACTGTGCCTTGGTCTGTCACTGCCTGAGGTCTCCTGCCCAAGCACACAGGACAAGAAGGCAGACCCTGGCCCGCTGCACTCGGGGCCCGTGGTTGACACCTGGGCAGCCGTGGGCGTCCAGCTCTGCGGGAGCTGTCCTCCTCCTGTGAACGGAGGCTTTCCAAACAGCAGCAGGCGCTGAAAGGCACAAGATTCCATCTTGTGCCCAGCACACCAAGCTGAATAAGAGACAGGAAGATCTTGCCAGGGGCCCTGGGGGAGCTCAAGCCCAGCAGGAGCCTTTTGCTCTGCCAAGCACCTGCCAGGCCTTAATGAACATATGGAGATGTGCGATGACACCTCTTCTCTCTCTGGCAGCTGGAGGAGAAGGCAGGTGAAAAGCTCCGCTCTACCCACTCAGGTCAGAGGTAGGTCGCAGCAAGGCACAGCCTGCCCAGCCCCTGCCCTCGGAGTACACCACACACGCAGGAGCCACAGCTTGCCCTCTGAAAGTCAACTGTGTAATTGTTAGTTGTAGACATCAGAGAACACGCCCCATGCTGCTGCTAAAGGATGAGCCTGTGCACAGGCTTGGGGCCTCATTCCTTTTCCCTGGCTCTGAAAAGGCACCAGGTGCTGGACTGCAGTAACCGAGGGTTAGGCATGGGACCAGGGGTCCAGGCGAGGGGCCGTAGGCCAGACCTCCTGGAGCACCTAGGAGAATGCGCAGAGCCACGCGCTTGTGCCATGGGGCTTGTAACATTTAGATGGGATGCTAATTGGGAAAGCTTTGTGTAAGCTCAAAACACACACAATGCTAAACACGGGTGAGGAGCTCTTCGGCAAAGCTGGAAGGCAGACAAAGCAAAGAGGCCCAACTGACTGCAGTTTCTGTTGCCCCAGCCAACTTGTCCTTGGGTTAAGGAGGGGTCCTGCTCTGCCTCACTCACCCCTGACAGTTCAGGCTGAGGCAGCACACTGCACAGAAGCCCGGGCTCAGGCAGGGACATCCCTGAGTGCACTACCAGCCCCTGGCACGGACAGGCACCAGCTTCCATCCTCCCCATCAGCATGAGGTCATTTGGGCAGCTTTCTGCCACAGGTCTAGAGGGAAAGCCAGTGTTGAAGTCCTGCAGTTCCGCATGCATGACTGTTCTCACCATACCGAGCACCCCCACACACGCCAAAGCCCACAGCTCTCTCTGGGCCACAAATGGGTGACACAGAGGCACAGCCCCAACAGTGCTAGGACCCTTGAGGCCCTGACACTGTTTATGTCAGCACCGAAACCCTGAGAGTTCCACCTCCCGGGACCAACAGCAGCAACCATGCCAAGAGCAGCCACTGCATTTTTTTTGCTCTCAGCAGTACTGGAGACTGAACTCAAGGCTTTCACACCAAACCACACTCTTTTTTATTTTATTTTTATTTTGATACAAAGTCTTGCTAAGTTGCCCTGGGAGGACTTTAACGTGTGCTCCTCCTGCCTCAGCCTGAGATTATGGGTGTGCACCATGGTGCCTAAAAGCGCCCACCTCTGCCCTGAGAACTCAGGGCCCATGGACAGGTGCTCCAGACATCGATGCCAGCCAGTGAGCGATGGACTCCGGCAGCCCCATGCACAAGAGTTCCCTCTGCCCTTCCCAGCCTTCTTGGCCAACAAAGCAGAGCCCTTCCCGCAGGGCTCACCCTGCCACCAAGAGGTCCACCTACACAGGAAGGAGCAACGCAGACCCTGCTGCCCTCCCCACTAACAGCAGGCAAACAGTTAAAAATCTCACATGGGCCTGGGAGTGCAGCTCAGAGATGGAGCACTTGTCTGGCATGTGTGAGGCCTTGGGTTTAATCCCTAGTACTGTAAAAATAATTAAATTTTTTTTAAAAAATCATAAAAAGTTTATTCCCTTAGGTGCTTCAATGGATCAGGCAATATTATATCCATTTAAGGACTTTTGTATAATGAGTATTCCCTTTTGTATAGTTTAGTTTTTTGGAACCATGTTAATATTTTACATTCTCAAAACAAAATCAAATCAGTAAGAATAAGAGCTAAAAATTAAAATAAATGCAAAGAGAAACAAATTAGCCTACCTGTATTTCAAATGAATACCATAACCACACATATAGTGGAAAAGAGTAGCTAACCAGAGTACACAGAACTTTGCACACAGAACTTTTGCACACAGAACTTTGACTCAGTCTAGAGACAAAAGTAACTACAAATCAAATCCTAGGTAGAGCATCTGAGGGTTTTGTAAGGGCATGACAACAATTCTGAAATGGCTTCCTGTGAATTACAGGATTGTGCAAATAGCTAAGGAGATTTGCAGACTGGAAGTCAAGTTTTTCTCTGTTGGAGGAGGGAGTTCCAGCTAAGGAGGGAGAAAGAATAGAAGAATGTGCCCTGCAGTGAGGAGTTGGCATTAGAGGTATGAGCTATGGAAATGGCGCCTGTAGCCAACGGTGGCACAATATGATCTTCAAAATAAATAATGGTAGCAATAGAATACTTGTGGGATAGAATAAAAAACAAGAAGCCAGGTCCCCATGGCTGTAGGTAAATGAAAACATTGAATAATGAGCAAGAAGAAAATGCCTTTCCCCATAGCAGAAAACCCACCAATAGATGTGGAAGGAGTTCTGCATGGTGTTAGAAAACCACCATTTGTAGCCATTATGGTAACAGCAGATCTGAGCAAGAATCACCACCCGATGCTAAAGCTTGTGGGTGAAAGATTGATAAGGAACAGGGTATTTCCACAGTCTCAAAGTAGCCTCAACAAATTCTTTACTAAGCATACAATGAAAATCGTGTGCCTCCTGATAGGGTATCTGGGGAAGACAACATTGCTTCTACATCATTTCTGCCAGAAATACAACACCTGAATCTGATTGTAAGGGATCATGCCCCAAACCGGGGAAGACTCTACAAAATTACTGGCCTGTGTTCTTCAAAAAGTGTCAAGAGGTAAAGAAAGGGCAAGGAACTCTTCCAGATTAAAGGAAACTAAAGAAATATCACATCTACATACAGTGTAAGCTCTGGACTAGGGGAAGGGGAGGATGAGGCTATAGGATGTTAGTGGGATCATTGGCAAAATCTGCAATGAAACTGTAGATTAGGTAACAGGATTCATCACTGTTAATTTTCCTGTTCTTGGTAAAAGTACTGTGGCTAGGTGAAAGAAAATTTTTCTCCATAGAAAACATACTCTGAAATATTTATGGATAAAGAGATAGGGCACCTGCAAATTATTTCCAAATGGTTATGAAAAAAATGAGAGGGAGGTAGGGAGAGAGAAAGGGAGAGAGAATAAGAGTGTGAGAAACAGAATAAAAATGGAAAGAGACAGAATAAAAATGTATGAAAATTTTTAATATTGCAAGTTTTCTATTACAGTAAAATTTTATCAATATAAAGTTTAAAGACAAATAAGTTGCACAATATTATCATGCACTTAATGCCATTTGAACAGTACACTTAAAATGGTTAAGGTGGTAAATTTTATAATATGTGCAATTTACAATAGACTATTGAAGAATAAATAATAACATCAATAAAAGCTATTTTATAAAAATGATTCCAGAAAATTATTAGAAAAAAATAGCTCATTTCCTCTTACAACTTTAGTTGCCCAAAGTGGACAGGGATTTGCCTATCTATAGTCGACTCCACCCTGAAAATATTAGTATTTGCCTGACTCTTTGAATAGAAAGAGACTGTATAACTTTCATGAAAGTTGAAGGTGAAACTTTACATTACCATAATATATTGTCATAATTATTCTGTTTTATTTGGTTATTGTTAATCTCTTCCTGTACCTAATTTATAAATTAAACCTTTTCACAGGTTTGTACACAGAACAAAAAGCAGTGTATAGGGCTCATTACCATCTGTGGTGTTGGGTGACTATCGGGGCCTGGGGTACCCCTGGGGGCAGGGAGGGCCACCACGTCCACTCAACATGAGCTCGCTGAAAGAGCACATGGATGAATGAAGGGAATCACTTTAGGAAGTGACATCAGGCATCTCTTTGAAGACAACAAAGTAAGTATGCTCCTGCCTTCCAAATCACCATGGGAACGACAGAAAGAATGTGGGTTTTCCTTAAGCATGAAGCTATAATTATAACTAGAATGGGGAAACCAGTGCCACCATGGAATCAGACATTTGGAGGGACCCTGCAGATGGCTTGGAGGGGCAGGGAGCTGAGCTGAGTAGAAGCTGAGAAAGCTCCGAGTTCCAAGCCAGCTGGTCCTAGGAACAGACATGGCCCCGGGCCATTGCAGGGTCCGCTGTTACTTGGAAGCTTCATCACTTACATGGAAATAACCTACGTGATACACTGAGCATGAGAGATGGAGGGTTGGCAGATGAGCTGATATGACTGCCAATGCCCTACACAACTTAATAAAAAATTTTAAATGTATATTAAATCCCTGGATTGCCATTCTCCAGCTTTTTGTCCCAAACCCTCTTTATATTCTTAAAAGTTATTAAGAACCCCAAAGGGCTTTTGCTAATTCAGGTTATGCCCACCAATATTTACCATATTAGGAAATTAAAAGGAGATAGTTTATTTATTTATTTATTTTAATACAAAAATAAAGCCTGTTCTTAAGATCAGTGATATCTTCATGAATGAATAACTATTTTCCAAAAACAAAACCATTTTCTCTTTATTGACTGTCTTGGTTACTTTTCTCTTTTGTTGCTGAGACAAAATACCTGACCCCCAAAGTTAAGGAAGGAAAGGTTTATTCAGCTCACAGTTTGTGAAGGTTTCAGTCCATAGTCAGCTGGCTCCAAGGCAGAGTGGCAGGAAATACTTCAAGGTGGTAGAAGACAGCAAAAGCAGCAAGAGCAAAAAAGGAGGAGGGGAGGAGAGCAAGCCTCTTTCCCTCCCTTATATTGTATGCAGGCTACCCAACCCAGGGTGGGTATAGCACTCACACCCATAATCCTAGCATTGGACCGTGAATCAATCAAAAACTGTAGAAGCCTACCCACACAACTGCATGAGGCTTTAAGGGAATATCTAAACACAAATCATAACATTAACCTTGTTAAGTATTTTATAAATCTTCTTAGCATTGGGTCTCAGAGAAGACAGCTGGATTCTCATATCTACTTCTGCATTCAATCTGCTGCAAAATGCCGTTTGTGAAGGACATGAAAAAATCCAACTTCCCACTGTTCTCAAGTTAGAAAAGGAAGCAATAATTATCACCTCTGACCCATATGTGAAAAAAATTAGTCATTCAAAAGACAGGAGAATCACCAGAAAACACAACATTGGAAATAAGAAACAGCAGGTCAGCATATGAACCACAATCAGAGAAAACTTGAAAGAAGAATTAAAAGTGGCAAAACTGTAATGACTTAAGATTGTGGGTTTTTTTCCCACGAGCCCAATAACGTGCTTAGGTTATTCAGTTTAACACACACACACAGTCTTATTATTAATGCTATTTATTGGTTTTCAATTTTTAGAACCAACTATAATAAACATGAAAGTGCTCATCACAGTTATAAAAGAAAACATAAATGTTAACAAACCTTGACAATGTAAACATAAGAATCCAACTAACAAAAACTTGGAAATGAAGTGAGAGAAATGGAAGAAAGACTATGTGTTCACATGTCTTATTTTTCATATAAAGTAACCCAATAGTAAGTTTATAACTTGAGCAAGGAATTGTAGCATCGGTATATTGTTCAAAGTTAGGATGAGGACCTTTAGGCAATGAAAACCCAAAACTGTTTGTAGTCACTAACTCTGGTGAATGGCAGAGAGAGCAGAGGAAAAGGAAGTTTTTTATGGTATGTCATTCTGTATGAAATGTTTTCTCTTGCATATATTACTGGACACTGAACCCAGGGAGTGGTAAGCTATATCCCCTCCTCCCTTGAACTTGTGATCCTCCTGTCTCAGCCTCCTGAGTAGCTAGGATTACAGGCATGCATCATCAAGCCCAGCATCCTTTTTAATTTAAAGGAAAAATTACCACATCATTGGAAATGTTTTATAAACAAAACAGTATTTTTGCTGACTTAGCATTAATAATCCTGTTTCTAGCTGTCTTTCATGGGTGGATTCACCAAACTATATCTGATCTGAATCACATTTTAAATCCACTGAACAGATGGGATACTTAAGGGTGGTGAAGTCTTTTGTAAAACTAACCCCTCCCCCAAATTTGTGGGTCTTAAAAAAATTGTGACTTGCTTTTGCTTTGTGTTGTTCTTTATTGAAAGCTGCCTAAAATTTTTTTTAAAAATACTCAAAATTAGGGCTTTCTTTTCTTTTAAGTGAAATTCTATGAATACTGGGGTGGATGTCAGAGCAAGGACACAAATACTTCTGGCTTTCTGAGGATTGCTAAACCACTGGTGCTTTAGGTTATTACACGAGTACTCAACACCTGCAACCAGTGACCATGACCATGGATTTGGACATCGTAGAAGTTTTACTACTTTTACTGCTGTCTTCTTCTTTTTCTTTCCAGTCTTCAGGGAAGAAAACACTGACACATCAAGATAAAAACAAACACAGGAAATGCACATAGGGCCTCCGATGGCTTGGCCAAGTGCACCCCAAGGTCCATATGGAGATGGTCCCCATGGTGGTGGGAAGGGAAGAGGCTGTGGACTTTAGGAGCAAAGCTCGTGGTCACTGGGAGCACAGCACAAAGCAAAATGTGGGGGCCCAGGCCCCGCCCCCCCTTCCCAGGTCAAGATGTGATCAAAGCATGAGCTAAATACACCTTTTCTTCTTAGAAGTTCATGCTGGAATTTGGTCCTGAGCCACAGTCCAACTCTCCAGTTTGCATTATCCTATTAGGAATGCAATAGCACCCACATGCACAGGCCCTCTGAAGACTTTTCACATTGAGCTATTCTCAGCCACCATCATTACAAACACACACCTTGCGCATGGGGAGTCACGGACGGGGAGCGCTGGTCTTCCAGATGGCTCACTTCCTGCCTCATAGGCCCCGGGAGGGAGGGCCCCCGGCGCACGGGGAGCCATGCAGCTGACAGCGCTGTGGCACGCCAGCCTTCAGGCCAGCCGCCGCTACTCAATTGAGAACTATCATGACACAGAGAAACAATGACACAATTGGCCCACCATGCACCGGCTGAAGATGCCCACCTAAGCACATGTGTGAATCATTCAAACATGGAAAAACCCCTGGGAATACATGCCATACAATGGGCTACTCTTGCTCCTGCCATTGAGAACCAGAAAGGTCCAGAGTCAGCAGAGGAGCAGCTGCTAAACAAGGACTCAGAGAACATGAGAATGCAGACTAAGCCCAAGGAGTCAGAGATCCTGTGGACTGGGGTCATGAGAGCTGCTCGGAAGCTGTAAACCATGAGGACCTTGCACAATACCTGCCGAGACTCCCTGGAAGTCATTCTTCCCCTGACAGTACAGGCTGTGGTGGAGCTCCGGAGAAGTCTACAGCAGGATTCCTGCTGCCTGTGCTGACAGTTGGGGAGAGGACACTAACTGGTTGTGGGGTCCCAATGCGATGGGAGGCTGGAGAGAAAACGCTACAAAAAATGGCTTTCACCCCAGAGGGCTCACTTGATTTTTGACAACTCTTAGGCTGTAACTACTTGCTAGATCCTTCTTGCGTATCTCTCTCTTCCTGAGAAACCACTTCTAAGATACCAACATGTATTACAGCAGTCATTGATATTTTCCTACTAATCTATCCATAACTCTGTAATGTTTGTATTGTTCCTATCCTATTTCATAAATGGATACATGTTTATTATTATGTGTTTCCTACAACAACCATTGAGAATAGTTAATGATTATTCAATAGGTCACTCATGTATAGTTCTATTTATTTTCTTTTGAAGATACCTAAGTAGAGTACAACAACTACTGATAATCTCCTACCTCTTTTGTCTGTAACTCACTATTATTTGTCTATTTATTTTCCTGAGAAACTATCTTGTAGATAACAATATGTAAAACAATAACCATTGATAATTTCCTACCACTTTGTCTGTAATTTGGTAAGCCCCCCCCCCATTATTGTTATCCTTCTCTTTCTCTTTAAAATAAAAAACAAAACACACACACACACATCTTCCATGAAGCCATTAGAACTCAGGAGGAAAAAAGCAACACTGTTGGGAATTAGATTAAATTACACATGATAAATATTGAAGAGCAAAAAGAGACATTAAACTGAATTATACTGAGGTACATGTATATCCTTAAGTCTAAATTCATTTATAGTATTCTATGAAAACAGAACTGTCTAGTGTTTAAACTATTATCCTGAGGAGATAGATTTTAGTGAGGTGAAGTACACAATGAAACTCAAATGGCACACCCCATAGGAAGCCAGACCAAAGTTCCAGCACCACCTAGTGGCCCCTTATGCAAATTACAAGAATAGTGCTAGAGCAATCAGTATCTAGGATCCTTCTTGCAAATCCCTTTGGAAATATAAGGGATTAAACTCTTTCAGGGTAGGAGTGTAGCTTAGTAGTTGAGCTCTTTCTAGCATACATGAAGCACTGGGCTCAACCCCAGCACCCTCCACAAAACAAAACAAAACAAAACAAAACAAAACCAACCAAGCAAACAAAAAACCTTTTAATGGAATTGCCTGTCAGCATTGTCACTCAGTTACCCCAATAAACTAAAATTCTGCAGTCACAAATGAGATCTAGAGATCCACCTAACTCGTTTCACCTCAGCTTCAAGGTAGGATACTATTATCCAGAAAATGTCTGCATTTTACTTTTTATTAATATGCAGCGCTTTTGGTCCATGTGTTTTTTGGGGAAAGTAACGAATTGGACTATAAAACAGAAAGAGGGGAACACAAAGGAAGAAGAGGAGGAAAAGATAGTGCCCACTTGAAAGGACACCCATCCCGAAAAGGTGTCACTTCTTCTCTTCCTCAGGTTTCGGATCATGAGCCTCTTTTCTCGTGTTGTCTCCCAAATTTGGTTCTGTCCATTTATAAGAGATGGTTTCATGGTGAAGCTAACAGCTTACATTTCAACACCCTTGCACTGTGTCTCTTCAAAAGATTGTATCTAATTCTGTATTTGCAACATGTATGCTTTTCAGTAAGGAGTCCTAAAAATTGTATGCAATTCATGACTTCCAAACACTGAGCAAGTTTGGGGGCTCATGGCTCTGGAAACCCCCAGTGGGAACTGACCTCTCCCATCCAACCATGGGGGTCCCTGTATCATCTCTAAAAGGAAGAGCTAGCAAGACCATCTTCAGTTCCTCGTTCTTTTCTCCTTAGTCACATTCTTCCCCCTGCAGTGGGAATGAACCCAGGGCCTTCTCACTAAGCTATATCCTTATCCCTTTCTAATTTTTAAAATTTTGAGACAGGATCTCACTAAGTGGCTCAGTTGCCCAAGCTGGGCTCGAACTTATAATCTTCTTGCTTCGGACTCCTAGGCTGCTGGAATTACAGGTGTTTGTCAGCATGTCCAGTTAATGCGTTCTTTTCTCTACACACTAATACAATGGTATGTTATTGCCTCGCATAGGGCTGTTGGGCTCACTTTGCACACAGGGTTTCCCCCCCAATACTGGTTATGAACCCAAGACTTTGCATATTAGTTTTATAAAGATGCTAGCAGTCCTGAAAAAACACCTGGTAAAACACCCAGTAAAAATGAGTTAGTTCTTAACCATACGCTCACTAATGAGGACTCAAAAACAGAAAACCTTTTGCAATGACAAAGCCTGGAACCAAGGCTGAAAATGGTAACATAGAGCTGAACAATGGGGTCAGTGGCCGGGGCTCCAGCCCAGTCCTGCCTCGCTTTTTTTTTTTTTTCTTTCAAAATAAGTGAGGGACCTGCCACACTTTGCATATGTCTTTGGGGAAGTCACTGAGCACCTCTGGACTTGTCTCCTAATAGGCTATGCAAGGAGGGCTGGTGGGCCCGGAGATCGCTGATGACCCCTTTCTCTCCCGCCTTCTTGGTTCCATCTGCCCTCTTGCCAGTGCTACTCCTTGTTCACTGCTGTCTAAGCCACTTCCTTGTCACTGAGATACAACACCTGACAGCCACAGCTTAAAGGAGGAGAGGTTTGTTTGGCTCGTGTTTCCAGTCTGTGGTTGGCTGACTCCAAGACAGAAATGGCAAGGCAGAGGAGAATGGCGGAGAGAGCTGCTCATATCATGGCAGACAGGGAGCAGAGAGAAGGGAGAAGCCAGAGAGGGAGATGTGAGCTTCCCACCAGACCCCACTTCCCGACAGCAAGTCAGCTCCAGCGCCCTCATGAGTCAATCACACTCCAAAGGGCCTGCCTGTGAGTGCAAGAGGCCTCTGAGGGACATTCTCGACCCCAATTGTAATGACTGTTGTCCCAAACTTGACTGCACTCTCTTTCTCTTACGGTGTCCAGCTAATATAGGGAAGTTGGATCGAGAAAGAGAGGAGAGAAAGGGAAGCCCAAGAAGGGAAAGAGCAGGTGGTCAGGCAGTGCTGGGAACTGGATAGGAAGACCAGGGGCAGGGGCAGAGATGGCTGACACCTTGGGACCCCGGCTCGCACTCCTCCCTCACTCTCATACTCTGTCGCCAGGTCACTGAGGATGGGAGATGCCACACCAGGTCTTGCCCTTGACTGGCTATGCTGAATCATGTGTTTATTTGCCAACTGACCTTTCTGATCATTTTTTCCACTGCTCTTGGGCTGAATGCAAATTCCCCACCTTAATTTTACTATTGGCCAATATTTACCAAAGGATTACAAAGAACTACACTAAACATTTACATGAATTATCTCCTTTACTCTTAATTCCCTAGGGAAGTTTCAATCAATGTAGCCATTTTATAGGTGAGGAAATGGAGGCTTTATGAGGCCATTTGCCCAAGGTCACCGTCAGTTAGAGCCAATACTGGAACTCAGGCAGCACGTGTATCCTTGAGCACCACGCCATGAGCCCTCAGATCTTCAGTTTCTCCTCAGCCAGTCCCTTTGTGACTGACCAGCCTACATGCACGCACCCACCCACACATGCACGCAGCTACCCCATCCGATCCTATAGTGATTAAACCAAACAAAGAATCTATTCACCTCCCTACCTGTTTCATAACCTGTGAGCTACTTTTCAATCACTGTGACCAGGAGCAAAGCAGCCACTAGCCGGCCTTCGAGTTGGGCACTGCCTACTCGACCCAATTCTGCAGGCCCCAAAGCTCTTAGCAGAAACCCCACCTCTGAGACTAGAACAAAGATCTAAGGAGATTTGCAGGAAACTTTTGAGAGCTATCTACTCCTGGAGATCAGCTTCAAGTATTCTAGCCTTTCTCCCTTCCCCTGCCCCGCAAAGGAGCCCCAGTTTAGCATCTGGAGCTAGATGCAGTAACAGAAAAGAGCAAAGCTTGGGCCTCGGCATCATGTCTGCTTTCAAAGTGCTTCAGTCCTTTACCCATCAGCAAAACAACTAATCCATCCCAGAATGCTGTTGTGAGGAAATTCACTAAGGTAATGCATAGTAAGTGCTCAAAACAGAAAAAGTATCCATTAATTGCTAGCTACCTTTTTTGCAGCATTGGGGATTGAGCCCAGGCCCTTTGTACTGAACTACACCCCAGCCCCTTTTTTACTTTCTGTTTTGAAACAGGGTCTTGCTAAGTCACCTAGGCTGTGCTTGAATTTGTGATCCTCCTGCCTCAGCCTCCCAGAGTGCGGTGATCATAGGCTTGCACCGTCACCCTTAGCTACTACTATCATTTTCTGACTCTCCCATCTAGGATGTGCTTCCCAAATTTATCATGTGCTTCCCCCATGCCCCAGAGCTCATACAGAGGGCAGCTCCCCAATCTCCACCCAAAAGATCAGCACTGGTGAGCATCTCCTGTTCAGAAAGCACTGTACCAGGAACTGGGGACAGGACATGAGCGAGATGGGGCCCTGCGCTACAGGTCATGCCTGGAGAAACAGGACAGAAAAGGCCATTTCCATGTCACACGGTAGGGTAGGCAACAACACACGCTAGGGAGCAAGAGAGGCTGGGCAGACTCCATAGGGCTCTGGGGGCCAAGACCTGGATTTGGAACTGGATTCTGAAGGCCAGGAGCAGCCCCCAAGAGGCTGCAAGCAGAGGAGTCAAGGGCACTGGTTTGTGCTTCAGAAAAACCTCTGAGTTGGGAAAGCGCGAGTAAGCCAGAGAAGAAACAGAACCCACACGAGATAGTGCAAGGGACAGACGGGAAGGGGGTGGGTTTTGCTGTGTCTGGAAAGTGAGCACCAAAGCCCGTGACTCTGGCGTGGACATCGTCCAAGTCTAATCCCTCAGTGCTCAGGTACTAGGGGAGAAGGTGACAGGGACCTTGTCATTCACTGTGTTTTAAAACTCACCATTTTCTTAGGGCACTTAGGACGACTGAACTTGTACTTAGTTATCTGTGGTTTATTACTTTGTCCCTCAATGAACATTCATCATCACTGTAAATGCCAGGTGAGAGGGTTAGATGACAACTTAGACAACTTAGATGCGGGGAGGGTTCTGATGAGAAACCAGCCAATGGGGACGGATCAGCAAATACAGCACTGGGAATACAGGAGTGTGGCTTCTGGAAAGGAAGGGAACAAAAAGGAAGATGGCGGAAAATAAGCGGGGTCAGACCTTGTGGGGCCTGGGCCAAGGCCTTTGAACTCTGAGTGGTGAGCCAGGGAAGCCACTGAAGGTTTGAGACAGCGGACAGACAAGCACAGCCATCCCTGAACAGATTCCTCTCAGAGAACTCCGGGCGTCTTCTTCCAGCCTCCTTTTGGAATCCCTAGGCTTCAATTTTCTATTTTCTGTCTGGACATCTTTTTCTCACCTAACACTTTTGAGGAATACTCCATAAATACGTCTGGAGAGCACAAACTCACATACCCAGAGAAAGTACACCAGAAGTGCGAGAGAAACTGGGCAAACTAGACAGACATAGACCCTTCATAAAGGAAGCTTGCCAAGGGTCCCCAACATGCTGAGGACACGGCCCAGGCCTTTCACCCGGAGTGAACGGCTTGGGAAGACTAACGAGGTATCTGTAAGGAGCAAGTCCAACTCTGCAGTCACCCCATTTAAGCAGCACAAATGCTTCAGGATGAGGATCAGGATGAGGGCTCAGGAGCACACCCTGGTGGGGAGGGAAGCAGTGCTGTCACTGTGCACTTAGTACATGCCAGGCACTGCGCTGCACTTTCATGGGTGCCTGTGTACATAAAAAGGGGGTTACAAGGCCATTTGGCTCCCCCATTGTCCCCTACCCTCTGGCTCAGGACCCTCCTGGGTTTGCTCTGCTGTGAGGCCTTATGCTGGTTCTCACCCTCCCTGGGGGCTCACCCCCTCCAGTACTGCTGTAACCCCCACTCCACAAAGCAGGAGAGAACTCCAAGGGGTGGTGGAAACTTCAAGTTGAGGGATCCTGGGTTCAAGTAGCTTCCTGCTAAACACCTAAGGATGGTTTCTTCATATTTTAAGGGATCAACTTCCTTTCTGGGGACACCCACTTCAATTCTCTATGTACATGTTGAGTGTTCACACTCACTCATCAACAGGGAGCAGAAAAAGCAAGTGCAGGGCCGGGGATATAGCTCAGTGGCATTAGTGCCTGCCTGGCAAGTGCAAGGTCCTGAGTTCGATTCCTGGTACGAAAAAAAAGCAAGTACAAAAACCCAGCAGACATCAGGGAATCCAGAAACGCATTAGACTCCATGGGGGCTTTTCAGAAATGAATTCAGCTTCTGCACTGTTTGAGTCAGTGGTAGAAGGGGTTCACATTACCTGAGCCATCGCTCTGTTTATGGAAGACATTCTTGGACAAGGTGGACAAGGGGGTTTTTTTCTCCAAGATTCAAAATCCTTAACAGGAAAAAGGACCTTCCACAGAGAGAGCCGCTCTACAGAGTCGTCTGTGATGTTATCACAGTTGAACTGGAATCCAAAATACACTCAGACACAGACTTGTGCAACAGGCACTGCACTGCTCCCATTCAGCTCACTGCCAAGCCCGCGGCAGCCTCATCCCACGCCCACGCCCACCACCTACCTGCTGGGTCACCTCGTGGAACAGCTCTCGCGCTGGGGACAGCTGGGCCATCCTGCCGGACACGGAGACCCCTCTGGAAGGTAAAGGCATCCATGGTCAGGTACCCTCCTTCCTTCTCTCATTGTCCATCCGTGCCCTACCTGCCCTGCACACCTCCCTGGGGCCCGCGGTACCCAGACTGTGCTCAGATCCCGCTGTCCTGAAGCCAGTGCGCCCGCGGCTCACTCTCCTGTCCCGTCAGTGTGTGAGGGTCACGGTTTTCACTCCTCCCCATCCTTAGGGATACTCGTCCAGGGCAAGGCCGCCAGGGGCCTCCTTGAGCCCAGTAGGGGCTGAGGACGCGCAGACTGGGCGCTGAGCAGGGTGCCAGGGGAGACAGGCAGCAGGTGGAGTCGGGAGCCGCGGGCACGTGGTGGGCTGACTGGGGGCGGCGAGGGTGCAGGTGTGGGGAGGCCGCGGGAAGGGACCCCACCCCTCGCCCACCCTCGCCCGGGACCGCGCGCCCTCACCTGCTCAGGAGCGAGCTCCGCCACCCGCTGTCCCCGCCCCGCCGCCACGTGGCTGACACCCAGCCCCGCCTCCGTGCAGGTGCAGATGCGGGGTAGGGTGCAGAGTCGCCCTTGGGTGCCGCCCCAGGACCTCGACAACTTCGACCTCGCGGGCATGCGCAGGGTTGGGGTAAGGTTTGCCACCCTCTGTGGCTCCCGAGGGGATCCCGGGTTAAACGTCACCAGCCTGGCCTGAGGGGGACGGAGCTGCCCCTGCGGCTGGGTCTCGGGCAGAGCTGCCCAGTGCGTGAGGCTGCGGCTCCTGGGCAGTACAGACCATCGGGATAGGAGTCTGAGACCCTGCGCACCGGGTCCCAGAGTGCGCTGGCTGCCTGCCCGGGTGACACATTCCTAGGGCGAGGAAAGTGCCCCGACACGCAGGTGTATGGTGGAGGGCTGCCCTGGCCGCCTTCAGCAAAAACCAGAACCGCCTTCCCTGGGGTGAAGCAAGGTTTCCAGGGCTTCAGGAGGCAGAAAAACCAAAAAAACACACAGAGAGATGACAGGAGTTCCATCTCCAATCCCACAGCTTCCTCGCCCTCAAATAACTCGCGAGGCTTCCGCGTGGGCTTCTAAGGAACAGGAGGGCAGCAGAGAGTGCTGCCCACGCCCACAGCCCTTTGTGTGGAACCCCAAAAATAGAGGTTGTTCTTTTAAAAACAAAAGAGAAGGCAAGCTGAGGAAGGCTGACAGAGCCCAAACGCTCTGTTCTGTGCCCGCAAAGCTGTGTGTGTGTGTGTGTGTGTGTGTGTGTGTGTGTGTGTGTAGGGATGTTGCACACACATTTGCCATTTTAACCACTTTACAGTGTGCAGTTCTACAGCATTAGTCACTTTCACAATGTTGTGCAACCATGCCATCTCCTTCCAAAATATTTTCATCACCCCAAACTGAAATTCTGTGCTTACTAAGCAATAACTCCTCATCTCCCCTATCCCCAGCCTATGATGACATCTAAGCTGCTTCCAGTCTCTAAATTTGCACTGAGTATTTCATAAAAGAGGAATCATACAATTTGTCCCCTGGTGACTGACTGTTGTGCTTAGTGTAATGTCCCTGAGGTTCATCCACGTTGTAGTGTAATTCAGAACCTCACTCCCAGCGAAGAAGGATGACAGTATATCCCTATATCTATCCACATAGCCAACAGAATCATCTTTCCTACCTTTGGGTCACATATGGCACTTTTTTTTTTTTTTTTTTTTTTGCCTTAAACTGGTTTCTTGTTTGCTGTCACTCTCTGATGGGTCTCCCCCAAGAGTCAGTGTGAACTGTGAAGGATCCACATTTAATTCTATCTCAGCCTGAGTTAAAAACATTAAAAAAGGAAATCAATGCCACTTTATAACTACCTGCCGCTCCCCATCTTCTAAATAAATGAGTAGATTCCTTCAAAGCTTACAGGCGCCTGCTAAACCTTAGAGCAAATGTATCTGTCTCCTTCATGTTAAAGCTAAGTAGAAGAACACTGTTTTTGTCATTTGCAAAGAAAAAGGTGTTTGCTGCTTAATGTAATTTGTAACAATGATACTAACTTTAAAAAACTATGCTTCTGTTGAAAAATAGTATCTTGCACAGCCTCAGAACAAAACATTTCCATCTTTAAGATTCTACCTTACATGACTTACTAGAAAGATACTCACTGCAGCATTGATTGGTAGTAGTTGAAGAAAACAAGAATAACCTAAAACCCCATCAGCTGAACACTGATTAACGTTATGGTGCAGCCAGATGAGGATAGCTGGTGTTAGAAGGTGGTTCTATTACTAATATGGAACTCTGTTTACATGTTATTGAATAAAAGAGCAAGTTGCAGAGTAATGCACATGGTATGTTATTCATATATATACATATGTTAAGATATATAGAGAAAAATACATGTAAATATGTTCATAGTGTTTCTAGAGACTGGAATTGAGATGGTAAAGTGGAAGAAGAAACCTACTCTGGTGAATAAATGCTGATTTTTATTGATTTTTTTCTTACAACAAGCACATGTAAGAAAATTAAAAAGAAAAATAATATAGATCAGATTATATTTTCAGAGATGCTGCACCGATACGTTTTGTTGAGAATGGACAAAGTAACATTGCTTGGCTTCAGAGCCAAGACACAAAGACAGCAGGGCGTCCACTCATCTTCCTAATCTTCGAGCACTTCCTCTTGGGATTCAGCCACCATTTGATGAGGAATCCCAGGCCACAAAAGAGGCCAGACGTGGATGTTCCCAACAACAGCCAGCATCACAGCCAGATCCGTGAGTGACAGAGGCCTTCAGATGATTCCGGCCCCCACAGAGCTCCCAGACGTGGCCACCTGCCCTTGCTGGGCTCTGACTGAATGCTTGGCACACAGAAACCATGAGAGAATAAATTACTGTCGCTGCTCTCAGCCACTAAGTTTTGGGGTGGTCTGTTATGCAACCATAGACAGCAAATGCACAGTCAAAGAAGGTAAAAGTGGTTTGTTTTCTTTTAAAGTATTCTTATTCATTCACCGTCTAAATTCCCTGTAACTTCAGCCCAGCTGTGTAAAAAAAATGTTACTAAATTCACCTATTTTTTCCTATTCATTAACAACTTAAGCCAAAGTTGGAGCATACAATAAATAGGGAGGCTGTTGCTCTCCCCAGCTGTAGCCAGGCACCCCTCGCCTCCTCTTTGCCAGTGCTTGTGCTGAGAATCGTCTTCTATGTGAAGGCTGGAGAGGAAACTACGTCTTGAAATCATTTGTCAAAAGATTGAACAAATCTTTTGAACCCGGGGAAGAGATCTGAGCTGGGACACAGTCAAGCAGAAAGGAAACGTGAAGGCAGGCTGGAAACATCACATCAGGATGTCTTCCAACCAGACCCCTGAGTCAGAGTCCAGGGGCCCCGAGATGGGTTGGTTTGTCTGCTGTGTGCTGTGCCTCACAATCACCTAAGGCAGCTTTCAGCCCTGAGAGATTTTGGCTTCCTTACTTCATGGATCTGGAAGGGGCCTGGGCACCAGCATCTTCCTTAAATCCCTCCAGTGCATCTCAAGCGCAGCCAAGGTCGAGAATCACGGAATTCCTAGCCCAGTAGCTCCCCTCTCTCCAAAACACCTGAGAGCTAGAAGGCATCTTGTTGGCAGCGGTGTACTTCCTCAAGTTCCGTTGCAACTTTTAATGGGAGGGAAGGGTGTGAAGTCTGTCTCTGACAGATGACAAATATTTAGTTTGTCACCCTGCTGTCCCTCCGGGGAGCACACCTGACTGTTTTAAAAATCACAGGAATCCTGCACACACTCAGGAAAGGGTCCTGAGGATGAAGCCAGGATTTGAACCTCAGCCTGGTTCCAATACCAGGCTATCTTCTCTGCACAGTGCAGCTTTTTAACCCAAGGGAAGAGATAAAACCGAAAGAGGTAAAAACAAAGAAAAAAAAAAAAAACTGAAAAAAGTTCTGCTTCCTAAATTTTGGCCCGCACTCCGAGAACCCTAGGCTCATGACGCAAAGCTGTGGGAAGGGCCACGGGCAGGGCTGCAAGTGGGGACCAGGAAGGACAGGTCAGGGGAGAAGCCTCAAGAGGCAGGATGGGCTTAGCTCCCCTGGGTAGGGCCAAGTGGGGAGGGAGGAGCCACTGTGTCCTGCTGTCAGGTATTCCCAGCTCCTGTAGAGCAGGTTTCTCCTCCAGGATCTGAGCTCTTTGTTGACTCTGGGAGTTTGCCCTGTGATGAGGCAAAAGTCATTTGTCCTGTTAGCCACCTGTCATCTGTCACAGCCCAAGGAGGGGGTGCAACAATGTGGGGTGTAGAGAAGAGCGGAAGAAGCAGGGTGCATTTTGCCTCCTGACAAGAGTGGTAGCCACCCTGGACTGCAAGCTGCATTCTGCGTTTATTTAAGCAGCTTGCAAGGAAGCCCCGGGGCTAGGCCTTCAGGAGTGCAGACGAGAGGAGTCAGGAGTTTGAGTCAGGGCTCTCCCTTTCACTGTGTGACCTTGCCCAAGGTCTGCCAAGCCTGCCTGGCAGCGTTGTTACACACATTCTAGAATTTCCCAGGGGTTGAAATCCAGTTCAGCTACCTGCTGTTTTCAGAACTCACTCTATTCTTATTTTGAAAATCCATGGCGAGTTTTTGTCCTGCTGCTGTTACCTATGTCTCCTCTAACTCTAAACTGCCTGGCACTGCTTCTCCTGGGAGAGCTGCAAGCTGAGCATCAACGATGAGACTAGGAGGCCACAAGGCTTCCTGTGGGGAGGCTGTCACTGGGTAGCAGGCCTGCAGGTCAGGGAGAGTGGCTGAGCAACAAGAGTGGGTGTGCAGAAACACTCAAGACCCCAGTGAGGTCAAGGGAAAAAGAGTCCCAAAGAATGAGGGAAACATTCATGAGCCTGGTGTCCCCTACCACGCCCGTGAGCTGACCATCTGGTGGACCAGATCACAGAATGTTTAATGGACCCAGCCACCAGCCAGCAAGCTTATTTCCCATTCGTAGACCTCCCACGTGGACCTTTCTGCTTCTTCCTTTCCTTGTCTCTGTGCAGCAGGTGTGAGAAGAGCCTGGGGCCCGTGGCTCACTGACAGAATCCCAGTCCATCCCATCCCATGTCCATTTTCTCCTCACATTGCTCTAGTCAGCCCAAAAGAGGAGTGGGCTCTCACCTTCCATCCTGGCTACAGCCTCTGCCCCTTTCAACACTCAGATTTCAGAAACAGGTCCAGCACATAGCAAGAAGGTATCTTACCTTCCATGAACTTGGATCCTTTTTTCCTCCCTTGAGAATCTTTAGATGCTTGTGGGAAGTGAAGCTCTGGATGAGCACAGAATTGCAGCATTTCTCCTTGACCATGGCATCATCTTAGTGTCACTGACCTCCAGCATCATTTCTAACCCTCCACACAGCACTGCCAGAACCTCTTTGCAGAGGACTGACAACTGGTGGTCAACTTATAACACCAGCTGAACTGAATCAGCATGGTGCTGGGTGTGGGGGGCCCATCTGAGGATTGTTTCGAGCAGCGTAGAGCAGAACTGGACAGCAAGAAGTTTAGAAGCTGTTAGAAGCTGTTGGGAAGCTGTGGGGAGCTGTTGGTTCTCCTGGAGGAGCTTGCCATGCTGGCTTTCCTGATGAACTTGGCTGTTCTCATTGTAGGAGGAGCTCGGGACCTCACTGTCGCTGAGAATGGCTATGGTTCACTATGCAGGAGCTCTGGTCCTCACTTTGAACATCGCTTCCTGGCTCTGGAGGGGAAGATGGTGCACTGCTCAGTCTCCTGGAGAAGTTTGTCACATTGGCTTTCCTGATGACAACTCAGCTTTCCTTGTCATCAACCTCACTGTTGCTGAGGATGGCTGTGGTATTTTTCCAGGGAGCTCTGGTTCTTACTTTGAGCATTGCTTTCTGGCTCCAGTGCAGCTCCCTCAGCCTGCTTGTACACATCCTTCAACCCACTGGCACAGACTTTCTAGCTTCCACCCCTGACTTTTGGGCCTTCCCAGCACAGATCCGTGAAACAGGCCTGTATGAGACATTGTCATGGGCTCTAGCCCTCCATTTGGACTTGTGGGGAGCACTGTTATGGGCTCTAGGTCTTCAGCTGAACTCACGAAGGACTTTCTCATGGGATCCAGACCCTCAACTGGGTTTTTTGGTCTTTAGTGCGTGGACAGATTTCCTCAATCTCTTTATATGATTCATTGAGTGACAATTATAAATAATCTTATAAAATATGTGTCCTATATTATAGTTTCCCTTGCAAAACCCCAAACTATAACACTCCTCTACTCTCACACCACCCTCTCACTTACACATACACCTGCTTAGTGCAAGGCAGCTCAGTGCTCTGTGAACAGTGCATCCAGAAAGCTTAGACCAATCGAAGACTCACAGTCTTCCTCTGATAACCGAGTTTTGAATTTTCCTGAAATGTTAATGCTAAAAAGCCACTGAAGTAACCCTCATTTTATGAGAATCAGGTGGGGCACCCTATGCCATCAGTCAGCTGTTTGTTTGGTATACACCTTGACAGCGCACATACTCTGTAGTTGTTCTGGAGGATGGAAACAAAGCAGCTAGCAAAGAAAGGAGAAAAACGGTCAAAGAGTAAAAGTAGGACTGAAAAAGAAGTGGGAGAGTAGACCCACCCGATCCACACACACACACACACCCCTTCCTCCTGCCTGGCCAAGCTGGCTGCTACATCCAAATCTCACTATCCACAATTCTGCTTTTGCCTCATGGGGCTCTAGATTCCTGCTCAAGATTCACTAACAGCCTAGGGGTGGGAAATTGGAGACTTCCTCTCCAACAGATTCCCTTACTTCCATCTCACTACTTACCACCTGCTGGTGCACTGAATCCAGACAGGTCGTTTCTTCAATCTCTTGAAAAGTAATACAGGTTGAATATCCCTTATCCAAAATGCTTGGGACCAGAAGTATTTCAGATTTGGGAATATTTGCATATGAGGTATTGTGGAGATGAGACTCAAGTCTAAACATGAAATGCTGTAATTTCCTATGCATACAGTCTGTAGGCAACTATCCATCATTAATGTGCCCATATTTGGTCCTGTGTGGAATTTCCCACTTGTGCTGACACGTTGGCACTCGGAAAGTTGTGATCTTGGTGCACTTTGGGTTTTGGATTACAGGTGCTCAACTTGTCTGCAAGTCAGATATGTGCTGCATCTTTATGTGAAATGAGGCTCTCCCTGTACTGGTCTGACTCTTCTCTTTCTACCTTTTGTCACTTTTAAAATCTAAACTAGGAAATGCTCATTGCTTTATAGTTTACAAATTGTTACCTCAAATGATTTGGCGCTCATAGCAGCTTGGCTAGATTTTTCACTTTGTAACTGTAAAAAATTAAGGTTCCTAAAAGGTGACCTGCACAGTGTTAGATAGATCAAGGCAGACCTGCAATTTAAAAGCCCCTTGACGCTAAGCCCCTGCTCGTGTCACTGCTCCTTTCCTCACATAGCCTGCGGAGTACCGCCCCACTGTCGCTATCATCCACAACAGGAAGCACATGGTCCTTTTAAAGATGCTGGTTGGTTACGTACTGTGCTGGTTACGTGACTTGGAAATACTCTCCGGAATAATACAGCACCTGTTTTTGGAGTACTTCACTAGACTCTGGGTGTCCCATGCTGCAGCTGATGCTTTGGTGCCAATGTCTGCTCTCCAACCACGAGGACCAGCTTGGTCAACACACACAGCTGCTCTTGCCAACTTGTCTCCTGGGAGGTCCTGCGTTATTCTGCATGTCTATTCCTTTGTGTGCCCTAGCCATCAGGTTTAGCCCTCAGGTTGCCACTGGCAGAAGGTGTGTAAGTGATGGTGCTAGAGTGTTCATAAACAAAGGAAAATATAGTGGAGGTTTAAAAGGTAGTTTTTACCATGGCCCAAAGACCTAGTAGGCAAAGGAAGAGTACCATAATGGAACTGTAGTCTGGGAAGACTAAACAAGTGTGACTCCAAGCGATTCAGTATTAACACCTTTGCACAGACTGTAAGGGCAGCTAGCAAGAGCTGGGTCCAGGTAGCTCTCCTACTTCCTGGAAAGCAGCTTCTAGCACCCACCCCAGTGCCCCATGGGAGCCCAGGTGATCCTGCTATACCTTTACTCAGGTTTGTGAATCTCCATAGGCATCAATCTCCCACTCCTACAAGAAGTCGGTTTCATCATTCCCACAGTCCACACTTGAATCTGATCCAAAAACTTGGTATTTTAAGTAGGAAGTAATGTCTGACAATGTTCTTCTGTATTTCCATATTTGGTCTGTCTATATTTTCTGACTTCTGGAACCAACTTATTAAAATTGTATTTTTAAAAGACTACCTTAAAATAAGACTAACTGTAGGTACCCAGGAATCAGACGTGAATTAGTCAGCCCAGCACCCAACACGACAACCCATTTGTTTTAGTAATCTATCTACAATACCTGTGGTTGATATCACTATCAATACTTGTCATGCTCAAGATGTGGAGTAGCCGTAACAATCTACTATTTTCATCTAGCACAACGCCTTTACTAAGTAGGTCAGTGCTGAATGCATGCAGGGTCAAAGCTTATGCCCCAGCAAGTAAAGATTAAAATCTCAACAGAAAACACCAACTGTTACCACGGGTAATGTACTCCGTTGGTCCCTTTCCCATTTTTCTTTTTTTCCCAGTACTGGACATTGAACTCATGGCCTACATTCCCAGCCTGTTGAAAAAAACAATTTTTTTTTAAATTTCAGGATGGGGACATAGGCATGGATTTGTGACCTTCCTGCCTCAGCCTCCCAGGGTGCTGGGGTTACAAGTGTGTCCCACTGCACCCAGCTTCCCTATGCACCTTGACAGGAACAGCATAGTTTCAGAAGCTCAAGGATGGGAAAAGCTAGGGAGAAACTATGACGGTTGTAACTTTAAAAATTCACCTGTAGAAGTGGGTAAATATGCAAAGGCTCACATGTTCTCTATTTTGCAATTCAAGACCACTTAAAAGCTTTAGCTAGTCAGTTGAAATGCCATTCATATTTACAATATCACACTTTTCACCTCAACTCTTACACATATGCACATAAATCTGCAATTATGGGTAGAAGTTTTTACTGTTGTTTTTGTTTGGAAATGACAAAACAGCTACTTTTGAGACCCACATTTTGGCTTTAGTTCACTTAAAATTTCTCACCTCCATTATTTATTCATCATATGGACATAATTTCTTATCAGGCTCAGCAAAAGAGGTTAAAATTAAACAGCTAGCATTCTGAAAAAGTTTAAAATTCTACCCAAACATATCATCAGAAAAATCATTTTGTGCATGATGAATTGTTAAGTAAGACTCAGTGACAACATATTAATTCAAGTGACTTCAACTTTATTTTTTTTTTAATCTTCAGAAGGTAGGGAGAAGTGTCATGTAGAGTCTATCTCCCCACCCCTCTCCCCACCCATCTGAATCATTCAAGAACTGGGATGGAGGAGATAAATTAGTAGACTGTCAGTGGCATCATCATGTACATTTGGTTACAGGGTCGCCATACTAGTAAGCCTGGGTCCTAGTACTGATCTCCACTTGGGCCAGTTAAGTTTAAATTTCCACGGATCCAGGCTGCACTCCTGGCTACAGACAGCTTTCTCACAATGCGTCCTGTCACAAGATAAGGTACTGGCAAAGTGGTGGATAATGAAAACAAACCTGCCTACACTAGTGAAAGGGAAAAAAGAATCCCATGTACACTATTGCCAGTGCGTTAATAAAATCTTATCTGTAAAGAAAAAATACATATATTCTTAGTTCTATGTTAAAAATATTTCCAGCCTAAAATATTCCATGACAGTAACACTTGACTCTTGGATTTTAAAACTGTCTGATAAATAACATTCCACACAAAGCTACAGTAAAGGCCCTGATAATTGTTACCCAACTTGTGTAACTGTTAATTCCACACAGACATCCTTTTTTCTCTATGTACCAGTTTTTGCATATTTACCATTATTTGGCTCAAAGTATCGTGAAAAATTCAGCTAGAAAATTATTCATAAAACTGTATTCTGTATTTTATTTTTCAAACAGCCAGTGTCCACATTTAAAATGCAGAATTTGCAAATATAAGTTAGTCTAATAATTCAATTTAAAATAAAGCAAAACAACTTTCTTTAGTATCACAATACATAAAATGCTTTTATAAACTTAAAATGGCAAAGTTAACTAATGACAACAGTGCCAAAAGCCGTGAAATTCATCAAACCTCTCAGAGAACAGGTCAGCTTAGAGAACGCATCTGTGTTCCATGACTAGCACAACACAAGCGTTCGCTGTACTGTAAAGGCTCAGCAATTCATTCATGTCAGTCACATGGTGTCAAGCCAAAAATAATTTGTTTCACAATGACAATAAAAATGTACTTAAACTAACAAAAAACCACCCCAATTGTTTAAAAACATTTCTACATAGAGGGAAAAATATATTCTAAAATATACTGACTTACTAAATTTCAACTGTCAGGCTGCTGACTGATGTAAAAGTTTGTAGTTTAAAAAATCACAAATATCTTATTGAACAGTGAAAATTTTCATGTGGTAACTATCATTGCAAAGCAATTTTCACCTGAGTAGATTTGGAAATTTAGTGCTATCCTTCTGGGGAAGGAAGAGAAGACCCAGTCTGTGTC
This sequence comes from Chinchilla lanigera, assembly GCF_000276665.1. NCBI lineage: Eukaryota > Metazoa > Chordata > Mammalia > Rodentia > Chinchillidae > Chinchilla > Chinchilla lanigera. The sequence goes on from NW_004955427.1 coordinate 24,294,610, forward strand.
TGATACTGGGTTTGCAGCTGATTCCTTCACTTTGCTCCTGTATGGTACTGAACACACAATCTGCTGTGACCTTCCCAAGACACACGGTGCTGCTTCCCCCTCAACAATCTGCTCTGGCATTTTATGAATTCTCAGTATGCAGTATTTCAGTTAGCTCCCCATTCAAGCACAGCAACCCAATTCATTCAGTTCTATACAACAGTATCTATATTATGTACACATTTAATTATTAATAGGAAATAGAAAATAAAAATTTACAGTGATTGAGAAAGGGTCAAAAATGGGATAGGAAAAGTAATACTGTATAATCAGGATATCCTGTTAGCCTACCAGTTTCAATGGCAGGGTTTTTCTTTTATTAGCTGAAATACGAAGTCGTCATAGGGGATCCCAGGAAAATAACACTATGTATCAGAAAATTCAACGTGCTCCATTATCAGAATTTCCATCACACATTTAATTTCTCCTGTACAATTTTTATAAACTTGTATTTCTTTTCAAAATCATCAGATTTCCAGATTAAATTCAGTACTACACAGTATGCCCTTGAAGTAAAATGAGGTTACCTGCTTTATTTGGATACCAAGTTCCCTTCCAGACAGCATTAAAATAAAGACAAGTAAGACTACACAGATAAAATCCAGTATAATTCAAATCCAACAATGAAAAATTTCCCCCATATTGTTGCAAAATTCTTTCTACTGAAATGCTTTGCTACAATAATAAAAAGCATACATTACATATAAAAGATACCAGTGTACTAAAAAGTGACAGAAGTGGACTAGCAAATCCTTCAAAGCACATTATATAAATGACTAGCATTTAAAAACATTTCTCCTATAAAATGTAGGTCCTATACATTTATAAATTGGCGGTTTTATCTCTAAAGCAGTGATGTGTGTTCAAATAGCTGTTCTGTACAGTATATTACTCACTTCAAACTACAATTTTGTTTTTCTTTATATTGAAGTTGAATAAACTCATCTGATCAGCTGAGAAATCAAGCTTGAAAAATAAGTATCTAAAAACCAAAGTAGAAAGTCTAGAATCATTGAAATGTAGTTATGAAGTATGAAGAGAACTATCTATTTCACAATGGAGCTGAATTCACCTCAAAACTTACGGGCTTGAATCTAAAACAGAAACAGGTATTAAAATCCAAAGCAAACCACAAAGTTAGGTAGCAGTACAGAAGCAGGAAAAACCCACATCCCTTCCTTCAGTGTGATGGGCACTAAGTGTGCGGTCTTCCTCCATCTCGCAGAAGAGTGGTAAGGCCGTTCAGTGCTTAGTGAGAGTGAGCACAGATGAAGCCAGATCTAGCCTGTCCCCCCTGCAGCGTCAATAATGCTGTGTAAACAGTGTTACGTTCCAACAGGAGGAACAATGGAATCTGCTTATAAAACCGATTAGAGAGAATCATTATTAAATGAAAAAGATAATTAACAACTCTGAAATGTTTTTAGAACGTTCCTGATGCTACTTGTAAAGTTAGCACTGCTGTGTATTATTGCTTACAGTACAACATCATATGCCTTCTAACATAAAAGCAGTACTGTGGTTGGTTTGTACATATTTACAGATTCTTAAAAACAAGCTGTAAAAACATTACATACTTTCAGACAATACAAATTAGCACATTGGTACTCACTTCAAAACAAATGGAATGCATAACAATAATAAACATCATAAAGGAAGACTCCCATGAAAGTCCTTGATTGTCAAGACACGTTTATATATAAACTCTAACTGTGCAGAATTGAAGATTCAATCATAGGTACATCCTTACTCGATGAACCATATTTACAGCATGGTATTGCATAAAAAAATAAAATAATGTTTACAGGGTTTTACTTTTTTATCCATTGGATTAAAGAAAGCAACAAACATAACAGGAAATGTTTGTCTGCTTTAGTTTGTTTCCTACCAAAGTTTACGTGAAAAAGGAAACACAGTTTTTATTTGCAGAATATAGCAAAAAACAACTGGAAAATTATTTCCCTGAAATAAAGCAATTTGAAACGGAAAAGGTTTAAATTAAATTGCCCACTCAAAATTTTTCTTTGATTACAACAGTGCTTCTTCAAGTAAATATACGGTGAAAAAAAAATGAGTTCTAGTTTAGAATGTTCTAAGAAATGTAGTATTACAGCAATGCCTACTTTTAAAGTTTCCCGGCTTTTTTTTTTAACAGCCCTTTAAAAACCCAAGTTAACAACATGAAAGGAGTGGCAAAAGATCTAACCTTGCTGGCACTTTGCAAGTGTCATCTGTGGACATGAAAGCCTGACCTGAGCACAAGGCCTTTTCTACCTCGCAAGAGATAAAGTGACCCAGCTGCTGGCATCCTGCCAGAGCTAAGAAGATGGGCTCCCATCTTAGCAGGTAGCATATTTGCATGTAGATCGAAAAAATTTAGGAGCCACTCAAATATTCCAAACCACACGAAATATATGTACAGTAAGCATTTTAAGTTAAAAATGCTTTCAGATGTTCAAGAGACACTGCCTCCTCATCTAATGTGATCTGTTTCCAATTCTCAAACATGAAGGTAGGACCTAGGGGAAAAGCGCACTTTACTCTCATTGATGGAAAGTGTTGAGGGTGTAAGAGCAGGTTTTTATAGAAGAATTTGCTTCTGAGAGAAATGAGAAACATGGATTGCACAGGATATCTCATATCCTCCATGTTTCAATCTAGAGCAGCATACAAGGCTACTGATTTTCTCTACTAATGCCCAGATAGAAATTAAATAACTTTCTGAACAAAATGGGGAAACCCTAACTGTTGAGATGCTCATCACATGATGATAATGCAAGGAAGGTAAGTCTGGTAGGCATTTTGAATTTCACAGTAAGAGTGACAACTCTACAGAAATGGCAAGTCGGTAAGTTATGCTGGCTAAGTTATCAGTTATCTCAAAAATGTTCATAACCTGGTAGAAAAGTCTGCCATTGTGTAGATTTCAAGAAATATGTTTAAGACAGGAACGCAACACCTAAAATTCTGCTTGCATAACTACCATTTCCAAAGGCCTTTTTCCTTAAGCTTACCCAAACTGCTCAACAATAACCATAGTATTAAAACTGTGCTGGTGATGCTACACAAAAAACTTTACATGGTACCAAGAACTGTATAAGTTCTTAATGGAACAAAATTTTTGATCAGGCTTAAAAAAAAAAAAAAAAATCAACTCAGGAAATATATGCCTATTCTCACCAAAAGCACTTTAAGAAAAATACAAATGCCTCTCTAGGGTGAGCACAGTTCCATTTTTAACATCTCACCTGAATGAATTCCTCCTGCAATTGTGTGATACACAACATAACACACGTGAATCTTAAGATCAATAATGTCAGAACTTAAATATTTACTTCAAAGAAGTGTAAAATTCTTGAAAACTTTGGCAGCAAAGAAAGCTGTCAAATGGGAAAACTAGTATTTCAAGCAAAGCTTAATGACCATAGTGTAGAGGACACCACATTAAACATAATTTAAACTCCATATCATAAAACACAAATATATTCAAAATAAATGAACATAAGTGAAGGATGTTAGGGGGGGATATTTCTTTGTTCCCTTTCTTTATGAGAACAGTCTTGGGATAATATTAAATAAAAGAAAAATAATTTAAACAGATAACACATTTTACACTGAAACAAAGAAAGCAGATTTACAGGGCCAATATAAAATTAAAATGGAAATTAACAAAGTAAAGTTTCATCTTTCAAGGGTACTGATTTTAACTTTCACTGGAGCTGTATCAGTATGTGCATTGTGACAAAGATGGTGGAAATTTAAATTACAAAACCAAAGAAACTGAAACAAATCAGAGGATACAGAATCAATATAACTAATGTTACTTGAAAAAAATAAAAACTGTTCAATGTGTAACTCAAACCATCATTCTTCAGAAAAGTGTATACATATAAAAGCACTATTTATTGTACCATGCTGTATTATTTTAAGACAAAGTATTAAAAAAACATTCATGGTATAAGGATAAAGTCTGTAGTTTATTTAGAATTTGAAATGCAACAAAATTTTCCCGATTACTTATCTAGCTGAAAAGAAATTGTAGTTACTGGAATTAGTAAACACTTTTGGTTTGTAAAATTGTGATGAGCAATATTCATTAAGAGTAACAAGATAAAATAAGCAATTAAAATGCCCATATCTTTAGTTTCTCTGGACACTAATTATCCAATCTAGAAAGAGGATTAAACCAGGTTTTACAGTTTCAAAGATACCCCAATTTCTTTTTATTGCCAAAAATTAAAATTGTCAATTATGAGATGATTATGACACAACCATATCAAACCTAAAAATCTAAATTTTTTTAACTTTGAGAAATCAAAAATACCAAATAGATTCTAAGTGCTCTATGTTAACTGAAGTATATATGTAAAAGTAAAATACAATTAAGCTTTAAAATGTGGAATATACATTTTGTGTATGCATTATGTTCTTGGGAATGTAATCTACAGAATATTTTTTACTAAAACTTCAAAACCTTGTTACTTGCACATGAAAAATCATAAAAAATATCTAGGTACAACTGTACAAAGAAACTGACACCAATATGCATACTTCCACAGAGAAGAGACTTTGACAGTTGTGTATTTTGGTAAAGGTTTTGAAAGTATGCATATTTTAAAAGTAATTAGGCTTTTAAATAGTGGAGTCTTAGACTATCAGATTTTTATTACTTTTTTTCTTCCAAAAAAAAAAAAAAAAACACATGTCAATATAATGCAAAATGAAAAATCAAGGGTATATGGCAGATCATTCTTTTTAAAAGGTGGTTTCTTTCTCCCCCATAGGACAAACTAATTTAAGCCATAATCTCTTGACATTTAAACTTTAAAGTTCACTCTGTAAAGTATAATCAGATTCCCTGCTGAAGTGCAATGACTATGCTGAAAAACTTAGAAACAGTATGAGTAAATTTCACACAATTACTAATCTCCTAAGAATGTACAATGTTATCAGTTAGGAAACAATTGTGCGAAAGTCTTTTTTTTTCCTTTTAACTGGGTGTAGGTGGAATAGCAAGTTTCTGATCTAAAACAAGTAACGCATTGCTTCTAGAAAGGTGACAACATGTAAGGCAGTTCAAAGAATGCTGACTAACCAAACAAAATGCAGTTATTGGATTATCTTGCTATTCATATCAGCTTAACTTGTTATAACACATTGCTCTTAAATCTGTACAGCACTTCATTTTACACTGAGTAACCCCACTCTTGATTAATCTGTTCTAAAGTGCCAGTATTATTTACACTTTCTTTTTTTAGCCAAAAGTCTGGCCAGTTGTGGCATCTGGTGACGATGTCATCCCAGCTCTGTTATCATTTACATTCACCAAGGGAAATTCTGAAAATTCTGCACTTGTCCCTGGTCCCCGAAGGTTCACCTGTCCATTGGCAGTGCTAAACTGAGTAGCTATTCCAGCTCTAGATCCATGATAGGGAGCACGGAAAGGCTGTTCAAATGAGCTCATTTGGTAAGCTTGGTGGACAGGCTGAGCCTCAGCTTTCTTCTGAGAAGTCACTTGATCCAAAAAGTCCTGTGTGGATGTGGCAGAAGCATGGTTTGTCTCATCACCTGAAAAGGGAAATGAGTGCTGTGAATCACCAACTATGAGTCCAAAGTGGGACTTATCTGGAGTTGTTCTTAATGGAGAATTCATTCCTGATCGAAAGCTATTGATAGGCATGGCTGCATAGACTTGTTTGTCTATGGAAGAGAATGCTGGCTGATTTGGGAGAGTCTGGTTATCAGTGACAAAGTTAAGGCTTGGGCTATTCAAATAGGCATCATTTTGGCTAGTTCTGTCCAAAGCCTGTTGCAGAAACTTTGAGTATTCTTGCAACATGTTGGCTTTATCTGTCGAGGATGTTTGGGAGCTTGATCCAACATTTTCTGATGGGGTGACCTCGGGTACTTCTGAAGAATTTATTGATATGCTGGACGTCACTTCAGTGTCTGCAACACTGAAGGAAATCTCGTGCTGTCCATTAGCTTTATGAGAATAGTGATCCAACAGAGTCTGCAGTACCTCATCTGGAATAACATTTTTATCGTGATTACTTTTAATCTCCACATTCAGTGCCTGTGAATCTAATATGGATGCTGTGGTGCTTTCATCAATAACACTTGCCACAGCTGCTTGAGTTACAGAAGGCTGAGAAGCTATGGTACCCACATTCAATGCATACTCCCTGCTGTTGTTACTTGCTGCTTGAAGATAGCGCTTCTTCTTCAGAAACTGCATGGCATCATCATAGTTAGTACTACTGTGTACAGGCTTACTGGGACCCTCTTGCAAGTTATCAACTTGGTCAATGTCAGCATTGCCTTCTGAGTCCAGTAAAGCTTGTTTATCGACAAGCTCAAATGCATACTTTGAAACTTTGCTCTCTTCGTATGTGGATAAAGGTGAAATGGTTTGATTTTGCTCCATTGGCTGTTTCAGACTTCTCTTACTATTAATTTTTTTGAGAACCAACTTCGGTGGGTGTATTTCTCCTGACGCATCTTCTAGATGTGATCCTCCGACTGAAGAGTGTGGCATTTCAACAGCATATTCTGCTACCATATATTCATCTTTTACTTTAGTACTTGAAGAATAAAGAGGCAAGTAATCATTTTTGTCTTTCTTCAGGTCAGACTTGTCCAAAGCACTCTCTTTGTCCATTCCAGATGATTTCTTTTCAGCTTTCTGCCTTTTCTTTTTTGGCAGTGAGTTATCTTTCGGTGATGTAGAAAAGCCAGAATCTTCCTCAGATGTCAGAAGGCCACTTTTGATGGCACATCTGTTTAGTTTTTTGTCATGATTCTCATGGCACATACGTTTATGTTTCAATACACGATCTGTTCTGGAAAAATACTGTCGAATTCAGAGGTTGTAAGTAGTTTTAGGTCAATAAAAAGGAAAAAGAAAGAGAAAGAAAACAATTGATGTAAATATAATAATATAAATAATTCCAAACAAACTCACTGTTGGTTTTCTATTATAAATCTAATCAGTAAAAGTTTAAAAGCTCCTCCAATAGTTCTAGTAGGAACATTTTCTAGTTTAATTTATTAGAATTATTTTATAGTTTTAACCAGATAGAAGAATTTCAAGTCAGCTCTCTTACCTGTAAACAGTATTCACACTGGTAAGGTTTTTCTCCACTATGAGTTCTCTTATGCCTTTCCATATGATATTTTTGTATGAATCTCATACCACATTCATCACAGCGAAATGGTTTCTCACCTAGCACATGATATAGAAAATTTAAGACAAAATAAATATTGTAAAATAGTGAATTGTTTTTCCATAAGAATCTCTGAAACACATAAACAGCTTGACAGTTGTGATAATTTATTTTTTAAATGACAAAAGGTATTTATCATACTCAGTAGGAAGAAGGCACACTCAATCTTTTCCTTTGGTTATATGGGTATATATTCTTTCCACAGAGACCAGCAATACCAGAAACTCATGTATGGACATTTTTAAAAAAATGTTATCTATGCAGAGTCCAACAAAATTTTGGGGTACAACTCTTTAATTATTAATTTCTCTCCAAAAACACAGTTAAATGAAATCTGAATTCTATAAAAATATTTTTTAAAATCTAATTTATTGAGACAAAAAGAGTTGAGAGACTAAATTTCAAAAGTAAGGTTTGTTTATATTGATTTTTTTCTTCAACTCAAACTAGCATTTTTCATGTCATCTAGGGAATGATTTACATACTTAATACTATTAATTGGACACATGACTGTCCCAGTTTTTTAAATACCTTAAGGACTTCTTACCTATAAGGAACATTACTATGGAGTTCTTAACAGTTTTTCCTCACTCTAAGTAAACAGAAGGGTGTGACAAGAAATTATCTTAAACAATGTATGGGCACAAAACTACTGTTTCTACCTATTACACATTCAACAAAATTACTAATACTGCTCTTCTACTCATAATAACCCTGTTGTAAAGATTAAAAGTATACCTGTCTCTAAAGAGTTTATTATAGTGTAACTGGGAAAACAAGATACACATGTTATATGACAACTTACAAAACTACATCTAACTATGGTTTACTTTTATAACATGATATCCCACAATTTTCCTTCTTAATCTTTTTCATTAGCCAAACCAAAATACCTACACAGCACACTGTCCTACTTTTTCCTTGATCTCTGTTACTCCTGCAGTCAGGAATGCCCATTTCTGCTTGAGAGTTCAAATACTGCATTCCCTTTAAAGTCTATTTCCTTTAGGATAACTGGCCCTCTTTTCTTGGAATTTCCACAGAACATCTGTACATCTCCTATGGCACTCATTACTTTCAACTCAATAATTATTTTATGCATTTCTATTCTTTACCTCATTATATTTCCTTAGGTTAAGAATTTAGACCTAAATTATATTTAAGTAGCTATGCAATTTTCAAATGCCAAATGAATGGTATACATGATTATTACAATGGGTTATTAGTGAGAAAATGTTACTATGAGCTGTAGGGATGTGGAAAAGCTTCTTGGAAGTGAATATAAACTGAACAGTACATGAAAGATAAAAGGCAAGGGAAAGAAAAACTAGGGACAAATAAAAGGACAACTAAGTGTTTGGATACTATCAAGTGTCCAGAAGAAATGGTGTCTAAATTGAGAGTTTACTCTAGCCACAAGTAAATGATTTAAAACTTTTCAGAATGTAACTTCGGTAATAGTTCAGAATTACCCAACTTTAGGGCAGAAGAGACTTCCCAGTAGCTTTCCAACAGCTCTTCTAGGTCCCACAGGGGCCCCCAAGTGCTGCTGCTGGTATGACAAAAGGCCCAAAGCTGGTCCAACAAATTTTCAGTCAGTTTATATGGATTTACCAGGACTCCAAGTTGGAGTTTCAAGGTTCACAGGCTAGGAAGTTTAACACAACAACTCTGGACTAACCAGTTCATTTTACAGGGAAGAAATAGTGCACTGAAGCCCAGAACACTTAAGGCACTTGGCCAATGAGTGATTAATGAAGCACAGAAGCTGTGAGAGAAAGCCACTTCCTAAGAAAATTTGGAAGTGAATGAGATGGAAAATAACAAGAGGTAATCCACTTAAGAGTAAATATTGTTAATAATGGGGAGACTAAATTGTTCCAAGGCAGAGGAACCAGTGGACAAGAAAAACTGAATATGAATACTAAACTAAAATTGAAGTGGAATTATTATAGTGAATTGGAATTATTATAGTGAAATGGAATTATTATAATCAAGGAAATACTATCCAAGAGCAACCAAGGGGACGGGGTATAGCTCAGTGGCAATAAGCGCCTGCCTGCCAAGAGGAACCAAGATAAGAAGAGATGGAAGGTGCAGATAATGTTAGAAAGGAGAAGTAAAGGCATGTACACATTCCGAAATAGAGAATGTAGGCACTAGAGCTCAGTAAGGTCAGAAGTTAAAGTCATTTACCAAAAATGTGAAAGGAGAAAATCAGGATTGGCTAGAATTCAATTAATTCCACCTGAATTAACTTTTTTTTTTTTTTTTTTTTTTTGTGGTACCAGGGATCGAACTTGTGACCTTGCACTTGCCAGGCAGGCGCTTATGCCACTGAGCTATATCCCCAGCCCCTGAATTAATTCTTCATGGGTTAAAAGACTTTACATTGTTAAAATGACAATATTATCCCAACTACTCTAAAGGTTCAAAGTAGAAATTGACAACCTTATCCTAAAGTTCATATATAAAATAGCCAAAACAATTTTGGAAAAAAAGAGGACTCACACTTCCAGATTTCAAAACTTACTATAAAACTATAATAATCAAGACAATGTGAGAACAGCTTAAGGGAAGCCATTTATATTAAAGAATGAAATTAGGGCCCGGGGAATAAACCCTTCAAGTGTGGTGGTGCATGCCTGTTAATCTTAGCACTTGCGAAGCAGAAGCAAGAAGATTGTAAGTTTGAGACCAGCCTGGTTACACAGCAAGTTTAAGGTCACCCTGGACTACACAGTGAACCTTTGTCTCAAACAAAACAAAATCCTTACATTTACGGTCGACTGGTTTTCTAAAAAGGTGCCAAAGCAATTCAATAGAGAAAGAATAATCATTTCAATAAATGGTGCTTATAGATGCAGAAGAATAGAATTGGACCCCTGCCTAACATCATAAGCAAAAACTAACTCAAAATGGATCATGGGCCTAAATGTAAGAACTAAAACTATAAAAATTATAGAATAAAATGTAGGGTGCCTATAATCCCAGCTATCCGGGAGATTGAGGCAAGAGGATCACAAATTTGAGGCCAGCCTAGGCAAGTAGGTAGTAGAACACCCCTGGCTTCAAACACCAGAACTGGAATCAATCAATCATAAATAAAATAAAAATTAAAAACCACAGCATTCTAGTTAGGCAATGGTTTCTTAGACACAACATCAAAAGCACAAGTGACCAAACAAAAAATAAATGACCATCAAAATTAAGAATTACCATATGGCTCAGCAATTCCATTTCTAGGTACATCAAAAGAAATAAAACTAGTGCAATATAAATAAATATGGAACAAAAGACTAAAGAAATTTTATGTAGCACTGTGCCAATGATAATTTCTTGTTTTGATAAATGTACCACAGTTATGTAAGATGTTAACGTTAAGAGAAGTTGGATGAAGAATATAGGGGAATTCTCTATCTTTCCCCAATTTTTTTTTAACAGGGTCTCACTTTGTAGTGCAGGCTGGCCTTGAACTTGTATTGATCATCCTGCCTCAGCCTCTGGAGTGCTGGGATTACAGGTGTGCATCACCATACTTTACAATTTTTCTTGTAAATCTAAAATTATTTCAAAATAAAAAGTCTTTAAGTAATTAAGAAAAAGGCACTCAGTAATATAAATAAACACAAACTTCAAAGAGATATCTGAATGATGGTATTTATCACAGCATCATTCCCAACAGCCAAGAGATGAAAGCAGCGCAAGTGTTCATCTACAGATTAATGGAAAGAAAATGCTATAGTTATAAACAATGGAGTATTTTCCAGCCATAAATATAAACACAATCCTGATACACATTACTTACAACAAGGATAAACCTTGAAGATATGCAAGGTAAAAGAAGCCATGTACAATGGACACACATGGAATGAGTCTGCTTACATGAAGGATCTACATTAGGGCAGTTCAGTGACACGGAAAGTACACAGTGGTCACTGAGACTAGGGGAGGGAGGCAAGGGAGACAGTACTTAATAATTACAGAATTTGGTTACATAACCCTGCAAATTTGCTAATGCCCCTACACTGCATACTTAAAACTGATTAATACACTTAATGAAATGTTTTTTTTCAAAAAGTGAACCCACAGGATGGATAAAATATTTACAAATCATGGAACACATATTGAGAGTATTTTTTTTAAAAACCCATAACTCAACAGTACAAAGACAACTTATTTAAGTTCAATAATGGACAATGGATCCTAAGGGATATTTGTCCAAAACAGATACATGAATGACCAAATGGCACATGAAAAGGTACTCAACATCACAGTTATTAGGAAAATCACAAACCAAACTACTTAAAGAAGGATTGCTAAAATAGACAAGTGTTAGCATTGGATGCAGAGATACTGAAACCCTCGCTGATGGCTGTTAAGATTATAAAACAGTGCAGCTGATATGGAAAATAGTTTTGCAATCATCAAAATGTTCAATGGACTGTGGTAGCACAAGCCTATAATCCCAGCACTTGGGACACTGAGGCAGAATAATCAAGTTCAGGGTCAGCCTGGCTACATAGTAAGTTCAAGACCAGCCTGAACTACATAGCAAGACCATGTCTCACAACAACCCCAAGTGCCTACTCCTAGGCATATACAGTATTCAAGGGAGCTAAAAACTCAGATCCACATAAGAACTTGGGCACAAAGGCATTAATAACAGCATTACTCAAAGCAGGCAAAAAAAAAAAAAAAAAAAAAGAAACAACTCAAATATCTATCAGCTAATAAATGAAAACACAGTATATCCATACATGGATATACTATCAAAGGAATAAAGTACACATTACGACATGTCCAGAATAGGCAAATCCAGTGTAACAGAAAATAAGACTAATCGTTTCTTGGGGCTTAGAGGAAGTGTGCAATGGGGAATGACTGGGTTTTCTTCTTGGGATAATGAAAGTATTTTAAAAGTTAGATAGTTGTATAACTTTATGAACATGCTAAGAATTACTGAGATATTTTAAGTGGGTATGTTTTCTGATATTGTGCATTTTATCTCAGTGAGATCGTGACATAAAAACATTTTATAACAACACAACTGACACCATGCAAAGTGAATGAGAAAAGATTTATGTCCTCAAGGAGCTCAAAATTAATTTCAAGATAAATTAACTCGAGAAAATCCATGTTTAAATTATTCTAACACATGATCTTAATGTCTTATTTAACTAGAAGCATCACCAAGAAATTCCTTTAACAAGGATGTTCTAGGAACTTTTTAAACACCTTAAAAGCAATTTGTATGAATTTTCTTTGCTGCTAAAAATAGCTTTTCACAACAAACTTAATACAAGCTAAGCATCCCAAACCTACAAATGTGTACTCTGAACTGCTCCAACATCTGAAACCTTTTGAGTATCATCACAATCCAAAACCACAAGCTTTTGTTTTGTCCATAAAATAAGAGTATCAAATAAAATTACCCTCAGGTTACATGTACAAGGTGTATAAGAAACACAGATAACCACATATTTAGACTTGGGCCCTATACTCAACATATCCCACTATGTATATGCCAAAACTGCTAAATCCAAAAGTCTGCACCAAGCATTTCAGATAGGAGATACTCAACATGTAGAACAAACAGGAAGGCGAGGTAAGCCACACAAACACTAACTCAGCATCCATACTCATTTGTTACTTTTTTATTACCCACTGTTGTAATTCTCATATCTATTCCTTGTCTCTTGCTTCCTTTTAGTATGTATTTCCTTCCTTTTTAACTCTATCATCTTCTTCATAACTTTTTCTCTCTCCCATTTTATACTCTTCTTCCTTCTTTTTAATACCCACTGTAGAAATTTTTAAAACTGAAGTTTTATCATTCAAGAACCCATTACTTATAGGTTAGCTAATATGTTTACATGATGTTTTACAACATAAAACAATAAAAGTAAGTATACAGGAAAAGTCTTCCTCTCCTATCCCTTTCCTGCCACATTTTTCATTTGTGCGTTTCCCCAACGTGTCTGGACAAAACACATGATCTGTTATGGTTTGGATAAAAAATGTCCCTCCAAAGTCTCATGTGTTTGGAGGGTGACTGCATCATGGAGGTTCTGCTCAGAGGCAGCTCACAGTGGCTGTGCGGTGAGGAGATGGGACCTCAAGTGTGCTCTCCCTCCCAGGCTCCTGCCTTCTCCCAGCTTCCTAGAGCGCGGGCTCTGAACAGCTTTCCTCACCAGACCCTTCCACCATTCCCTTTCTGCCTTGATCAGTGCTTAATGGCTTGGCTCTTTTTCTCTCTCTTCCTCTTTATCTTATGAACACAGTATATTTTATTCACTGTTCTCACCTTTTTTTTAAGTTAATGCTGAAGATTTAATCAGTCAAAAGAACTCTCTCATTCTGACAGCAGATATTTTTGACTGATAAATTACCATTTCTTTAACTAATCCACTGCCCCAAAATATACGCTATTTCAAATAATCTTAAAATGGATAATCTGTGAATGCATTATTTCACACATATGTAGGATAAATTCCAACAAACAGCTTCCCTGGCCAAATAATACATATTTATGATTTGGACATATATTGCCAAGTTGGTCTTCACAGATGTCATCAATCCATGTCCCCCTCAGCCTCCTAGAGCTTGCCACACGCTGCTATTTGTCAAACTTTGTGATGAATATTTTGCCCAACATGTGAGAAAATATCTTAGCATGAGAACACATCATTTTAAAATTCATTTTCTGTTAAATACCCAATCTTATTTTTTACTCCCTGCCTTGCGGGGTGGTAGCTATCAGTCCTTTTCATGATAACTTATAAACACTTGCATTTTTTAACATTACATATCTGATACCTTTGGAGGTCTTCAGATAGAATCTGAGGTATTATTATTTGAAGTTCATCTTGAGGCAAAATGTGAGGTATAATAAAACTTTGGTTTTCTAGGTGGCAATCCAGCTTTCCTAGCACCATTTATTGAAAAGTTCCATTTCTTTCTTTCTTCTTTTTTTTTTCTTTTTTCCCCCTTTTCTCTCAGTGCTAGGGATCCAGCTCAGGGCTTCACTGCAGCCTAGTCAAGCACTCTATTCCTGAGCTACAGTAGTCCCAACCCAAAGAACAGCTTTACGGATCACATTTTTCTAAAAATCATAATGATATACTAGGTAAGCACATGGGTCTGTTTCCAGACCTTTTATTCTGTTCCACTTGTGTTAACTATTCACAAACCAGAAGCAAATGCCTTAACTGCTAGGGCTTAATACCACCTAGCAGGTCTTTGAGATCATCTCATTGGTCCACTGTGCATATGAACTTAAAGAGGAGCTTTTGTGGCATTTGTAGTGGGGAGGAGTTGTTACCTATCATGTTTACAAAAGGCTGATAATCCTTTGTGATGTTAACTCTTCACTGAAGGAGAGGAAGGGATATAGATATGACTTCTCATTTCACAAAGTTTTGTTTTATGTCCTTAGTAGTGGTTTTACTGGTGGCGGGAGGGGGGAGATGGAGACCGAACCTAGCGGCCTTCACACTGACCTTCAACACCACCCCCTGCATCCTGCAACAAGGTCTTGCTAAGTCACTAAAAGGAGTGGGAAGAAGCAATGGTAATGGATGAGAATGGACTCTGGATCTTATTCCTGACTTGGGTACTTTGGTATATTTTCTACTCTTGATGGTAACAAAAAGTGACTGATACCTATTTTCCTTAAGAAAAATAAAAACACATGAATTTTCTTTTTTGGAGAAAATCTGATTTTTTTTGTTTGAAGCACTGAGCCCCTCTACTAGAGAAGGAAGAGAATCTATACAGCACTTGAGTGATTTTAAATATCAACAAGAAAAACTTACTTGAAGAGTAGCAAGAGGTTTGTACACGTTTTTTGCATTTAGGAAAGCAGCAACACGGTAGGAAAAACAATCCTGGCATGTTGCACTAATAGTAATTTCCCAATACCAAGGGTCCTGGATTTCTCTTCCAATGTCATGTACTGAGACCATGTTCCCTGCTGCAATGTTTCTCCCTGCTAAGTCTGACACTGCACACAATCAGCTGTCTGTGTGAGAGTTCTTGCTATACTAGGGTAGATGGTAACTACTTTGGTCCGAATATGGTTTTCATGTGTCCTCCAAGGTGTTGGCACCTTGGCCCTCAGTGTGATGGCGCTAGGAGATGGCTTGGAACCTTCAAGTGTTAGGGCCTGGTGGGAAATGATTAAATCACTGAAGATGCCCCGCTCAAAAGAAACTGGTGTCATTCCTGCAGGACCCGCAGTGGGTCCTTGCAAGAGCTTACAGAACAGCAGGCCTGGCCTCTCCCTGGCTTCTCTGGCTTCCTGCCTTGCCATCTGACCATTCCCTCACATGCACTTCTGCCACAATGCTATCTGCCATAATCTGATATAGACAAGAGGGTGTTCACCAGACACCAAATTAATGGGGCACTTGGACTTCCAGCCTCCAATACCATGAGCCAAAAAATCTTTCCTTTATTGAAATTATCTACTCTCAGCTATTTTCATTTTAGCAATGGAAAACAGCCTAATATAGTACTTTTGAGAATAAGCTGTATGTAGGAGTTGTAGGGACTTAAGATTTATGCATAATCTCACTATGGCTTGACACAGGTTAATCTAATTTTTGGCAACTTTCAACTAACTGCACTCTCCCATTTCAAAGCATTCCAATCTGGCTTCTTCAAACAACACCCCATGAAAATGATTCTTGCAAATCACCTCAGGCCATCAATAAAACCCAGGCCATCAATAAAACCAAATCTCTTCAGTTCCTATACTAATCTCAACAGCATTCAACTCAAGTGGTCCTTTTCTTTCTTTCCTGAAACTTACTTTGTAGTTGGCTTTTATGACAACCATATTCCTTCATCTCCTCTGACTGTTCCTCATCAATCATCTTTCCCGTTTGCCCCTCCCTTCAAATATGAAATACTTTAGCTTTTACATACTTCTTCCCAGGGTTTCTCCTTTTCCCATTCTATATTCTTTTCTTTGGCAAAAAGGGAAGCTCATCTATTTCCATAGCTTTTATTATTTTCAAATCTGAGCGCTTGACCCACACACCTATAACTGCCTACTCAATATATCCCCTTCTACGACACTTAGTTTAAAAACATCGTATGCCCCACTAAACTTGTGACCTTCAATGCACAGCTCAGCCCACAAATGGTACTCCTACCTGATAAGTTATGCAAGCCAGAGCCCTGTAGAACTTTCCAATGTGCTCTATAAAGCTGTCACAATAGCCTGAAGATATGTCAATGTCATTTAAATCTGTAAAATACTCAAAAGACTTTAAGATAACTAATTAAAGAAGTAATTTTCCTACTTAGCTAATTTTTAAAAATCATCTTTCTAGTATAGAATAATTTTTGCGCTCTAGAAAGCAGAACAGCAAGAGAATTTCTGTATTTCAAACTTCGAAACACAACAGTATTTGCCCAATTAAAAAAACAGCATGTTGTAGTCACCACCTACCTCCATAAAAAAGTAAAGAAAGAATCTACTCTCTTTTTCTGGGTTTCTTTTCTTTTGCAGAGCTGTGAAATAATACATTTACAGACATCATAATCTTTAGAAGGATCCAATCCTCAAGAGTTCTTTAGGATGAAACAACTAATGAGATGACAACTATTTTGTGGCTTTTCAGTAGGTTTTAGACTTCCAATTCATGAGGCAGACATGAAAAATGATTAATCACCTCTAGTAAGAACACTATTACAGGAAACCCCTATTCACAATTTTGAAGATTTGAGAGTTGCTCTAGGAACCACACATGGAAAGTATAAAAGCACACCAAAAACACTGTCCTTCAGAGGCTGAACACCATATAAATGTGCCCATTTCTACATCTCATTTATCTTATCAGCCAAGCTAGACGGTCAATATATAACTGGTACAAGAACCTAAGCATAATTACTAAATAATCAATGACCCAATCAATGATGGTACTTATTAAAGCAATATATGAATTTACGCTAAGTAGCACCCAAATGTGACATATGTAAAATTAGCAAAATGGCTGGGTATATAAATTATCAGTGTGTCCTTAAAGAAATACCCAAAACATAACAAGATTTTAAACAACAGTATTTAAACACTCTCCTCACTTGTAGCATTTCAAATTAATCTATTTCTGAACTTTCAGGGCACCTCTTAAAAACAAATGATGCGGAGTAAGAGATCAACCGTGAAGATGACATTAAACAAATAATCAGATGAGTCCCCTAAAAAGAAAACCTTGTTATCAGCTTATTTTCCACTGCAAAAATGCATCTCACCCCCACCCCAAAGTGAACTACAGTTATCAAAGGATGAAGGGTCATTCTCTTAGCAGAATATTTTTTCCATAAAAGATAAAATCCTTTATCCTAATCAGAGTCCTAAGGGTCCTTTAGCTTTTTTTCTCCCAATCCCTACAATGTTTCTATTCTTCTGGCACAATAAAATGACTTCTCTTTCCTAATAACTGCAACTTATACTTTTATTTCATGTGAACTGAATTTGAGAAATACGGTTTAAATGTTCTCATTTGAGCACAAAGCATGAACATTATTACTGTTATGCAAAGAATTCAGATAGTTGGTTCAGAGTGAGCCATAAGTAAGCATTTTTCCTTCCTAGATTTGACTGACAAATAGCTCAAGAGCATGAACAAGCGCTATAGGTTCCAACAAGTGCTCTGCTATATGCACTTTTCAGTTTTGGCTGTACTGGGGAATGAAACCAGAGAGCAATGAACTACTTCCCTATCCCTTTTTGAGTTTGAGACTGGGTCTTGCTAAACTGCCTATACTGACCTCAGCTTCCTGGGCACTGGGATTTACTGGCATGCCACCATGTCTGGCAGCACACATTTTTATGACTATCATCTTAGAAATACAGGTGACGTTTACATTCCAATCTAGAATACTTGCTGTACTATATCTTCAGCTTAAAATGTTACTAGCTATCTACATTGCCCAGCATTTGCTGGCACCCTTAAATTTAAATCCACTGTATTATTGTACACTATGTATAAAAAATCAACTTAAAATGGGTTAAAGACTCAAACACCTCACCTGACACTTAAAAATCCTTGCAGAAAATTTTGAAGAAAAGCTCCCTAACACTAGTCTTGGCAATGACTTTATGGAAATGACACAAAAAGCCTGTGTAATAAAAGCAAAACTAAACAAATGAGACTATATCAAATTAAATACAAAATGTGACTGAAATATACATATAGTAAATGCAACATTTAAAAAAATGCATAAATTTTAAAAATTACCATACAAAACACACTGCCATTATTAATCCCTTTCAAAATATGCTCCCCGCCGACTTATCCCATTGTTCTTGCCACTTTCTGACGCAGTTCTGGAAGTCATCTTTTGTGTTTTTACGAGGTGTGATAAAAATACAGTCAATATTGCTGTCAAATGTCATCTAAATGAAAGGTTTGTAAAAGCATTACAGCCTGTTCTGATCCACCTTCTTCACTGGATCTGGTACTGTGCAACTTCTCCCTTTTCTCCAAAGTGAAAATTACCAAGAAAACGTAAACATTTTCAATTGATTTAGACACTAGGCAGCCACAATACTGCAGCTAAAAACACTCAAGAAAGAGGACTTGCAGAACTGATTTAGAAAGTAGCAAGAATGATGGGCTGTGTGTCTGAAGTGTAGTATTTTGAGGGAGATTAATGGGAATATGTCTTTTACCGCAATAAAATTTTAAAATCCTGTAATTTTGTGCAGCAAGGGAAATAACACAATGAAAAAGCAACTTAAGGAACAGGAGAAAATACCTGAAACTCACTCAGTGGGGGCTAACAACCAAAACATAAATGGAGATCACAGGGCACCACAGGTCAGTGATAGAGTACTTGTTGCCCTAGCATGCCTGAGGATCTGGGTTAGATCCCCACCACAACCACACACAGAGGGAACCCACCTAATTCACAGTAAAAAAACACTTATAAACATACAAATGGCCCAATTAAAAAAATGTTTAGGAAAGAATATGACTATACACTTTTGTAAAGCATCACATTCAAATGGTTAGCAGGTATGTGAAAAGTTACTCGACGTCACTAATCATCAGAGAAGTTCAATTCACAACTCCAAGGTATCATACCTACCAGGATAGTCATTATCAAAAAGTCAAATGAAAGGTGTTTTCAATGATGCAGAGCAGTGTTTCTTTGCACACTGCTGCTGAGACTGCAAAGTGGGACTCTGGGTACAGAAAACAGTATGGAGGTTCCTCCCAACACTAAAACAGGAAGAACTACCATAATCCAATAACCATCAATTATCTCAAAGAGGTATCTGTACCCCTATATTCACTATAATATCATTCACAATAGCCAACATACAGAAACTAAGTGTCCACTGACAGATATGATAGAATAAGTTTTAAAAAGATCTTGACATTTGCAACATGCATGAATCTGAGGACATTATGCTAAGTGAAATAAGCCAGGCACAAAACAACAAATTTGACATCCCTCATCTCACCTATGTGTGAAATCTAAAGAAGCAGAATGCAGAGTAGAACGGTGGGTGTAAGGGGCTAGGGTAGAGAGGAATGGAGCCATCTCAGTCAAAGGGTATAGTAGCTACAGTTAACAGCGCATACTTCACATTGCTGAGAGTGTATTTTAAGTGTCCTAACCATAGATACATATGAAATTATTAAGGTGGTGTATATGATAATAGTTTGGTTTTGTAAGCACTTCACAATGCATATATACATCAAAACATCATACTGCCCACCGCAAATACAAGTTTTACTTGTCAACTACACCTCCATAAAGCCAGGGGTGCAAATTATCTCCACTCACTAGGAAATGAAAGTCTACCAAGGTCATGATGCTAACAAACCAGGGCCAGGAATGAACCCTGGGTCGCTACTTTTCATCTCCAGAAAAACAAAACATAATCTCTCTCAGAGATAATCTCAGGGCAGCTACAATGCATGGACCCTCTGATTACATGTATGTAATTTTAAAAAATAATCTGTACCTCACTTAGAAGAAATCAGATGATGCTCACTATTTTCTGTCATAAAGTGTTGAGTTTGGGCCCTCAGCAGTGCCAGGGAAGACGCTGCAGTCCCTGGCCAGCAGCTTGTGTGTGCGTGTGGTGGAGAAGCACTGCTCAGCCTGGTGCACTGGCCTGCCAATCCTCCATTATAAGCTCTGCCTGGTCTTCGGTGTCATGGTCTTCTGCTCTGTGAGTTGCCTGGGGAAGACATGCTGCACAAGCTGAAGTGGCACTTCCTAGGGGAGCAGAGCCATAGCTAGAGCAGTTCCTGGGCCAGTTCCAGAGTTGGGAGCTAGCAATGAGGGTGTGTCAAGTGCTCAGCAACTAGAACTGAGGCTTCACCTTGATGCTCTTCTTCACCAGTACTGTACCCTCTACTACCAGTTATGGCCACACCATGCTGCTATTGGATGGGGACAAGACTTTTCTCCATTATCTACTGGGTCACTGGCACCCCCTTCACCTTCCTGTTCCTGACTGCCATGGCCCAGCGCATCATCGTCCTTGTCACCTGCAGACAAGTCCTCTATTTCCACATCTGATGGGGCTCCTCCAAGCAGGTGGTGGTCACTGTCTACGCCATTCTCCTTGGGTTTGCTGCTGTGTCCTGCTTCTCCTTCATCCCAGCAGCTGGGTTCTCGGTCCTGGATGATGACCGGAACTTCCTTGAATCCTTTTATTTCTACTTTATTCCCCTGAGCACCACTGGCCTGGGGGATTATGTTTCTGGGGAAGACTTCAATCAAAAATTCAGAGAGCTCTACGAGATTGGGATCACCTGTTCCCTGCTGCTGGGCCTCACTCTGATGCTCATGGTTCTGGAAACCTTCTGTCAGCTCCACGAGCTGAGGAAGTTCAGGAAGATGTTTTCCATGAAGGACAAGGATGAGGACCAGGTGCACACTGTGGGGCATGATCAGCTCTCCTTCTCCTCCATCACAAACTAAGCAGCTGGCATGAAGAAGGAGCAGAAGCAGAGTGAGCCCTCCGGGCCGCACATGCAGGTGTTGCCTATGCAGATGGCTCTGGGCCTGGCCTTCCCACTTTGGGCTGCAATGTCCATATATATGAGAATATAAAAGCTGAGGTGATGTTATTTTGAGAAATATCTACTATTTGCATTATTTTAAAAACTAGAATAAAGGAATCCTTGACTTTGGAAGGATATCTAATATCCAGGGAAATGGCCTATGTACCTATGATTCACATGTGACAAAATTACCTGCACTAATAGGGGAACACCTGAGGGACTGTGCTGAGATGGAAACAGATTTTGTATTTTTACTTGGGGACATTGGGGTTTGCACTGAAATCATTTAGCTGATGGCTAAATCACAACGTTTCTATTTAAAAGCGAAAACAAATTGAAATGGTGTTTTATAAATAGGTTTATGTGTATTGGTTTGCATGAACCCATCCAAAATGATTATTTTTGTAGAATCTAAGTTAAACCTACTATATATAATGGGTAGGTTACCATTAAGTATGTACATATGAAGTATAAATACGTTTATATCCTGTACATATGATTTAGGTTACCAGATTTAACTGTACTTAACTCAAAATTGTAGGTAATTTTTCTTTTGATTTTTTTTATACTAAAGAATCCAGAATTGCTAAAACAAGGGGAATAACACATGTAAGAGTAAATAACTATAATATTCTATTACAATAAGTATTTCTACCTTCTTGCAGTAGTATGATATTAGATGTCTCAAATAGCTGTAAACTTTTGTTTTGGAAGAAGCCAAGCAAGGAATAGCAGGATTTATAAATTGGTTGAGATATTTTGTTTAGAAAGTACACTGACTTACACCAACTAGTACTAAAGCACAGAATCTGGATATAAAAGCCCCAAATAAACAGTACTGCATTCATCTAAAAATCCTAAATTAGAAGCTAAAATAAATAAAATCATCCTGGCTTGGTGGTGCACATCCATAATGCCAGCACTTGGGAGGCTAAGGCAGAAGGATTGCCACAAATTCAAGGCCAACCTGGACTACATAGTGAGTTCAAGGACAGCCTGAAGTACACAGAGAGACCCTGTCTCAAAATCAATCAATCAATCATGGTTGGTTGTAAGGAAAAAAAAAAAAAAAAGTTTGTGAATCTGGTCTTTATCCAGGAAAATGACATTAGCTGGAATGGCTAGAACCTAGGAGTTTTTGTCTTAAAATACTGCTTGGCTATTTGGTTAGTTCTCATAAGCATATACACCTCCGAAAGCACCACCATAGTCAAGACAATGGACTTACCTGAAACCACAGTTTGTTGTTACTCTCTCTACTCCTCTCCCCTTGCCCCTCTGCCACTTCCCCCTTCCCTTCTCCAGGCAACCAATTAGTTCATCTTAATTATAGATCGTTTCAAACATATCAGAAGTAGGGAAGAAAATAAAAATCTCTCATGGATATCCATCATCTAGCTTCAGTAATTATGAGCAACACGCAAATTTTATTTCATCCTAGCCTATCTCATTATTTCTTTCTTCATTTTAATCAAGTAAACTTTTCCCCAGAATCATAAAATAAATCACAATCATGGTTCACTTACTTTCCACAAAGTCCACTGACTTCCGAAACAGGCACCCATCATGAAGAGAGAACACGACCAGCACCTCTCAGTGCTTCCCAGTGAAGTCCCAGTTGACAGCTGCCCTCCCACGGGCAACCACTATCTAGACTTCCAACAGCACAGATTAGGCTTCCCTTTTAATTAACTCTCTATCATAAACAATTTAAAACATCAAAAGTACACAGAAGGTGTTCTCAACTATTTTTCAAATGACTTACTGAAATGTAATATGCCTACAAAAAGGTATGTAAACTGTAAGTGCAGTCTGAGGAATTTTCTCAAAGGGCACACCCTAAATAATTTGTCCCAAGGAAGACTGAGAACTTTATGAACACTGAAGTACCTCAACCCCTCTGTAGCAGTGATTGCCACTGCAATTTCCAAAATGATTGATTACTTTTGCCTTGTTTATTTACTTCAAATGAACAGTCATACTATGCATAGTCTTTTTGGTCTGATTTCTTTATACTCAATGTTATGTGTTCACTATTCACCTGCAATGTGATCCCAGTTTGAACATACCACTGTTCACATTCAAGTGCTCATAGAAACCTGAGCTGTTCCCAATTCTGGTTATCACTAATAATGCTGCTTTCACATTCTCGCACATCTTTTAGGGAAAACGCACAATCACAGAAGGCATATACTTAGGGGCAGAAATAACAAGTCCCAGGATCTGTGTGCATGCTCAGTCATGGCAGATAGTTGGTCAAAGTGGATTCTTCAGTTCATTCAGGCTGCCTTCTTTGATTGTGATTGTGTGAGTCCCACTGTTCCACATCCTTGCAAATACTCTCTCCTGCCTGGGCTTTTCACATTAGTCACTGTGGGGCTTGTGCAAGCAACATAAGATCGCAATTTTTAAAGTAATTTTCCTGATGGCTAATGAAGCTGAGTATCTAGTTTCAGTTTAGTGACCATTTGCACATCATTTTTGGTGTCTGTGTGAAATATCTGTCCAAGTATTCTGCCTACTTTTCTATTGGCTTGTTTTTGCCTTAGTAATACGTAAAAATTGTGGACATACAATATTGTCAGGTTTAGTTTTTCATTTTCTTAATGGTGTCTCTGGTGAACAGAAGGTCTTAATGGAACCAAGTTATCAACTTCTCTACTTTCTACATCTGGATTAAGAAAATTTCCCTATTCCAACATTATAAATTGTTCTCTAATGTTTCTTAATAGAGGTTTTATCGTTTCACTTCTTATATTCAGATCTGCAGTTCACTCGGAACTGTTACTATGTATGGCGTAAGGTAGGAAGGTTAATTTTCCCCACAGATCCAATAATGTTTATTACAACATCAACCTTTCTCTAGCACACTACAGTGTCACCTTTACTATAAATTGAGTGAATATACGTGTGTAGGTGTGCTTTAGGACCAATTGATCTTTGTCTCTCCTTGTGCCAAAAAGGCAATTTCTCAAATGATGACAGCTTTGTACCCAATCTTGACATCCAGCACCATAAATCTATCAGTGTATCCTCTTGGTTATTCCTGAATTTTTGCTTACCTGTGTAAGCTTTAATTAAAATCAGTTTCAAGTTCTTCCTCTTTTGTAAGTCTATCTCTCTCTCTCTCTCTCTCTCATACACACACACACACACACACACACACACACACACACACGTGCGGTATTTTAAATAGAAATTGCACTTAATAAATAGATCAGTAAGAAGGACAGAGTAACAGTAGTCTTCTAATCAAAGAAAACATTATCCCCTTCATTTATTTACATTTTCCTTAGTATCTTTTAATAAAATCAGTTTATAAACCTTCTTTCTGCCGGTGCTGGGAACTGAACCCAGGACTTAGTGCACATTAGGCAAGTGCTCTGCCTATGAGCTGTGTGCTCCACCTTTTCTCACTTGTGCTCTGCCAGCCTCAAACTCATGATCTCTCCCGCCTCAGTCTTCTAAGCCTGTGACATATCAGTCATTTCTAGTTCTTTGATTGTTTAAGTAATACTATACTAAATTCTGATTTTTCTATTTGTTGGTATATATAAAATATAATTCATTTCTGAATACTGATCTTGTATGCAGAGATGACCTTGGTGAACTGGCTATGAATAATCTATTACGTTATTTAGGAATTTATATGCAGGATAATTTTGAAATGACAGCTTCCTTCCTTCCCTTTTTCCTTCTGTCTGGCCTTACTGCACTGGCTAGGACCTCCAACAGAATGCTGAACAGAAGTTTTGATACCAGGCATCATTGTCTCATTGCCAATCCCAGGGAGAAATTTTTCAGTGTTTCACTATTAAGTATTTTAACAGTTGCTACAGATCTCTGATACATAGCAATCCCCACTTACAGGTCCCAAGACCTCCAGTGGATGTCTGAAACCTCATATATAGCACTGAACCCAACACACACTTTTCTGAGCCCTATACACATATACCTATGATAAAGCTATAGTAAGAATTTAACAATAATAAAATACAACAATTATTTTAAAATACTTTTATTGTACTTTCAGCTTTTCATTTAAATGAAGTACTTTATGGCTTTCCTTTGTCATATCCAAATTCCCATCATTACTACTCTTGCAATTTGGGGTTATTATTAAGAAAAGTAATGGTTACTTGAACACAAGCACTGTGAAACTTTGACAGATGATCTGCTAACAGACCAAAGAAAGCTAGTGACTAAAGGGTGGGTAGTGTATACAGTGTGGATATGCAAAACACAGGGATGATTCACATCCTGAATCAGATGGTAGGGAATAACACAGTATTATGTTACACTATTCAAAATAGCATGCAGTTTGAGACTCATAAGTTATTTCTCATATTTTCTTTTTCCTTTTTTTGGATGACAGCTGACAACAGGTAACTGATACTATAGAAAGCAAACTTGGGGATGAGGTGGCGTTACTGCACATTCTGTTAAAAGAAGTTTCCTCTTAGTCCTAGCTACCTTAAGAGCTTTCTTTCTTAAATCATATAAATTTCATCAAATGGTTTCTTTTCATCTACTGAGATAAAACTTCTCTCCTTCATTAATGGGGTGAATTAAATTTACTAACTTGTGAATATTAAGCCAATGTGCCTATCTGGAAAGTCAACGTTGCCATATAAAATTATTATTTTCAAGTATGCCTACATCTAATAGCTAGTTTTCTGTACAGAACTCTCACATATGCTGATTAGACAGAAATAAGTCCGCAATTTTCTTTTCATGAGCTTAGGACTTACTATTAGGTTACGGTGGTTTCATAAAATAAACTGAAAAGTACTTCCTCTTTTTTTATTTTCTAGGAGAATTTAAGTAAGACCAGTGTTATGTCTTCCTTCAGTGCGAAATTTCTTTGTGAATTACATTCCAGTATAAATTATTACTTATATCACTCCCTGACCATAGTAGAGTCTTAGAATATTAGTTCCACATATCCACTTTAACCCTTCTTCCACTTGTTTGCTTGCAGTACTGGGCACTGAACACACAGCCTTGCACTGTGCTATGTTCCTAGCCCATCTCATTTTTAAATTCTGAGACAGGGTCTCACTAAATTGCCCAAATTGGCCTCCAACTTGCAATTGTCTGTCTCAGCCTCTCAAGTAGCTAGACTTACAGGGCTGTGTTGCTGCACCTGGGCTCTTTTGCTATCGTTACACATTTAATCCTACATAGTTCAAGCCTCTCAGTTACATTATCAACATTTAGCACATAACCATGCACTTACACCTGGCCACACACTCAGTGTCTCTGCCATCCTCCGCTCCTTCCTGCATCTCCACGTTTTCACATGGGATTTCTCATATTGTGGGACCACCGGTAACACATTTACTTGATTTTGTTAGTATCAGGACATTGTAATTTTACTCTTGTTTTGGATGCATATTTTGCCTAGGTATAGGAGCATTGGTTGGTTTTCAGCATTCTAAAGATGTGATTCAATTTCTTCTGGCTCTTATCACTTCTAATGAAAACAAAACAAAACAAAACAAAACAAGAAAAGCCGCTGTTCTTTTTGGTTGAGGTTCACTTATCTCTGGTTGTCCTTTAGACTTTCTTTAGTTTTCAGTTGTTTAAAATATGCTTCCTTTCTTCTTTTTTTTTTTTTTTTAAGTCAATCTGCTTTCTGTTAACAGAATTTCCTGAAAGTAGCTTATGTTATGGGTTTTATAAGAATCACAGCTGCTCTGCCTTCAAATCTTATTAGACATGTTCTTTCTCTTCTTTCTGGGACTCCAATGGTAAGCGTGCTTCACCTTTCCTCAACTTGAATTCTGTGAAAGACTCAAGGCCTAAATCTTCCATATGCAGTAAATTAACTTCTCTCTTATGCATCTGGAATATAACTACGTATGTACATCCTTGAGAGAAGTGAGGAATGCCAGCTAAGAAATGTTGTGTCCTTCTGTCCTTTCTTTGTTTTCCTTTTGTCACTCTATGGTATTTCCTTTTATTTCTTTTTATTCTGAGACAGGGTCTTGCTAAATTGCCTAGGCTTGCCTCAAACTCACTACCCTCCTGTTACAGCCTCCTAAACACCTGGGACTACAGGCACTGCCACCATGCGCAACTATCTCAGTAACATTTCTACTAATGCCTTCCAATTTACTAATCTCATCTTTTAAAGCCAGAATTCTTCATTAAACTTGTACGTGATGCTCTTAGTATCAGTTATTCTTTTTTTCTGTTCTGAAATTTCCATGGCTCTTTTGTATAAAATGCCATTCTCTGGTAAAATTTTCCATCTGCTTCCTGTACCCTTTTTTCTCCTATATGAATCAGGGTCTTGCTATGTAGCTCAGGCTTTCCTCGAACTCATAGCCATCCTCCTGCCTGAGCCTCTTGAGCGCTGGGTTTACAGGTCTGTGTACCCAGCAATTCTTTAACTTTCCTATTATTAAACATAGTACTCAAAGTTTAAACTTAAAAGTCCTTCACTGATATCTCTAAAGAAAATAGATTTCACTATCTATTTTTCTCTTGGCCTTCTGTTATTTTCTCCTATTGCTTGGCATGCACTGTATTTGACTGAGAAACAATCCAATTATGTGAATGTGAAAAATTCCACAGACTCTGGATGGTATCTTTAAAAAAGGTTCTCTTTCTTATCTAGAGTTCAGAGAACAGAGAAGCCATACAGAGACTGGGTATGGCACATCCAAGTCTGTGTGGCTTTTCAAAGTGAATGCTTCTTTCCCTTCCCACTTTCCATTTATTCTCAAAAATTACAATTTGTTCAAAAATACATATATAAACTGATTTTTCAGTTGTCTAAAGCTTACTCGGGACTTCACAAATCCCTGTACATCTACAGCAATATTACATTCATTTTATTGAATTCTCAGATCACCCCTCTTCTGAATACTACACCCCGCCCTCTACTTTTCTCCTGTTTTCTTCAGTTTTCCCAACCTTTGTAGTTTTCTGGTAAGTGACAAGCAGACTGACTCTATGCTCTAAAACACAGTATTTGTTATGTACGGTTATAATACTATTAAAGTAGCACATCTAACATTTTATGTAATCTGGTTCTCTAACAGAATTCAGTCTCTGTGAATTTTACCATGGATTTTTATTCAATGTAAATGAGGGTCTCTACTTATGGAGGCTGTAATGTTAATTTCACATAAAATGTAACTGGATTTTAGTTATTGCAAGCACAATCTGACTGATAATTTTCCACATGATTAAAATAAATATGAATTAGTCATATGCTAAAAAAATTTCCCAAAGAAAATTTATTTTCCATATGATATAAGCTAATTCCTTTAGTGCTTCAGTTCAGTATTAAATATTAAATAAAATACAGTTTAGTTATTTTTTAGAAAATAGGTGTTATACAAGCTTATTTTATCCTCAGATTACTTTTTAAAATCATACTATTCTTTGAAATATAAAATAAAATTTAGGCTCCAAACTTTTTTGTTTTAATGACTCATACTTAACAGTTATGAAAATGAAACTTAATTACCAAATTTTTGGTTTTGGATTTCTGCACATTTGAGAAAATACATTAATGTAAATTTGTTACCGTTTTATCTTTCACTTAGTATCACAGTAATAAATATGAGGTTAACAGTAAATAAAATTAATGTTGCTATGTTGTCCTGAAAAATACTAAGGTGTCTTTCACAAGGCGTTTTCTATCAATTCAAAAAAAATCTACAGCAGAAAAAGATCGCAATTCACATACCTGGTACAAAGAACTCTTAAAACTTAACATCAAGAAAAAATGATTTCTTCTAAATTGGGAGAGGGTCAGTAAACACTTAATCCCTGTTCCCTTAATCCCATGCAGACAAGCACGTGAAAAGATGCTCAACATATTAGTTCCTTGGAGAAATGGTAATTAAAACCACATTGAAATACTAGAACAACTTCCTTCATCAACTGCCAAAATAAAGACCAATGCCAAACACTGTCAAGGGTCAGACTCAATGGAAATCTCACTAAACTGTGGAAATATAAAATAGTACAGTCAACTTAGGAAAAATTTGGCTGTTTCTTATAAAGTTAAGTATGCACTTACTTTGTGACTCAGTAATTCCACCCCAAAGTATTTTCCAAAGTGAAATATTTGTTCACAAAAAAGTTGTTTTCTACAGTTGCAATACATGTTTATAGAAGCTTTATTAAAAACTCAACAAAAATTGGAAACAACCCAAATATAGCTCAACCAGAAAATGGAAAAATTAACTGTGGTATATCCATACAATTGACTACTCAACAATAACAAAGGAATGAACTATTAATGCATCACCAACACAGATTCCTCTCAGATACACATGGCAAACTGGAGTAAGTCAGCCTCAAAAGCTATATACCAGTGACAGCGAAACTTTTAGCATTTTCACTGATAACAAACAGCTCACTCCACATGTACGGTTCAACACCACTGCTATAAATCATATGAGAGAACATTATTATCAGAGGAGAGGGATTGACTTTAAAAGGTACAGAGGAATTTGGGAGAGTGACAAAACTA
Source organism: Chinchilla lanigera (assembly GCF_000276665.1). Classification (NCBI taxonomy): domain Eukaryota; kingdom Metazoa; phylum Chordata; class Mammalia; order Rodentia; family Chinchillidae; genus Chinchilla; species Chinchilla lanigera. The sequence goes on from NW_004955427.1 coordinate 24,324,414, forward strand.
TCACATCATGGTTACACAAATGTATGCTTTTGTTAAAGGCTAGAGAACTACACATTAAAACATGATAAAAGTTTCTTATATGTTTTATGCTAAAAGAAGTCTGAACTCTCAAAATGTATTTCCCTTAAAAGTATAATCATTTAAACTTTATGTGTATCTATACAAAACACTAGGGTAAATCCTCTGTTTGTTTGCAAAATAAAATAATTCTTACCAAATACAATCTTCTCACATTCCTACTCATACCATTTAAGTACTAAGATTTCAACAACCGTTTGTCTCTATTAGAACTCACAACTAGTGATTCTACTTCTTTTTCACTATCCCTCACTTTTCCTCAAATTTTCTCTGTTCTTATTTGATCTAAATTCTGGCATTCAAAAGTTATTAGCCTACCTTTCCCCAAAAGCCTAAAACTGTCCAACACATGGTTGAATAGATGTATACCAGGATAAGTCAATTTTCTCAGTTATACAGGAAGTAGGCAATAGCTAAAACTGAAAGGGAAAGGGTGAAGGAAATGTTCGAAGTTTATGGCAAAAAGAAAGTATGAAGTACTTGTTTGGGAGAAAGGCTGACAAGCTTTTCTGAAAAAGACCAGATGGTAAATACGTTAGGTTCTACTGACAGGCCATACAATCTCTGTCACAACTACTCTGCTCTGCTGTGTAGGAAGAAAAGACCAATAAACAATACATACAGGAATCGGTACAGCTCTATTCTAGTAACATTTTAATTACAAAAACAGACACCAGCTGAAACCTGGCCCATTGGCTGAACTACAAACCCAATCTAGACGAGGAGTAAATGGATGAAGGAAATCATTTCCAGTAGGTTTTAAGGAAATAGATAATGTTTGTGACACTAATTACATTTTACTCTAACAATCAGGTAATGGAAAGACAGAGTTAAATTTACCTAAGATTGTAATTTAATCAACTAAGTACTATAAAAGCCAGCAAAGAAGGGGTGAGACTGTAACTCAGTGGTAGAACACTTACCTCTTTTCAGTAGTAGACCTCATGGTAGCTAGTATGCATGAGGCCCTCAGTTCAGTCTTCAGCACTAAAAGAAGTCTAAGAGGCTAAGAGAGGGCTGGTGATGTGCTCAGTGCTAGAGCAACTGCCAATATGCATGAGGCCCTGGGCTCAACTGCCTAGTACCATTAAAATGAATGAATGGATGGATGGATGGATGGATGGATGGATGAATGAATGAATGAATGAGGCAGAGGGGCAGGTGGGTACTGAATGTAAGCAAAGGAGTGATTATGGTAAGTGATGACAGATTTAGATGGGATAAACAGTGTGAAGATTTCAGAAAAATGAAGATCACTGAAAAGGATATAAAACCTTAAAGTGTAAGTCCTAGTGAAGACAAAGCGTTGATAAAACAGAAGTACTAAATGGCATGAACAGAAATGACAGAAGGCAGTGCTTGGAAAATGGGAAAGTGAAATCACAAAAAGACTGAAGTCTGGTCTATGGTATGTGCACGAGTGAGACAGCATGGATGACAAGAAGAGCAACCAACCAGAGCTTTAGGAACTGAGAGGGAGAGCATTCACAGCATGATCAATGCCAAACTCTTCCTTAAAGGGCCTGACAGTAAAATGGCTTGGTGGGCTGGGGCTGGGGGTGGGGGTGGGGCCCACAACAAGGCTACTGTATACCCATACCAATACTGTATAGCAAGACAGAAAACTTCTGAGAAGTTCTTAGTGATAAAATTCAAACTATCATTATCATAATGTATAATTTTTCACTGTACAGTTATGTTAGCTATTAGTAGCTGCAATAAAGTCTACTACTAAAAAGAGAATTTTTTTTTTTTTTTTTGGTATCAGGAATTGAACTCAGGACCTTGCATTTGCCAGGCAGGCGCTGTGCCACTGAGTTATATTCCTGGCTCAAGAACTCTTTTTTTACGGGGAAGTTAACATACAATGAAGTGAAGTTCAAAGTTACCATTCCCTATAATTAAGTTCAATTTCCAAAGCTTACCTGTTAATGCCAACCTGTAATAAGATTTTTATGTATTCCACCTTTGAAACTGTCTTGTCACAGAGATAAGTATAGCAATCTATGAAAATATAATTTTATTAAATATTACCACTTGAGAGGCATTTATAACGTTTTATTAGGTTGTTGCTATCTGCCGTTTAGTGCTCCCTACCTCACAGATTAATCACTTCCAAAAGAAGACTAAATGGACTTGCAGGGTTGCATGAGTTCAAAACATGGAAATTTCCACTGCAGTCATATCAAGATCCAAAAGCTGACAGAACTGTAGTGTAACATCAGCATATATATCCTCGCCACATTTGCGTGGGAACAGAAGTTTTTACTTCTTATAACTTACTCCAATATGGGAAAAATATTGAGCACCATTTTGTGATCAATATTACCCGCTGTCATAAATAACTACCACAGTAGAAGTTTGTGCATAAGGACAATTTTCCCTTCTAATGACATAAGGTCATTTTCCCTTATAATGCTGCATTTGTTAAGAAACATTTTCAAGTGTACAGCAAAGGGTAACTGCCAAAACCATTCTTCAGTGTTCAAAAATAATGACTGAGAATGGTTTTACTCATTCAGAAAAAAAGAATCTTGGCTCAACACTAAAAAACTCCCAACAAGCTGGGTGTGGTAGCGCACACCTGTAATCCCAGCACTCAGGAGGCTACAGCAGGAAAATCACAATGAATCTGAGGCCCGCCTGGGCTACATAGTGAGATGCTGTCTTAAAAAAAAACTAAACCCAAACCAAACAAACAACCCTCCCAACAAAACACTGTGACTTACAAGACACCAGACTGCCATACAGTAGGAAAAGTCAGGACATTCAACTTCTTTATCTGATAAAGATTCATAGAACTAATGATGGTAAAATTCATTGCTGACACTACTACCTTCAAGCATTTCCCACAAAGCACTACCTACAAATAATCCAGTGAAAATTCACAGGATTTAAATACATTCATGCGAGCTTTGTAAATGAGTCCAACTAAATTTAGTGTTTCATACATATTTTTCCCAACAATAGTTGTGACAAATTGGTAGATCCATTTCACCTGATACCAAACCAACGGTTTTTTGAGTTCTTTGAAAAAAACCCTACAGCCAGGCATGCTGATACATGCCTGTAATCCCAACACTCTGGGAGGCTGAGGTAGGAAGATGCTAAGTTCCAGCCTAGTATGGACAATTTAGAGATTTAAGGAGGCCCGGCCTCAAAATGTAGGGGGTGGCAGGGCAGTGGCAAGTATGTGGGATGTAGCTAAGTGGAAAGGCCCTGGGTTCAACCCCCAGTACCACAGAACAATCTCAAACTCCAAAGTTTTATAGAGATTTAATTTGCATACCATGAAATTCATCCATTTCAAGTGTGTAGTTGTATTTTGTTGTTGTTCTGGTACCAAGAATCAAACTCAGGACCTTGTGCTTGCCAAGCAGGCATTGTCCCACTCAGCTGTATCACCAGCTCTGTAGTTCTATTTTTTTTTTTTTTTTGTAGTTCTATTTTGAAAATACTTTTGCTTATATTTGTTTCATACATGCCAATTCTTCATTCACTTTAAACTCAAAATTGACTTTTTAAATAAGTAACAACAGAGCAATACTAGAATAGCATAGTAAGAAATATGTATTTAATCTCTGTACCCAGGTCCTAACAAAGAGCTCCTAAATCCTAACAATCTCCTGAGTGACAGAAATGATACAGCATATTCTGTTCTATTTGGTCCTGACCCTGATTCCAGATACAGAGCTGCTAAATTCCTTGCAATTTCCTGAGTGATAAGAGGATCTTTTATTCCTCACACAGAGCCCTGAAACTCTCAGACCCTTTTGTTTTAATGAGGTGACACTTGGTAGGACCCTAGACAGCTTCAGGGTGGGCTGTGCTTCAGAAAGACAGCCCTTGATCAGTAGCCTATTACTTTCAGCCCCACAGACCCCAGACTCAGGGAGGAGAGGGAGACTGATTCAATAATCTATCCTATCTACATTATTAAACCTTAAGAGCCTCCAAATTACACAGGGCTCAGAAAGCTTCTGGACACACAGAAATATAGGGAGAGTGAAGCACCCTAACTCCACATTCAGACCTTATTCTACACACTTCACCTAGCTGTTAATCGTAGTAAAATAGTAAATCTAAGTCAAGTGCTTTCCTGGGTTCTCAAAACTATCAAATCCAGGAGGAGGGTCATGGAAGCCCTCAATATAGAGCTGGTCAGAAAAAAAATGACACACAGATGTACAACTTCCACCACTGGGGCAGTCTTGTGAGACTGAGACCTCAGTGTTTGGAATTCTATGTCAACTTCTGGAAGAGTGTCACTGCTGGATTAGATTAGGGCACACAACTGGTGTCTAGAGAGTTAGAGATGGTATAAGAGGAAAAAACCGAAAACCAGTTCCCACCCACCCCTTTTTTTGCTGTGGTAGGGATGGAATCAGGGGCCTTACCACACAAGGCAAATGCTCTACCACTGGCTTATACCCGATTTTCATCCCGAACATTTGGTGTCATGTTTGTTCTGTGGAAAGAAACACATGTACCCATCAAGAGCCAAGGCAGATCATGTGCCTTGTTTGTGTGTTTGGTTTTGTGGTACCTGGGACTGAATCCAAGTATGCTACACAAATGCACTAGCCCTGTGGTACATTCCCTGTCTTCAGGACTTGTTTTTATTTGAGTACTGATGCTGCTCCGAAGCAGGATTTCACTTGATTTGAGTTCCAAAAAGCTTTTGATAATCACTGCCAAATACTAGTTTTTATTCCTTCAATTCCTTCTGTTAAACCTGCTATTAAATTTTGCCTGTGTTTTATTTTTCCTTTGAAATGTCTTTCATATGCACCTCAATGTTTTTGGTCTTTAAAGTTTCAGACCCTTAATAACATAAGCTATGGTGGGTGACCACAGTGGTATTCCTAAGAAGTCTCATTATAAACACAAATGCTTCAATGAGGTAGGGAGAAGATTGGGATCAGTTTAATTTTTATAGCTAATTAGCGAAAACCCACACACACTGCTGAGCAAATTAATCCATACTGTTACAGAAGCAGGGGTTCAACTCATAATTCAGCACAGTAATGATTTAATGTAAATCTTACTTTTATATACAACATTCTAAGAGCTGCTGACCAGAATAAAAACAATGCTAGTTTAACAGATTTGGAGTACAAAATATCTCATAAAATTTAAGGGGAAAAATAACCCACAAATGCTATTATCCTGCTAACACAGTCTGTACTATAGCTTATTTTTTTGGCTGTAATTTCTTTTTAATATCAGTAAAAGCCTTGGTCATATTAGTCCCTGAGCAAATTCACCCATTAAATATTCTAGTAGAAATCTAGGTGATTAAAGCACTAGCATTAAGCACGGTTTTGGTAGTTAAGCAGCCTCAACTCCTCATCACAATCTCTTTTGTCTTCTAACTTTGGTCCGCGTCTCATTTCCTAAAACAACAGCCCCACAAATGTCTCCAGGCCAGGCCCTAGCACCAAGTCACACCTTGACACTGGTCAGTACTTAGTTCCCCAATTCCTGAGTGCCGATACAGGTAATGACAGAACCAGTTTTTTGGGCCGGGGATATAGCTCAGTGACACAGTACCTGCAGGGCAGGTGCCAAGTCCTAAGTTTGATTCCTGATACCCAAAACACAAAAACAAAAACAAAAAAACCCCAGTGTCTTCCCCTGAGAAATAATGTAATTAGAATTAATATATGAACGTTTCCCAGAATTTTTCAATTTTATTGGCCTAATATTAGCTTTTACTGGATAAATATAAGCCTTTTAGGCTAACTGAAATCATTCAATCCTTTTGAGACCCTTGACTAGCACTTAAAATGCACAAAAGAGTGATATAGAAACAACAAACACATGAGGGTTCTGCAAGGTTCTGGAGCTGCCAGAACTGCCGCAAGTGCTGAAGGTGGACATATTTTTCTTGTCAAAACTTGACGAGTACAGGGCTTGATGAGTTCCAAGATATGACTACATTTATGTGTACGGCTTCTGCATTTGTCCATACACCTTAACATTTTAAAAGAGTAACTGAATTCCAGGTTTCTGTGAATCCATCTCCATGTCCCCAGTCCTCATTCAAAAATAAAATACTTGAAGACCAGGCAGAATACGATCAGAATTTCCTATAGGTATAAAGTTAAACCTTTTTTATGTTTTTGTTTTTTTGAGACAGGGTCTTGTTGTATAATTCAGGCTGAATTCATGGAGATCCTCCTGCTTCAGCCTCATAAGTAAGGGCATGTGCCACCACAACCAGTTTTGACCTTGAGACCAGAATTACAGCTGATTAGACTCCATCTCCCTCTCCTCCATCCAATGATAAATAACCAACAGTCAAATGAAGCAAGAAATCTGACTTTTTAAGGCTGGAGATTTCCTTGATCACTGAAGTAGGATAAGCTCATAGAGAATACAATGTAGCAATAAATGTCAGCCTTTCTGTGTATGTAGTAATTTTTAAAACAAAGGTATTGGTCTTTTAAAATTTAAAATAATCTAAAATCTGTTTATTCACTCCTATGGGAGTGAATAAAAATGTATACTTAAATGACATGCTAAGATGTCATCCTTTCATGTACCCATAGAAAAATCCAAATCAAAATAGGTAGTAAAATGTGGGTAAAGAAAAATCAATTGAACCCTTAAAGAATTTATAGAGGTGTGAAAATATACAGGGAATAAAGTAAACTTGTAGCTAGTGTTCACGTAACTATTATTAGGAGACACAATCATTTAAAAAAGAAAGAAGATAAAGTATGAGAACTAAAGAACTGTGAAGTACTTGCATCTATGCCAAATGGAAGTGGTATGGGTGGCGGAGTTGGTCAGGTAGATAACCACCTAGTACTTACTACATGAGTGTGTCATTCCTGTGACCTAAACACTGTGAAGTTAGAATCTCTCCAAAACATCTACACAACAGCATACAGCAAGTTAGAAGACATTTTCATAAAATTCAAATGCAGGCTGAAATGACATTTAAGTATTTTCAGAAAACAAAGTTGTCAGAGATGTAAAGAGCTTCACATTACCCAGAAAAATGAGAATAACCTTGCTAAGTAAACTTAGTTTATTTCTTCACCATGATCTTGTACAAATTAGTGCATTCTGTCATTCTTTGGTCTAAGGCCCCCCCAAAATATATGAATTTTAAATGTCATTAAAATTCAAATGAAAAACCCTCAACAGCAAGCAGAAAAATTTTCTATCCAAATGTCTGGTAACTTAACTCATGATAGGTACACAGGAATGACCCACTCAACTAGATCTTGAAACAGTACTCAATTTAAGTGCTATTAAAGTGGCATCTTCAAATAATGAAAAAAGTCTGAAAGCCTTCAGGTGTTTGAGTTCAAGGAAGTGACTGGTATCTTTCCAAAAAATTACGGCTGTCAAAGGATTTATAAAGCAAAGCGTCAGATCTCTGCATTAATGCTTCACCTTCTATAGAATGTACGTTACTTTTTCCAGAGGACAAAGGAGACTCTACATTAAAGAAAAACTAGCAAGAGGAGTTTTTCTTGTTTTAAACTATTTTTTCTAAGATTTTTGCAATAATTTCATAAAGAAAACATCTCAAAAATAAAAAATTACCTGAGAAGACATTGTAACGCAGGCCTGTAATCCCAGGTACTGTGGGTGGGGGAGGGACGCACAGGCTGAAAGTTCAAGGTCAGCCTGGGCAGCTCAGCAAGACCCCGTGATAAAATAAAAAGGGAAATTTTTAAATGCTGGGATGTGGCTGAGCGGTAGAGTATTCATGGAATGAGATCTGGACTTTAATTCCCAGTACCACACACACAAAGAAACAGTGTGTGTGTTGGGAAGGAATATGTGATATGCATATGTACCAATTCCTCAGGATGACTGCACTTAGTATGTCTCACAAACACATACTAATAAAAAAGGGGGAAATGTTATTATAGAAGAAAAAAAAAACTTTAAAACAATTTATGAAGTTCTAGATCTTAACTAAATTTGGGAGGTTTGTGTTCAGCTCTTTTTCTAAAAATCAGTGCTTTTTATTTTGTTCAAAACTACAAAGACTCTAAAGTCTAGGAGATATTACTTTCTTTGTTTTGCTACAATAGTTTCCAGTTTCTAAGTTTTGTCCATTTCTCAAGCTGGATAAAACTAAGGTAACTGTGTGTCTTAAAGGTATATTTAAATATCTAAAAATGTGATCAATACTTTTTTTTTTTTTTTTTTGAGACAGGATCTCGCTGTACAGTTCAAGTTGCCCCTGAACTCACTACGTTGCCCAGGCTGGCCTTGAACTTTCAGCAATCCTCCCGCCTCAGCCTCCCGAGTGCTAGGATTACAGGCATGTGCTACCACACCTGGCTTGATCAATACATTTGCAATTACCAGAATATACTTAAGGTAAAATACTAAATGTTACAGAAAAATTACATACTAATTATCTTTAACAAAAACTAACACATTTCCCAAATTTCCATCTTTCCTCACAAAATAATACTCTTCTAAACACAGTTGTTAAATGCTCTCCATTTTATGTTGGCAGGACAAATCTGACACTCATTAGTTGTGTATCAAGGCTGGCCAACATAGTTCTAACATTTCTAGTCTTATTTCCACATCTCCCTTCTACCCATCTTTTCTGTTTACTCAGAATGACCATTTACATGTGGTCCATCTTGCCTCTCTGTTCCTTCCACACTGGCCAAGGTATGCTCTTCCCTACCCCCGCAAACCTCACAGGCAGGTATACCCAATCACCCACAGGCTCTAGAAAAGAACTAGAGTGGTTTTGTGCTTACTTGTACACACACACACACACACACACACACACACACACACACACCACCATCATGTAAACAGAGAGTTGCTGTCAATTCAAGACTTAGTCATTGAGTGAAGATATGGCACATGCAACTCCCAACCTCAATGAATGTGGATATATGCCATAAACGTGAACTAAGATCAACAATACCAAGAATGAAAAGGGGGAAAGGGGAACTAGAGGAGGAGGGAGCAGGGAGGAAGGGATTGAAAAAATAATCATCCCCAAGATGACTGTGAAGTGTATGTACTGCAAACATCTACTAATAAAAGGACAGGGAAAAAAATTTACTTTGTGCTTGATCTACCCTCTCAATGGCAACTGTTTAAGGTCATGAGGGCTGAAGCCCTGGTCTGTGTCATTAATCAGTTGTGTATACTGGGACAAATTAAGTAATTTTGATCCTTAGTTTCCTTATCTGTAAAACAGGAATATGGTATGCTCTCCTCACAGGACTACCACTATAAGGATAAAATTTGGTAATTTATGCTTGGTAGATAACAGGTACTCAATGAATTTGTTAGTACTGTTAGGCTTATGGTAACAACAAATTATTGGGGATTTCTACCTTTTAACTACCTTTAAGTAGTTGCCTCCTTGTGGTTCTTTTAAGCCGGTACATACTACTTGCCCTACTGTCCAGCATCTGCAGTTGCCTGGATGGAAAAATTATTTGTATATCTGTTTTCTTATACTTTCCCCAAAGACTCCCAACACCAGTACACCATGCCTGGCTACCTGGGTTCGGCTTCTCTCCCGTGACAACCACCTGACACCCAGGTAACATGGACTATGAGTCTAAAGCTCACTCTCAGTGCCACTTGGATTCTGCCTCTCCCATGTCACCAGTCACATGAATCTGCTCTGGTCTACTTCTTCTGAACTCCTCAAGTTCAGACTGTGTCATCTGTATCAGAAAATATGACAGACCTTTTGTCAAACCATGAGCCACAGATTTATGTGTTCGTTCATTCCATGATTGTACACAAGAATGAAGCCACTTAAACGGAGCCCCACTTTACTGAATCAGAAACTGTCAAAACAAATGGTAAACAATGTTTTTATTATAGTCACTATGAACTAGCAAATAATGTTTTTATATGGATTTGAAGAAGGGTGCTCCAAAAATACATAACTGAAAACCAGTAAACTTTCATAATTCAGTTCTAATTATTAAATACTAAAAGGGAGTTAATCTTTTAAATGACTTTCCCCACTAAACAAAAAGCATGTTAAGAGTATGGTATACTTATATAAGTTCTTGATATCACCACTGAGTTGTCTGTGAGCTGTGCATGTGTATGAGAGGCTTTTTTATATTTTAGGTGTAACTGGGTTTTTTAGTATGAATTATTAACAGCCCTTTGCCGTTGGTAATTCCTGCATAGAAACAAACCAAAGGTGAATGTTTTGTTGGCATTTGGGCATTCAGGCCTTAACTGATGCACTGAATGCATGATGACTGCTCAGAAGGACACACCTTCATGTTCTGAAGTTCCTACCTGTAACTGTTTTGCCCTATGGCAACTCCTTTGTGTACATTTCTCTTCTGTTTGTATGAGAAACCTAGTTATCAATAAAACAACTGCATATTCCTAAGGAAAATATACATTTTGCTTTTACTTTTCAAAGTTCCACCCTGAAAGTAGTTAGGATGATTTTTGGTTTTTTGTTTTTTGGGGGTTTTTTGGTTTTTTGAGACAGGGTCTCTTTATGCAGTTTAACTGGCCTTGAACTCACAGCAATTTTGCCTCAGCTTCCCAACTGCTGGGATTATAGTTACATACACGCAGCAAGATAAAATTCATTTTATTTATTTTTTATATTAAAGAGGAACAAAAACAAAATAAAAACAAAGGCAAAAACAAAACAACACGAAACTATAAAAATGATACAGAATTTCAAAACAAGATGATAGGAAATCAACAATGATTGCTGTATTACTTATTGTTATCTTCAAAGCAGCTGCTCAGATTACCAGATATAAGCATGCAAGATTGATCAAATAATTAAGCATTAACTGTTCCTGTCAATAAACCAATAGAAATTAGTAGTACAATTACCTTAGCTATCTTGTATATGTGTTTCTGTATACATATTTTCCCTTCCTTCTTTCTTTCTTTTCTCCTTTCCCTCATCCCAGTTGTTCTTTCCTACTAAGCAGTTATTTTCCCTTTCACAAATATCTATTATACCTTTCAGTTTTATTTACTAGCGAGTTAAAATTTAAATGGAAGCATTTTGATCACAAAAATGGTTACACAATTTTTTAAGTCTTAAAAAAAAAAAAAAAAAACAAAGTTTCCAAAAGCACTGCAAAGCTATACAATGTTAGCCAGTGTTTCCTACTCATTTGCAGAGAAAAGTACATAGATCCAAGAACTAAAATCCTAAAGAATTTATGGGAAAAAAAACCTAGTGTACATGTACAATGCTAAGTAATTTGATTTATTTTCAAAATTCCTGTTATCTTTGGGGAGAAAAATAACAACACCAACACCCCTAGAAGTATACTGGTTTCATAACATTTTCACTAAATGAAATAAAGAATTACAAAAACTGCCACAACTATTAAAAGAAACTATAATTCAATACAACAGTCAGAATATCAGGCTAGGTATTCTGTAGCTTATTATTTAAAGAAATTTAGAAAAATAAAGCAAATTAAAAATTGTAGTTAAGTTTTTTATTCCTAAATCCCTCCACCACTATGGTAATAACGATCTTTTCTTAAACATCACAAGGTTTTATGTCTCTGTACATACACTTGTACATATGCATTTTGAAAGGGCACCCTACACAAAGCGCCGGATCTCAGAGTAAACCTGCCAGGGACAATGAAAGTCTCACCTGGGTATGAACCTGAGCAGTGATGCTGGTCCTAAATGAAGTAATCCATTCGAACTGTTACTGTCAACCTTATCTCACGCCTTTATCTTCTCTTTCATATTCTGAAGACATACCTTAAGAAGAGAACCTATAATATTCCTCATATACATCTTCCATAATTGCTACAAGTCAAAGTCCCAAGGATATTTGCATTGTGAGTTTTTAAAACCAAAACCCCAGGGATCAGCCTCTAGAGAAGAAAGTACCCTCCCCTAAAATAGTTAGACAAGCCTAGATTTAGGAAGAGAATTGAGTGGTAGACTATCCAGTGCATGTTAAAAATGTTTCTATTTGAAAACCAAATCAAGCTAAGTTCTTGGTTTGTAAAAGCTACAGAAGGCTTATTTACTGTTTGTCAAATCTGCCAAGCAAAAAATGATTTTCACCCATACTGTGAATGGAGCACAGAGGGGTTTGGGTGTGAAGGATTGGGCAGGTGATGTCATGAGAACTAAGGGGTTGTGGAAGGCTGTAAAGAAAACACAGCCTTTGAAGGACTGATGGCCCTTACTATACAGCACACAAGGATCAGGTAATAAATAATTACCTGCCTAGCAATTGAAAAATGGGTAATCGTTTCAAAAAAAGTTTTTTACTGTCATAGTAATTTAAATGCAACCCTCTAACCTAAGAGCCTACAGAAAGAGAAAGCCTTGACAAAGACAAGCTTTAGGACACTCTCCTCAAAAGCGATTTAGAGCATAAAGGAAAGGACACCAAGGAGAACATGTTTGTGGAGATATGTACCTCCAAACAGATGTAGTTCATAGGTAATCTGATTACAAGACAAAAACATTTTATTGTACTTAGAAAGTACCTATAAAAAGAGTCAAGAGTATGAAGTAAATAAGAAAAATTTACCCCTTGTACCAGTTCCACTAAAGGGGTGCAGCCAGTGGGGAGGCAGGGAGCAGGACTATGGTGCAGATTTGAGTCTTGCTTCAAAAGAAACTCTTCTTTGTTAAGGAATCCTAGTGACTGCAGTGCTCTATTTCCTCTGAAGTCCATATCTTCTTATAAACTTCTGTCGATATCATGAGAACTCCAGCCTTTTCTTCTGTTCCTTTTAGATGTTATGAAACCATAGGAAGGCTAAAGTATAACTGATTTAGTGGCACAACAAGAAAAACTCAAAAAGGCCACAAGCTATATTTGTGCTTCTAGCTCTCTGCGCAGTAAGTGATTTCACACTGTACTCTCAAATCACAGAGACCTGAGCTGCAACCGGGATTCTCTCATTTACTAGATTATATAAATTTAAGAAAGTTTCTCAACTACTGTGCGTTTTCAACTTCCTCCTCACCTATAAAATAGGGACAGTAACAGCTCCTGCCTTTCAAGACTAATATAAAGACTAAATGATACAGTGAATAAAACATCTGGTGCAGTATTTAGTAAATTCTCTTAAGCATAAACTACCGTTTACACCTGTTTAAACCCAAGATTGCCCCACGCCTAGCACAGCTGTTTTTCCAATCAAGGTTATTATAGAATTTTTGACCAGCATTTTAAGAAAGAATTCACAATAAAAACATGAGTATACTGTTCCAAATCTTTTTTTTGAGATACACACCCACCTACCTACCCTCTCACACATACACACTATTTTTAATTTAGTCTCAAGTTACTTTCTACTGTCCCTAAATAACTATCGACAGCATATTTTGAGCATTTTGTATAAAACCCTACAACATTTAATTATACTGTGCTTATTTATATGTCTGCCATCTCCAAAGAAACTGCCTTAGATTCTTTCTGAATTCCTGGTGCCTGAAAATACTGGAGAATCAGGAAGTTTTTGTTGAATGACTAAATCACCAAAATCTAATAGGTATTAAAAATGCACAAAAGTATTTAGCCACTTTCATTTTTGTGAGATCAGGTTTTATTATTACACAGATATTTAAATTTAGCTATAAGTCATATAAAATTCACAAAATTACTTTTCCCACGGCTTTTATATATGCCCTTCCCTCTGAACATGATAAGGAAATGTTTAACTAAACAACTGAAACAAGCAATGTGCAAAACAATCTTTAAGAAGTAGAACATCAGCGTAATACAGATGTGCTGCACAACAGAAGCTTTCTTTAAGCAAACCAGTCACGTTCTGCTATTCCCTAAAGCAGAATGAAAGCTGAGACACACTTAGGCAGAACAGGTTGTCTCTATGTGACAAAACTGCCCGAGGGGCCCCATCACAGATACTTCACCCACAATGGAAACACATCTTAATGAGTAACTGGACAGGTACTTGGTTGAGTACTTAATTCAGAGGAATAGGAAGATCTTAAATATTTTTATTATTCATATGATGTATTATCACTATCATTTTCAATTTTATTTAAATGTAAAAATCAAGAGTCTACAAATTTACTCTATCATAAAAAGCACAACACTGTAAATCAATTCCAAAGAAATGGCATCAAAGGTCAAAAGGTGACAATCTTCTACATCAAAGTTACTTCTAAAACTCAGTTTTATATTTGTCAAAAAAAAAACCCTGCAAATAAATACATGCTCTAAAATAAGACTTAAAATTTTAAGGTATGCATCCCTTTATAATAAAGTAAGATTCTAAAACATGTTCTCTAAAATATGCTCCTGAATCATTAACAACTTGGCTAAGAAGCTGGCAGTTCCCATATGGTAAAATATATAAATGAAACAAATAATTAGGAAGAAGAGTAAGAGGGGTGAGAAGAAGAGGGAAAGAGGAGGGGAGGAGAAAGAAACTATTACCCTAAGGCTCAGACTAATTAATTAGCCCACAGACTAACTGGCTAATTACTGTAATGTAAGTGATAACTTTGCCTACCTTTAACTTTTTTAACACCCAAAGAAACAACTATCTCAGAACAGCTTTTCCTTTTGTCATTTAAGAAATAAAGGAATACAGACAGGGAAAGAAGAAATTAAATTATCATTATTTGCAGAAGACAATGATTACACAGAAGACCTCAAAACTCCACCAAAATACTTTCTAGATTTAGTACACAAATTCACTATAGCTGGATTCAAAAATCAATAGTATTCCTGCACTTAAATAACAAAGTCAGACGGAAACTAGAGAAACAACACTTTTCACAATAGTATCCAAAAAAAAGAAAGAAATACTAGGAATCAGTCTAATAAAGGAAGTAAAAGACGTTTACATTGAAAGCTACAGTACTCTGATAAAGGAGATTGAAAAGGATATCCAGAAATGGAAAGATTTCCCTTGTTCTTGGGTGGACTGAACCAATATAGTGAAATGGTCATACTTCCAAGATTGTTATACAAAGTTAATGCAATCCTGATCAAAATACCAATAGCATACCACACAGAATTAGCTAAAACAATCCTAACATTCTTTTGGAACCAGAAGAGACCCAGAATAGCAAAAGCAATTCTGGGCAACAAAGGCAAGGCAAGGGGCATCATAATCCCTAACTTGAAATTATACTATAAAGCTACTATAATAAAAATAGCATGGAACTGGCAAAAAACAAAAAACCAGACCTGAGGATCAATGGAACAGATGAGAAGATGCAGACACAACTACAAACACCCTCAGCCATCTTATCTTTGAGAAAGGGGCCAAACATGTTCACTGGAAGAAAGATAGCCTCTTTGATAAATGGTGATGGAAAAACTGGCTCTCCACATGCCAAAGATTACAACTAGACCCTTATCTTTCACCAGGTACTAAACTAAAATCCAAATAGATCAAAGATCTAAATATTAAAACAAAAACAATAAATGTGCTGGAAGGTAAAACAGGAAGAACTCTTGAAGACATAGGTGTAGCCAAAGACTTCATGAACAAAACCCCAACTGCACAGGAACTATAACAAAAAATCAACAACTGAGATCTCACCTTATTAAAAAGCTTTTACACAGCAAAGGAAACCACCAATAGAGTAAAGAAACAACCCACATAGTGTGAAAAAAATTTACCAGCTGTTCTTCAGACAAAGGACTTAAATGAATAGACACTTCTCAGATGAAGTCGAGTCAATAAATATATGAAAAAATGTTCAACATCTTTTTGTCACTTAAAATACTATTTTAGGTTATTAAATTGTATTCTAAAGTAGTTTATTGAGTTTGGACATTAAAGCCAAGAACTAACATTTAACATTGACGTACTAAATGAAGAGAAAGGATAAGTTTATATAGTGTTATGAACCAAAATAATGAACGTGCCAACAAGTTGCTATTTATTTTTTTAAAAATCTTGCCTATATATCAAAGAGTAGTTAGTTTATTGACCTTAGTAAGGATGGCAACACTCACCAGTGTGAATCTTCTCATGTCTCTGAAGCAGGTACTTCTGTATGAAACGCATGTCACATTGACTACATTGAAATGGTTTTTCGCCTTAAAATAATTTCACATTCACAAATTAGTTAATGTATAAAACAACAGTTTTTAGTTACTATTTCTGAGGAAATATAAATCTTAGAGTCCCAAATTTTTGAAAACCCCAAAACACCCCTATAAATTTGTAATAGCTTTCATTAACAGTATTTTAAGTCCTCTCAAATTTTCTCCCATAATTTAAAAATTTACATTCTCACAATCACACAAATTAGGTAAAATTTAAGCTATATCCTTCTAATAAAAAATTCAAAATAATATTTAGAAATTTCAGGTTGAGAAAGGACTCTACCAGTTAACATTAACTAACTCCTCTTCTTTATCTGGAGAAATGGGCATCCACTCTGTTCACTGTAGCCAACTATGCCTTTTTGTCCTTTAACCTATTTTCTTCAGAACTTTCTAAATATCCCTTTTAAATAAATTCATGTCTCTTCAACCTTCCCTGTTTGCCAAGGAGCCCTTCCTTCTCAGAAGATTATTGTTAGCTCTGCTCCATTCAAGCCTTGCTGCAGATGAAACTCCTACTACTTTGGCCCTTTCTCTCCTTGCCTTTCACCGTAACACCTTTCAAAAAGAGCCATCTACCTACATCTCACATTCTTCACCCACTTGCCACCTGGCTCTATACTCTGCCTTCTGAAAAGCTACTGGTGATATTGCTATTTATTCCAAAGATGTTTTTTCTCAGTTCTCTAACCCCTTATATCCTCTGAAGGTGCGACACTGTTGATCACGACCTCCTTGGGACTGATTCTCTCTTCTTTTGGCTTTTGGGACATCACAGTATTTTTCTACTTCATCAAACCTCCCACCCCAGTTTATCTTACACGTCTAGCTTGTTTCAAAAAGGTCTATGATCAGTCTTTAGTTCTGTTCTCAACACTTCATTACCTTAGCTATCATCTTTTTGTATGTGATTTCACAATCTATATTTCAAACTCTGGGTATCTTGCACAGAAAAAAATGAATGTTCACAGGCTTTTAATAATACATTCAGTCAAGTGAATTGTCCAACTGAGACTAACTAATAGTAAATATTCCACTAACTATTTTCTCATTCAAAGTCTTTGCTGGTTTCCTTCTGATGTTCTGGCTTATGAACATCCTAAGCCAGACAACTGGAAATGCCAGGTCAGCTATGGTTTTAGGAATGGATGACATTTACACGAAGATAAAAATACCAAAGATAATAATTTTAATGGCCATAAGCCCATTTTAATTCAAGAAATACCTGTATGAATGAAGACATGTCTCTGTAAGTGATAGTTCGTTCTAAAGGCAGCATTGCAGTGCTCACAAACATGAGATTTAGGGGTTTTCAAACCAAGTGATCCATCCTCATTTATTGTAAGGATCTAGTTTTTAAAAAAAAGCAAAAACAAAAGAAAGAAGTTTTTTAAATGTAGTGAAATATTAATTTTTTTAAAAGGAGAATAAAAGCAATGGTCACCAAAGGTTATAGTATTTTTTCATAAATAATCTTGAAAAGACTATTAGAATACTCTTATCTTTAGTTTAAGAAAGTATAGTACAACTCTGAATGGGTAAAAATCATCAACAGACATTGGTAAAGTAAGATCTCACCACTCTGCCTCCTCCCTTATAAAGTTAATGCTTTAAGGGGTCCCTAAGTGTTCTCTGCCCAGGTGAGCATGGCTATGTCTTCAATTTCAAACTCACATATGTAGGGAAAAACCCTTATGTTGTAAACAGGGTCTAAACATTCATCAGTATCAGACCAGTTAAATATATCATGGAAAACGAATACAGTATTATGTGGTTTTAAAATGAGAAAATACCATATCCTTATGTAGAAAGAACATCAGGATTTTCTAACTTAAAAAACAAGCTAAGGTTTATTATAACTCCTACATAATTTTGCTAATTTTATATGCAAAAGAATACATATAGGGACACAATTTGCTTACATGTATGTATTAAAAATACTTATAAGGATATACATAAAATGTATGTAATCTGTGTTGTGATGGCTGAGAAACTGCACACATAGATAAAGTGGGAAGGAGATTCTGCATTATACACTTAAAATACATTTTTGAACTATATAAGTGCTTTCCTATTACAAATTTTTGTTGTTTTTTAGAAACAAATTAAGTTTTCAAGTCATCCTATGGTAGAATTTGGAGTCTGTTTCAGAATAGGTTGTCTAAAGTTGTGCTAGAAATACTATTATTGTTAAACATATTACCAAAGGTATTTGTCAGATAAATAAATTAGAGGTAGATATGGGGGAAAAGATAGGTGACCAAGAACTCAATCTGATCTCCGTGGGCTTCTTGAGATTAAGAATGCTGTGAACCTGATGTGGACAGTTAATGGGAAAAAGCTTACCTTGAGCTTTGTACATTTACAATTTTATCAACAAGTTGTTCAACATGCAACATTAAACCACCTGTCATCAGACATGTGGCTAAGTGAAAATCATAAATGATTCCTGTTTGTAATACTGAGGAAGGAAACAAGATGGCAGAATACAACATAGAAAAACAAAGAAAACAAGAGGTTAAGATCAGAGGAGGAATGGCCAGTGGGAGGGAAACAATGTTGGATGTGAAGTATTCCAAATGTGAGCTAAGAAACTATGTCCAAGGTAGGGAAGAGAATTCTGGAAAACATCCTAAGAAATGCAAAGGACTGTGAAGACTGATTAGCACCTGCAAACACACAACTAGGACTCCTTCTCCAAACTACAAAAGGTTGAGGATAAGAAAAAACAGGCTTTAATCATTCAAAATATTTTTTGCTTTTAAATTCAGAAGACAGTTTACCCTATACTATATGCAAACCAATGGTAATTACTATGCAGATTACACAGGGAAGTTGGGTTCTGGGCAAACTGCCAATGTGATCCACAATGCTTCAAAGTGTATAGACCAAAATCATGGAAAGGAAACATTTGGCAGGAGAATGAAAGTGGGTGTCACAGTTCCTGAACGGTCAGTGAGAATGGAAAGTTTCGTCTCTGGCCAATTTAAAATTTTTCCATCTCCTCTAAGTCACATAATAATATGTAAGTTAACACCGTGCAAAAAGAAAAAAAATACAAAACCATTTAAACTATGACTCAAGATAATTCTAACACAAAGCAACAAAAAGATGTTAAGTATCCTCTAAAAACAGAACAAAATACAGCACTAGGTCGTTGTTTTTTTTCTTCACATATGTTGATAGCAAGTAAGATCTAAGTGCCCAAAAACTATGAAGTTCAATAGCTTCCCATGGCATAGCAACTGCAAAGAAAGGCTTTGTAAGAAACAAATCTGGCACCAGTTGCCTAATGTGAAATGGATGTAATCACTGACTGTACAAAGCTCTTTTATGAACATTTAAAGAGTTTTAGGTCACTGTTCTCTGGCACTGGAAGTAATGCTGCCCTTCAGCATAGAATCTGGTCTTACTTAATTCAAGGTGGAATTTTATGGATGAAATAGCTACCACGGTCTTAGGCACAAACACACTGAAAAATCTAACATACTTCTAAGGTCAGGGACAGAAACACCAAATTCTTTTACCTTTTATATTTTTCTATTTCTTTTTTTAGCCCAGAGTAATAAACACCTTTGCTGAAAAGACAGAGAATGAAATTAATCTTGCCTCAAATGAGCACCAATGGCCATTCCAAATTGTAATCCATCTTAAATGTATTCACACTGTACCAAAAAACTTAATTTAAAAAAATGTACCCATATAATTTTGTCTCTTCTGTTTACCAATATCACCGCAGTGTCCAAAATACCTCTGGAGCATAGCAGAGACTTAATATATAATGACATGGCTATCTGCTACCTATGCCAAACTATTCCTTTAGAACAAAATCTCTGCTAGAAGCAATACTTATCCATCTTTCAGCCTTTAGATCACCATATAGTGCCATAGTGGAGTAATAAGTAAACATCCAAAGAACAAAGGCCCCAAGTGGAGAAAAAAGTAGCTCCTTATTGCAAACAGAACTTCTTCCTTGGGGTACACTTGGCTTCGTCTCTTGTTCACACCTTATCAAGATTTGTTTAGCAGTATGAGATCTAGCAGTTGAGTGCATCTGACTTAGAGATGAGTAGTCTCACTACCATAAAACATTTTTTCTTTCTCTTTTTCAATATATGAACACTGTTACAACCGAAGAATCTGAAGGTTCCAACTTCTAAACTGCTTGTTACCACATCTTTGGATGCTTCACCTTGCCCACTGCGACCCTTACTTCAGCAGAAATATGGTGCACTATAAAAATCAAGCAACCAGGCTGTAACAACTGAAGAAATTACTGATAATCTCAACAATACTCAATACACAATTTTTTTAATTTAATAAATGTAAATCTGGATTTTATAGGGGAAAAAAATTCAGTATCAAATGAAACCCTTCAGTTAATCTGCTTTCTTAAATCTCATGGTCTGCTCTGGATGTATTATGTGAGACAAAACTGCTTCCAGCTAGCTACCTACCTACTATGTGTTGATCGTTATCTTAAGTCAAACACCCACTTTCACCTGCCAAAGCCCTAAACTCTGCCTATTCAATGGAGAGACTTCTCACTCCTCAAGGATCCCTGCCGAGCAGCTGAAACCTGACAGCCCTCAATGAGAAAATGTGCTGTTCTCTCTTAAGACAAACAGGCAATTTAGGCTTATGCTACTAAAATTACTAAAGTATGTTTTAAACTAATGACTATAGTTTTATCAGATATTCCTAAATTAACTGAAATTGACTACTAAGGCACCAAAACCCAAAAGACAATTTAAGAGGAGAAAGTTTAAATTCTCACCTCTTATGGTAAGCAGTTTTACTTACAACTCAGTGCAGAGTAATGAGCTCTCAAAATTCTGCTTACTCTCCAAATCCAATTAGAAATGAAAGAACAGGGCAGCTCCAAAGATAAATAACAAAGTCATCCAGAGCAATAACCATCACACTTGACTATCTCAGTGATGCTTATATCCCATCCCACCTCTCATACTGGCTCTTCCGTCAGGGCCTTTAATTATCTCTCCATACTAGATTTTACTTGCTACCAATTTGGGAGAGAGGTACTGGGGAATGAACCTAGAACCTTTACACAGAGCTACATCCCTAGCCCTTTTTAAATTTTTATTCTTTATTTTAAGATAGGTTCTAATTCACTAAGTTGCCCAGGTTGAGCTCAAACTTGTGATCTTCTTCAGCCTCCCACAGTGCTGGAATTACAACCATATGGCCAAATTTCCTTTTTAAACAGCAAGCTTTTGACAGTAAATGAAATTTACTGTTATCATAAGCTCAATATAGCAACTACTGTTCAATGTAATGACCCTGAGTTTCAGAAAAGGTTAATTCTCTCATTTGCTGAATTTAAAATATGTGGTATTTCCTAAAGCAAGATTTACATCATCAGGATGTTTTCTAAAGGGTTTAATTCCACAGGAAACAATCTACCCAGAACACATTAAATCCCAGGAAAAATCAGATAAATAAAATACGAATAGATTATTTTGCTGATTTTCTTTGTTTTCTCATACATACTAATTCATATTTCTTGTTTTCATTCCCAGTCTCATAACTGCCTTCAAAGCCACTTCTTCCCAAATAATGGTAAACATGGAGAAGTATGACAAATGCCTGCTACAATCAGTTCTCTGCTCCTTTTAACTACATATTTCTCATTTAATATCACTAAATTTTAAATCTTTTTGATACCAAAATCCCTAATCTTTTCTGGGAAGAAATGGTATATAATAAATTACTGAGAAAGGACTTTTTATATACATAATCTATTAATACGTAGAATATGCTTTCTATCCTGTGTGCAGCATAACTTAGTAATCAATTTTTATTCAGACCACCTAAAGTATTCTAACAAATAAACCGAGCTCCTTTCTTCACAAGAGAGCTGGCTGTATATTGAATGAATGAAAAAGGAAAAACATTTCAGAACAAAGTGAAGCAAGTTTCTAGCCTCCTCATTTAATTGCTTGAATTTGAAAAGATCTGTAAGATGTATACAATACTGGACTATGATATTATCATTGTACTTTACTAAAAAAGACTCTTAGAATTCATTAATGTTAACCCAATAATCCTGATAAAACCAATCTGAGGTTTTTTTCTCCTAATTCATATAACAAGTCAATAGCCAGGCCAAATAATCGTACTTTCCTTAACCTGGAAAACTCTAGTATCAAGGTTTGAGGGTCTCAAGTTCAAGTGTCCATCATAATCACCTTTTGTTCTTTCAGAGCTTAGATACAAACAAATCCCCTAAATAAGAACCTCCAAAGATGGAGCCTGGGCATCTGAAACTGGGGGGAAAAAAGCCCTACAGGCAGGTGACAATGCCAAACCAGAAGGGAGAACTACACACTAAATGCTCTTAAGAAGAATTAAATTTATAGATCTTTTTTTTGGGTGGGGGAGTGGTTAGTTAGTAGTGGGGATTAAACCTGGGGCCTTTACAATGAGCCACATCCCAGCCTTTTTTTGGGTGGGAGACAAGATCTTGCTCACTAAGTGGCCCAAGCTGGCCTCAAATTGGTGATTTTTTTTTTCTGCCTCAGCTTCCAGACTATTGGGATTAATACAGGCATCCATCACTGCACCTGACAAATCCATGCAGACTTTTCACATACTTCAGTAACTTTAGCTATCTAGGTCCTAACCCCAAAAATAGATTTGAATGGCAAAAGAAAGTAATATTGAGTAGCCATACAGATGTAGCAATGCAAAAATAAATCCCGTGTCCTGGAATGAGACGTGAAGCAATTAGAATGAGTCAAAAACACAAGTATAACACTTAGGGGTTTTCAGGATGACGGTAGCAAAAAGCCTTAATTCTCAGCGATCTTCAAGGGGTCTGCTGTAATACATATGAAATGTTTACAGCTTCAGCACCAAGGCATTGAAAGTTAATTTATACTCAAATGCACTATATTTAACAAAAACACCAAAAACATTTCAACAAAGTAGTGAAAATAAAATGAAATTCGGGCAAGGGATGTAGCTGTGGGAGAGCACTTGCCTAGTATGCATGAGGCCCTGGGCTCAATCCTCAGCATACTCACTCCAACCCCCTATATAAAGACATCTGACCTTTAAAAGAGGCAAGCTTCTATAAACAGGAAATTTACTTTCATACAACAGGCTATTCCACAATGTAGCAAATACTTTGGCCTAGGTAATAAATATTCCCTAGTTCAATTACCCTCTTACTTAGACATATTGCTAAACATACACTGGCAATTTTCAAGTACTAAACCTCTGTAACATGACTAGGCTTTGCTACATGACAAGGTTCAGAAAACAATTACTGTTTAACATCCATGGCAGCTAATGGTGTGACAATATACTATTTCTTGCCTCGAAGGTTATCTTGAGGTAAATCAATCACATTTATCTGAAGATATATAAGCTGATATTTTTCTTATTAAATTCCTATCATACTCCTTTAGTTATACTTCTTGCACAGCTCCCCAACCTGACACAATGATGACATGCTCATAATACTCATAATGGCAGAAGTCAAACCTTGGAAAAGGTATTGGTGGAGAGCGGAGCCTTCCAAGCATGATGAATTGTAATTCACACACTCTTGTCTGTGTGTGATTTCGAGTAACTTCACTGTCCTAAGACCTTCCTAAAGACTGCCCTCCCAAATATTTTCTTACAAATATTCTACTTAGGGGGGCTGGGGATTTAGCTCAGCAGCACAGCACCTGCCCGGCAAGCGCAAGGTCGTTGAGTTTGATTCCTGGTACCGGAAAAAAACTAAAAAACAAAACAAAACAAAAACAGACATTCTACTTAGAATAGGCTAAAACTCTGAAAAACTTAAAGCAGTTTTTAAGGAATTTAAAATAAGCAACATACTGACTTATAAACCTGAGATGAGCTCTTCTTTGTCATCAAAGTGACAGGACACATTACTTTGATGAAAAATCTGAAGTGTGATTTTAACACACTCCTGAGAAAAATGTAAAATAACCCACTGTTTCTGCCCCAAAATTCTGAGACTCCATACACAAAAAACCATTCATTTGGAGACTGCAGATCAGTGTTTAAAAAGTGTCTACACCTATTAACTATCTTATAACATGTAACTTGTGAAAATAATTTAAAAATAATTATTTTTGTTATTCTCACACCATCTGCTATATTATTCTCAGTCACTTCACCTTTGTAAGAATCTCCTAAAAGACTGCCTACCTCTGTTTTCTTACACTATTCAGAACAGGCCAAGTCTTTCAAATGGCCACTACAAAGTAATTTAAATACTTAAACAGTATCTTTATAAATGCATTTATCTCAAATTAGAAAAACTCTAAATGACTAATCTATATTTAGAAAACAACTAGAATACATCACCAAATAAATACTCTGAGTAGTACCCTACCAGAAGATAATCTGGATTTCAGTCAGAATTTCAAATATTACACTACAGAATATCAATATCACTAGAAATACATAGTAATAAAATGTCCAGGAAAATATAGAATTACACATATTATATTGATTAAAAATCTTAAAATAGCTGGGGATATAGCTCAGTGGCACAAGCGCCTGCCTGGTAAGCGCAAGGTCTTGAGTTCGATTTCCAGTACCAAAAAAAAAAAAATCTTAAAATAGATTCCCCATAAATCAGCAGTAAACCCAAATATACAATATCATTATTTTAGACATTAATTTTTTCTTCTAACCATGGAGTTTTTCTATACATAAGGAACTTGATTTAGTCATTAATACAAAGAACAAAAATTGTACCATATAAAATACCAGAAAAAATATTAAGACATCAAGAAAAGAAAAGGAAAAAAGGTTAAAAAAAAGTATTTAAAAAAAATGATTTTGCTAAATATGACTGTAAAATGTCAATAAGAATGAGAAAAACAACTTAAAATGACCGGAAACCAAAGAAATTCAAATGCAAACTCCCGTTATAAAAACTAATACAGCAAAGGCTGCTACTCAAGGCTGGTGAGCGTGTAGACAACCACATGGTAGGTCCACTCGGGTAAGAATGTAAGTGGTGCAAGACTTCTGTATGGAATAACATCATCAAGAAATCTTTAACTCAATCGTGCAAAATGATAAACACACAAATATTTTAAGTGCAGTGTGATTTAAAATGAAAATGAAAAGAACACAACTTTCCAAGAAAACCAATGGCCAACACAGCAATCACTATATATAATATGATCTATCAAAACAAACACACAGCTAATGAAAGTTTATTAAAAAGCATTAACTTTCTAGTGTAAAATCAGTTTATACACACTTGAAGAATTAATAATCAGGAAATTAAATCGGTACATATACCCATAAATATCTGAAAAAGGGGATTATAGCAGAAAAATCAAGGCAGTTATCTCTATAAAAAAAAAAAAAAGTAACTGCAAGTTACTTTGTCCCCACAATTTTCAAAATTTGCTATATTAGGAATACCACTATATCCCAAAACAGTGAACGTTTAACAACCAGTTAGGGAACAAGAGGCATGAGAGGCAGTTTCTGGTTTCCATGGTATAAATATTCCCACCATGGCTAACTATGGTTTCGGGAACTGGATCACCAAATTGCCTAAGTTTCAGCAATCAGCCCTGCAACCCAGTATGAGCTGCTCCAGAAACAACAGCATCCAAAAGCATACAACGTGTATAAATAATGACCGATTCGAATCACAATACAAAGAGTCCTGTCAAAAAGACTACATTACATAATATGTAAGAAAGGGAACAGCCTTTTTCACTGTATAAGTGAAGAAAAGGACGGACAGAAAATAATTATAAAGCAAATACACCACATGTAGTTCACAGAATTCCTACAAATACAAAAATGCTACACATAGTCAATCACCACTGTACTAAAGAGAAAAATACAAAGCAGATAATGCTAGTAGTGTTTACAGAAGTATTGTCTATCTACTAGTCCATTTAGTCCTAAAACAGTAAGAACACATTATGCTTCCTAACCCCAGGTTGCTGGGGTACAGCTACGAATAAAATGAAGTCCCTGCCCTCAAGGAGCTTACAGTCTGTTAGGGATATGCTATAACCTTTTCCTGATGAGTAACTGGTACTGAATGTTCATGAAACCTCAATATTAATATAAGTAAAACTAATAGGCAACACAAAGGTACTGAATACCATCGTTTTTAGAGAAAAGAGAGACATGGGAAAAGAAAAGTTTGTTAGGAAAAAAAAGGACAGGATGAAAAGGCAGAAAAACTCAAAGCCACAGCCCACTACCTCTGTGCAGGCATATAACCCCTGCTCTTTGCTGGTTAAGCTGCACCTAATACAAACTGTACTAAAGCACATAACAATTTTACAACTGCCCTGAGGTGCAACCTGGTTCTTGCCCACATGACAAACCAACAACTTGGGATTAAAAGGTTAGTGACCACCGCCTTAACATATCCTCTTACTTTTGCAGGAGAACGTTGTTTCCGCTTCTTCTTTTTCTGTAAGTCTACTGGCTCTCTGATTTGTTTTTTGTCTCTCATCAGCTGTTCAGATACATCAGTAAAAGTAATTTCCTGCTTTACACTTATCTGTTTAAAAAAAGAAAGCTGAATTTAGAAATGCATAAAAAGTTCATTGCAACAAAAATCCATTATATGTTTAATCCTTTGCTGAACCTACGAATAAGGCACCCCTCAGTGTCTATGTGTGTATGTGCAAAAACCAGAGTGCTACATAATTTACTAACAGGCAGTTGAGAAATAAAAATCAAGGGTATACAAACTGAGGGAGAAATTAAGATTTTTAAAGGATCTACCTAAAAAAAGATGAAAGATACCCTGGGAGAAGTATTATTATGAACAACTGAGTGGAATGCATCCAAAGACAGGACATAGTAATATCGGTTTCATTCCTACACACAGGGAACTGATGCTGAAGTTACAAGCACAAAGCAAGGTTAAGTTCCAAAAATCAGCACAACACTGGGTGGAAAAAAAAAAAAGCCTTTAGGCATCTCCATAGGCTTTCTTTAATAAAGTAGCAAGAACCCTTCTCCACTGCTGGTGGGAATGCAGACTGGTGAAACCACTGTGGAAATCAGTTTGGAGAGTCCTCAGAAAACTAGGTCTAGAGGTCCCATTCAACCCAGCTATCCCCCTGCTGGGTATTTTCCCAGAAGATCTAAACACATCATATCACAGTGATGTATGTGCACCTATGTTCATAGCAGCACAATTTGTAATTGCTAAAATGTGGAAGCAACCCAAATGTCCATCCACTGAGGATTGGATAAGAAAATTGTGGTACTTTTATATAATGGAATATTACTCAGCTGTAAAGAAAGATAAACTCGAGGCTTTTATAGGTAAATGGTCACAACTAGAGACCAAACTCATAAGTGAAATAAATCAGACCTGCATGTGCAAGCACTGCATTGTTTCACTAGTGTAAAACCTGAAAGAGTTAATTTAAACTAGGAGATATGGTAGACATTGTGAATTGATAGGAAAGCACTCAAAGGTAAAGGACAACTGGGATGTGGGAAAACAGAAGGGAAAGAAGGAGAAATTTTGTATGCATGTATATGCAGGATAGTTAACATGGCTGTTCTACTGTCTTGTATTTCTTTGCTGAAAGAAACTGTCAATGAGTCCTTGGTTGATCAGCACTGCATGTCTATATCTGTTTTCATGAGAAACCACTTTGAAGATATCAATATGTAATACAACAAGCATTGTTAATTCCCTACCACTTTGTTTGTAACTCCATACTGTCTGTACTGTTCCTTTGCTATTTTGTAAAATGTTGTCTGTCTGTTAATGTTTTCCTCCTTTTATTTAAAAAAATAAATAATAAAGTAGCAAGAAAACAATGCAAAATTTTAAAAAATGATACATCAAAAGTACACTCATATGAATAATAGCCAGTAGTTTCCTCACCTAATAGCAACCATCACCAAATTTGTGATCATAAAATCTCATATAATTTTAGGCCACTACTCTGCACAAGACACAATGTTCACTATACAACAAATAGAGACATGAAAATTTCAAAAATGTCCCCCTAATTTTAGATCTCAGCTCTCAGAGTTACTTGTCCTAAGAGAAACACATCAAGGTACTAAGTCACCCAGAGTGCAGTCCATTTGATGGTATTCAATCCTTCCCTCCCTGCTACACTTTCAATCGACCCTTGAAATAAAGACACAAGAATCTTAAACCTTCAACAGGCTAAATATATATAAATATAACAAAATTCTTTAAGACTAATCTAAGAAGCTCAATGTGCTAATGATTTACATTTTCAAAAAAGAAAAAAACACCAAAAAACATGGTGCAAAGATTATGAACAGCTTACAAATTCATAGTGTAAGCTGAAAGGCATTTAAATAGCTCTCTAGAAAAGCTTCGTGAGTAATTTGCTTAAACGTAAGCTAGGAATTTAAGACTGACAGAATAAATAAGTTTTCATAAATTCCTGAAATGTGGGCAATGTGAGAATCACAAATCAAGAATTCAGCACCAAAAATATGACATAAATGATTATTTAGGTAATACTACCAGGTTATAGAGCAGTACAGTGATCACTCTCACAATTTCTATTATTTATTCAATTATTTAAAACAGAATGGTAAAATCACCACCAACAGGTTTTGGAAAATAGGTGTCTCACCCTACCTCTGAAGTGATGTTTACTGAACACAGCCACACAATGGGCTGAGTATGAGGCCAAAAGAAAGAGACCTGAAAAGCAGCTGTGGGCTGTAGCAACTTTCCTCACGACAGTCCACCCTGTGCCCACCAGAGTGTACTTTTATCTTGCTTTTTCCTCTTTCATTCAGCCCAAGTTTGCTCTGCAGAGCCAGTTTCTCCCTCACTTTTCACTTTTACTTTTCAAATAAACTGTCACCACTTTAAGAAAAAGAAAAAGCAGCAAAGGGAGTTAGTTGCCTTGTCCTATTTTGTAGAGGACCCAAACAGTAGCTCACAAATTGCAAAGAAACTGTGGAAATGTAACATCCAGCAGTAAAAAACAGAAAAACTTTTTAGAAAGTGTCAAGGAGCGTGTAAGACAGATTCAAAAGTAAGCCCTGCAATTACCAGCTATCAACAAACTGAAGAGTAGCCTTTAGGAGCAAACAGTAGAAATAAGATTAATATATCTGAACTTTTTAAGTTACTTTCACATCCAGTACATAGAAGGTGATTATATTAAAAAGATCATTTTCAAGTAGAAGATACAACTTTTACTATTATTAAAGCATAAACTAAACCTGCCAGTACCAGTGAATCAAACCACAGCAAGTATCAACAGACACATCGTGACACCTTTAGGATGTTCCAATAGGCTTATCATTCACTAATGGAACAGAGTGATCTCTCTGTATCACTAATAACCAACAAGTATTTGGCGTAACCTAAGGTACTTATAAAAGATGTTGGTAAATTTAAAAACAGAGAAGATGAGTGTGATAATGACACAAGAAAACTTTCACGAGGAAAAGAGATAATCCATTCTAAGTTAATTAACCTTTCCTTAAGAATTCTCTTTAAAAGGAAACCAAGCTTACAGTATTACTTTTGACAAGAAAGAAACCTAAAAGTAAC
Organism: Chinchilla lanigera; assembly: GCF_000276665.1. Taxonomy (NCBI): domain Eukaryota; kingdom Metazoa; phylum Chordata; class Mammalia; order Rodentia; family Chinchillidae; genus Chinchilla; species Chinchilla lanigera. The sequence goes on from NW_004955427.1 coordinate 24,354,074, forward strand.
ACAGAAGTAGGTCCTACAGTGTGTCATGGCTGTTCTTCCTTAAAAGTTCTTAAATATGTCTCTTTATTCTCCTGACCTTAAACCCAGCCAGTTGTGGTGGTGCATGCCCATAATCCCAGCACCCTGGGAGCAGGAGGATGCAGGTTTGAGTCTAGTCTGGGTAATTTAGTGACTTGACAAGACCCTGTCTCAAAATTAAATAAAGGGCTAACGGTGGAGCTCAGTGTGAAGACCCTGGGTTCAACCCCTAGTATTGTGAAAAAGGGGGACAAGGGGGAGAGGGAGAGGGTCTTTCCTTTGATTTATAAGCCAAAAATCTAACTGAAGCCCACAATCCAGAATGACTTTCTTTTCCAACAGTTATTTCATTCTACAAGCTTGGTACTTTTATATTTAACTATTCATGTACAAGACATGTTTCACTGGTTCCCATAATACCCTTCACTTGTTTATTTATTCAACAGTTACTGAGTGCCTACTCTGTGCTAAGTTCAATCAGGTTTAAATAACGAAATAAAAATATTTACTGAGATCCTAATGTGCAAAGCACTAGTCTAGATATGTAGAAACCATTCTAAACATGAAGTCTTCTTTGCAAAAGCCTTAAAATGTAGGTGTGGAATTCTGATGCCTTATAAAAACAAAGTAATTCAAGACAGCACATGTCATCCTCCAAGTAAGTGAATGGTATGAAGAGGAAGAGCAAGAATTCAAGGGGCAAGGATGAAGAAGACTTTAAATAACTGCAAGCCTTATGCGTGAAATGAAAGACTAAAAGTTCATCATTATATATTCCCTCTTTTTCTTCTAAATCTGCTATTCTTCCCAACTTCCTTGCTGTAGACTCAATGTTAATAAGTCCTATCACAAATATGTCACCAGACAAAGCAATGAGGAATAAATACACTGTTTGGTTTGCCAATTTTACCCCATTCCTCCCCACCACCATCCAAACAAAATGGTAACTGACTTGTAGGATCATCTGGGATTCTTTCATCTTTTCATTTCCAACATCCTACATGTGCATCCAGAAACATCCCTTTCACTCCAACTCACTTTGCCCATCTCACTGACTGAGGGAATTACCTCCCAGTGTATTCTTCCACAAATAAACTGACCTAAAACTCTAGTCTTGTCATTTCTCAAGTGAGGAACCCACTCCACTGTCAGTAGTAAGAACTGTACACTCCCTGGCTCAGGTTGAAGATTTTATGTGACCTGCTTCACGAAACAGATCTAGGAAGCTTGTCAGAAGTATCTGTCCTGGGCCGAGAATATAGTGCAGTGGCACAAGCACCTGCCTGGCAAGCGCAAGGACCTGAGTTTCATTTCTGGTACCAAAAAAAAAGTATCTGTCCATAGACCTCTCTTCTTCACTGTGGAACCCTGTTCCTATCAGTTTAATTTCAGTGTTTTGCCATTCTCACTTCCACTCTACCCACTGAGAAAAGACAAGGTACCTTTTTGCTCTCCACTGCACTCTGCTAATGATTCCAGGTCCACCCAGCACCAAGGGCTTTTCTGCTTCACAGCCTCTCTGTGTCCTGACTCCGTCAGTTACTTCTCTTCCTAAAAGCATAATGAAATTCTCCCTACAAAATAAATTCTTGTGGAGACCAAACTTTTTCAAGCTACTATCCTTCACATGGTCAAACATTCTGAAAAAATAATCTGTACTTGGCATATAGAGACAATAACTGTCCCCAAGTTTAGAAAAATGGCTATTCTGAGAGTGAAAGTAGTACATAACCATAGAAAAAGGATGTACTTAGATGTCACTAGGAATCTGTTCCACAACAGTGCCTAGGAAACACTCAAGTTGAACCAAGGTAACCACAAATATAGCAAGTGTTTAAAAAGAAAGACGTAACACAACTTACTGCAAGCACACAGTCTAAAGAAAGAACATTAGCAATATTTGGGGGTATTTATAGAATACAGAACAAAAGAATTATCAGTGTGTGTCTAGGTATCACAAGGGTGGTTTTGGCAGGAACAGTGAGCTATAACCAGCCAACAGGAAGAGGTCAAATTCTAAACTCACAAAGCAAGGAGGGCTTTGACATAATAAATGGAGGGGCAGCCTTTGTGCATCATGAATCTTCAGTCCTCCACTGTGCCTCACCCAAAAGCACAGGCAAAATTTTGAAAAGAGCTACATCTGTTGGGGGAGAAATGGATAGCTGCCTTTGATTCTGAATAAGTCGAGGAATCCACAGGTCAAACTGTGACCTACTTTCCTATTACATTTCTTATAAATTTACATTTTAGTTGCTGTACGAGGATCAAGTAGTCTAGATAATATATATGAAGTGGGTAAAGTAATCAAATCAAGTTATCTTACCTAGAATCATGCCCTACTTACTTGGAAATTCTATTCTTCCAACTTCTGTTACATCACCTGATTTTAGTTCTCTTTTTCTTCATAGCAGTTCTCAATCCATCCTTCCAGGATTAACATTTTATTTTTTTCTTTTTTTAAGTTTCAGTAAATCTACATCAGTAGTTCTCAAAAGCACAGAATTCCAAAGGTCCCTCACTCCTATCAGTGTCAAATTTTCCTCACTAAACTACTTCTACCATATCTTACTTTTTTAAAACTCTCTTACTCTCTTCAGGAAAGTGCCACAGTAAGTCAAGTTATTTAACATATTGATGTGACAGACTGAATGCGTTAATAGATACGTGAATTTAGCTGTCATATATTGTTATACAACGGAGACTGGCAAAAATGTAAGACAACTGTCATTAATTTTTGTTTTGGAAAATAGTTACTTTTCATTAAAAAGTTAGATGCTAACATGTAGCAACTTATTGTTAATTATAAATTAACAAATAAAACACAATTCCAGCATTTTTAATTTCTAAGACAGTGAACATTGGCATACGTAACCAACCTGAGCACAAGTTCTTAGGAATACTCAACATTTTTTAAGAATGTAAAGGGGTCTCAAGACCAGAATGTCTGAGTGTTGCTTATCTGGATACACTTAAATCACACTCTGCATTTCCCTCTTCTCTATTTAACCTCTTTTAATACAGATGTGTGGGCCCCACCAAAATAAAGAAATTAGTATAGGTACTATGTGCATTTTAGTGGGCTTATATGTATTTCCTAGCTCTGTCTGCTGAGATTACCAAGGAGGAGTGACATTTACCATGTCTACACCCAGAACTTAAGTTTCTAAATATTATTCTATGGGGGGAAAAAAAGACTGAAGACTCCTTAGGAAATGGTTGATTCCAAAGCTGGGACGGAAAAATAAGACAACTGAGAAATTGTGGTGCCCGAAACCAAAGTACTCAAAAAAAGATCAGAGTGTGTAAAAAATGGCCAAAGATTGAACAGTATGAACAAGAAAATAAGTATTGATGGTACTGGATTATGATCTACAGAATACTTAACAACAGATGCTTATAAATACTGATACACTATCTCAAATTACCTCCTCCAAGACAGCTATTAATCACAAAGGAAAGAACAGTAACTTTACAGCTGGGAAACCTGAGAAACAGCACCTTAACAAAGGAGGAAGGTTAATCCCACCAGTTAAAGACCTATCCCACATTATGTCATCCATGATACGATGCCCTGTGAAGGATATAACATCACTTTTGTGGTGTTATCAAAAACACCATAATTAGATTAAAGCTCTAATTAGAGGAAATATCAAACTTAAAATGAGACACACTCTACTAAATAAATGATCAGTACTTATCAAAAGTATCAAGGTCAGCTGGGTGTGGTGGCACATGCCTCAGGAGGCTGAGGCAGGAGGATCTCTGAAAGTTCGAGACCAGCCTGGGCTACATACTGAGTCCAAGGCCAGTCTAAATGACACAGTCAGACTGTCTTAAAAAACCAAAAAACAAAACACAACAAAACAAAAAGTATCAAGGTCATAAAATACAGGGAAAGAGTAAGAAACTGCTAAAGACTAGAGCCTAAGAAAATATAATCACTAAATTAAAAGTGGGATACTGAATTGAATCCTGGAATAAAAAAGGGACATTAGGGGAGAAGCAGACAAAATTTATATAAGGACTATAGTTTAATGCAATTTATAAATGTTAAGCTCTGGGCCTTGACAATTACTACATTATGGTTGTGTAAGTTTTAACACAAAGAGAAAGTTGGGTGAAGAGTTTTATAGGAAATCTACTTCTGCAACATTTTTTTTAAGTTTAAAATTACTTCAAAATTAAAAGTTAAAGACTGGGGATGTGGCCTAATTTTAAGAGTGTTTGCCTAGCACTCATGAGGCCATGTTCCATCCTTAGCACCACAGATTAAATAGACAGATGATCAATAGATATAGAAAATTTTAAAAACTGTTTTATATTCTGGTTTTTCTAACTACAAAAATACTCATTATTTATATGGTGATATGCAAGTCTTTGATTCCTCCTCCTCAGTAGAAGAAGATTTATGATAACATTTACTACATGCCAGACACTGTCTTAGGGACTAAAGACAGAATGGATTGGTGTAGTGGGCAGCCTCTACACTGTTACAGTCTATTGTATTTAACCATACAGTAATCCTATGCATGTGCATTTTTATCCCATTTTAAAAATAACTGTCTTGTCCAAAATTGCATTATTAAGAGAGAAAGCCAAAATTTAAAACTACATCTTCCATATCCAAGGACCAAGATCCTAACTCTTGTGATCTACAAATGATTTCTTATACTCATGTTGCCAATAAGGAAACTAAAACTTCAGGGAAGAAAATATTTCATCCAATGTATAAAATTTCAAAACTAGGGGCTGGGGCTCAGCGGCACAGCGCCTGCCTGGCAAGCACAAGGTCGTGAGTTTGATTCCTGGTACTGGGGAAAAAAAAAAATTTCAAAACTAAAACTTAAACCAACATCTGACACATTCCAATCCTGTGCTACTTCCATTCCTGTAAATGCTTATTAAATCTAGAGTATTCAAATTTACTTTAAAATGGTTTTGCACAATCATATTATATCTTTCCATATATGAACTATAGTTTGGATGTTCTAAGAATATGGAATGAATCTCAAGTGGTTCTGGGACATCTAATGGATACTACTAATGGAAAAAATAAATTTAAAAATGAATTGGACAAATGCCAACAACATTTAGGTAAAGAATTAGAAGACTTGAATTTTACTTCCACATCTCTGCCACTAGCAGAGTGAAGATGGTTTCCAGAGGTAGCACGGCAAAAAAGGGAAAAAGTAAACTAGGAGTTAAAAGAAACAGAATCTAATCCCAAATAGTGAAACTACCAGCATGTGGTTGAACAACTAAAATTCAGTTGGAACTCTGTTCACTTGTAAAATAGAGGGAAAATTCTCACAGTTCTGTAGCACTGAATGAGATTATACCCAGCACCAAAAACTACAGTATTTGGCAGTATACAGGAGGAACCTCCCTCTCTTATTGGGAACTGAACCCATGGGTGCTCTATCACCAAGGTTTTTATGTTGAGACAGGGTCTCACCAAGTTGCCCAGGCAGGACATGAACTTGGAATCCTCCTGCCTTGGCCTTCCTCAATGCTAGAATTTGGGTTACAGATGTGTGCCACCTTGTATGCCCATTTTACAAGATTCTTGATGCCAATTATTTTTATAACCATTTCTTCACCTATTGTTGATAGTAATAATATCCACCTTACATCAGAAAGTCAAATGACATTACAACTGCAAAACTAAATACATAATAAATAAGAATATACAATAATGTAAATATCTAATATTAAGCAATAAATAAAATATATATGGTTATTAATCATTACCATACAATTACAGATATGTAATTGCTTGGATAAAGAAATGGTTACTCAGCTGGGCATATAGCTCAGTAGGTAAAGTACTTGTTCAGCATATACAAGGACTTGAGTTCAATTCTCAGAACTATAAAAGCAAGTTGCCAATTCCTGTCCTAGAACTTCACAGCTTCGCTGGGCACAGTGGTGCCCACCTGTAATCCCAGCACTCAGAAGCCTGAGGCAGAAGGATCATGTATTCAAGACCACATAGCAAATCCCTTTCTCAAAAACAAACAAACAAACAGGCTTCAATACAGCTAAAAATAAATTAATATTTCCTTTCATATGCAAGCTACCTTCCAATTTTTCTTTCACTATATTATCCATCTCCTGTCTAAAGATTCTCTTTTAACTTTCTTCTCTACTTGCTACCTGAGATCAACTCCAGCTGTTTTTTACCACTTGTGTTTCACATTTCCTTCTCAAGGTCATTATGAAGACAATAGGCTGGGATTCTCATATACTACTGGAGGAAAACAATGATCATTTTTAGGAATTATAATTTGGCTACTATATATCAAGAGCATAAGAAAACTCTACTACTGAAGAAAAATATCTCACATGACAACTATGTCCACATATAAAATCACAATCTTATTTATGACAGTAAAAAAATATACAAATGTCTAACACCCATAATAGAGATAAGTTACAATACAACTATTTGGCATTATACAGTTACCAGTAATATTACTTTAGGTTAATATCAATAACACAGAAAGATTCATGGCTGAAGGTTAAGTGACATAAACAAATATGTAAGTGTATTATTACAATTTTATAGAAACACAGAAATATATGTGAGGCAAATTTTTACACAAACATACAAATACCTACATAGGAAAACAAGAAAGAAAACACTATAATACTACCCAAGGCACATTAATAGTAGTTATCTTAGAGTAAAAAGATTATAGCAATCTTGTGATCTTAATAAAAATTTTACATTTTCAACAACTATATTACTTACGATTTAAATACATTAAGTCCAGTATTAGTACAAACATCTGGTATTAATCAAAGGAAAAATCTCTTCCCTATTACCTTAACATACTAAATTACTTTAAAAACTACAAGATTATGCCAGCAACATGAAACAGAAAATCTCTATGGGTTTTTTAAAAATAGAGAAACAGTCATCCAATAAATCTTGATCCCCACTTTGCATCCTCAGCAAAACTCAATTCTAAGTGGACTGCCATTCTAAATGGAAAGGGAAGACCAAAAAGCTTCTAGAAGTTAACAAAGGAAAATATCTTCATGATTCTGGGGCAGACAAAAGCTCCTAACGGGACACACGAACCACTTCAGGAAAGATGTACAAATTACACAATGCTTTGTTACTCAAAAGAGAAAAAAGGACAAGCCAGAGTAAGAAATAATAAGCACAATACATACAGCCAACAAATATTTGTATCTACTACAAATATGTAAGAGAATGAAACAACCCTATCTCAAAAATGGGCAAAAGAAGCCAGGTGTGGTGGTGTACACCTGTAACCCTAGCACTGAGGCAAAAGTTCAAGGCAGCCTAGGCTACAAAGTGAGTGCAAGGACAGTCTCCAAAAAAAAAAAGGTAAAAAAGTAAAAAAAAAAAGAAGTGCAAAAGAATATCCAGCTTACAAAAAAATACAAATTGTCAATTAAATGTGAAAAGATACTCAACTTCCTTACTTATCTGTGAAATGAAACCTAAAATCACGCTGCAATTCCATTATACAACCATCAAAATGGCTGAAATTAAAATGTAACATTTGACAATAACAAATAGCCAAAAATATGGAGCAATTATTATAGGTAAAACCTATCAGAAAAACTTTTGGTAGTCAGTACTAAAGCCAGCAAAATCAATCCTAAGTATATAACCTACAGAAATTAATACAGTGGTGTACCACTAGGCACATCCAAAAGGAACGTTCTCAGCAGTACTTTTCATAATAGCCAATATTTAGAAATGATCTGTTTGTCTTCTTTTTTCTTTGTAGCACTGGGGATGGAAATCAGGCTTTTGTATAGGCTAGATAAATGAGGTACACTAAACCACATAGACAGCCCACCCTAGAAATTATTTAAATACTTACTATACTAAAATAATAAAGTCATATAATTGATTAAACAAAAATAAGAATATTTCATGCATTAACATGCATGTATCTCATAAACAATGCACAACAAAGAAACCAGACATTAGAGTACACAGTGTATATGATTCTATTTATACTAACCTCAAAATCAAGTGATTGAACAGACCATTGTAAACCTTTAGGGTAGTAGTAATCTCTAGGAATTAAGAGAAGCGTTGTGGCTAGGAGGAAGATCGGGACTTCTGGGATACTAGCTGTGTTCTATGTCTTGATCTGGGTGATTGGTGGTCACACAGGATGCTTGCTTTTGATTAAATTAGCCAAGATGTACACCTAACAATTTGTATGCTTTTCTGTATGAAAGTTATATTGCAATAAAAACACATTCACCTAGAGAAATAATGCTAAAAGTGTGCATATACACAAGCACACACAGGCAAGTTTCTTTCATCATTATTTCAAACAAACCAACCTAAATAAAAATGTAAATGTCAATCAATAGGGGGTGACTACATAAATGATATAACATTTAGTCAGCCATTAAAATATGTAAGGCAGTTTCATAAGCAATAACATGAAAATCTCCATAAAATTTCATAAAATAATGCAAATTTCAAGTGCATACATTCTTGAATATTTACATAAAATATCCGTTTAATATCCAAAGCATATTATACAGACATAAATACAGACACACAATACGTTTGTTTATGAATTTAAAATTTCCAGAAGGGCATCAAGATTAGTAATTTCTGTACTAGAATAGGCACTGGTTACAAACGACATGTGTAGTGGAAAAAAACCCAAGACCTTACATGTGCTAGGCAAGTGCTCTACCACCAAGACATGGCCCCAGCCAAAGGAACTTTTAGTTTTCACTTTATTAATCTAACCTACATCATTTTAATTTTTACAATAATTATGCAATCATGCAATTATGGAAAAAATGAGACATCCATGAGTATGATCTGGCTGGGCTGACACTACACAGCCTTGTCCTAAGATTTCCAATCTGTGTACTACCCAACCTAAGACAGTATAATGCTCATCCATCCCATACCAACCTCACAATTCTACATCAGACATCGAAGATCCAACAGAACTATACTAACAGTGTTCACAAACAGTCTATGTTATAAAAGTCCTGTATAAGGCCAGGGATGCTGGCACATGCCTGTAATCCCAGCACTGGGGAGGCTAAGGAGGATCATTGTGAGTTCAAGATCAGCCTGGGCTACAAAGTGAGCTCAAGGCCAGCCTGAACTGCATAGTGAGACCCTCTCTCAAAAAGACTACTAAATAAATAAATAAATAAACAAACAAACAAACAAATAAATAAAGCCCTGTATAAGGAAGCTGTCTATTAACAATTTACGTCCACCCAAGGAAAAAATAATATGATAAACTGAATAAAACTGCTTTTAAGAGCAGGGAGGACACTGAAAACTGATCATTCTTGGATAACACAGCAATACACTGTGAATTGAGCATTCATTCCAAATTCAAAAATCTGAAATTCAAAATTCAAAACTTTCTGAGCAATGACAAGTGGATTTAAATGGCAAGTTCCAAACCTCTCTTCATGGGACAGACAGCAGTCAAAAAGCACACTAAAAATACCGCACAGAATTATCTTCAGGCTGAATGTGTAAGGTGTTTGTGAAACAAATGAAACTCATGTTTAGATGTTTTAGACTCTGATCTCATACCAAAAATCTAAAAAAAAAAAAAAAAAATCCAAAATGAAGCACTTCTGGTCCCATACATTTCAAATAAAGGATACTCAACTACAGAAGAGATATTCTGATGTATCTACTTATCAGGTAAGTTGAAATCAGTAGTAGTAATCGAAGCAATGGCATGATTTTCATCAGGAAAGACTATAAAAGGATATACTTAGTCTATGCTTTCTGCTAAGATTTGTATCAAAGCAGACACTTTTAAAAAGCCATGTAGCATATGAGTAAAATCTTGTGAAACAAGAGTTGATAGTAGTTACTATTATCCTTGAAGTTTAATTGAATTTACTTCTGCAAATGATATTCAAAGAATATGAAGTAAAAAGGATTTGAATGTATTTTAAATAGCACATCTGTTGAAAGAGTCCCAACAAAAGCCAATTCTATCACTTTAAGACTGAATAGCTCAAGAACATAATAAAGCTGGGCATAGTGGTACATCCCTGTAATTCCAGCACTTGGTAGGCTGAGGCAGGAAAATCACCATGAGTTTTAAGTCAGCTTGGGATATATAAGTGAGTTCAAGGCCAGGGTGCACTACCTAGTGAGATGCTGTCTCAAAAAATAAAAGATAACATAACATAACATAACATAACCAAAACTTCTATTGAATCCCTTAAGTGAACTTTACAAGAAATACAACAGTAGCAAGAATTGGCTCTAACACAACTTTGGAAAAAGAAATCAATGTAATGGATGACAAATCAGGAGTTAGCCAAAAAGAGAGGGCAAGAACCACCCTACAAAAGGCTCTCACAGCAACTGCAAAGGCAAAGAGATTTGTCATCTTCCAGGAAGCTTCTGAAATATCATTTGTCACTAATAAATATAATCCAACTCTGCAATTAAAATAGTACAAAATGTGTCAAAACAGTAAGTACCTTAAAACCACTGAAATGGGTAAAATGATTTTTAAACCAGAAAGAAGTTATATATTAGAAGACACATACTCAAATCTCTAGCACCTGCATCTTAAGTTCTTACTGACTGAACTGACATTATTTGAAAAAATTACCTATACCATCTTCCTTAAACTAGTGATAAGATTTAAGAAAATTTTAAAATTGGAAAAATGTTGAGTCTTTACTAATGGTCAAATATATTCTGAGTTTCCTGAGCCATTAAGCAAAACTGTTCATACATACGAAATGCATGAAAGTGTGCTATAGTTTTATTCATGCTACTTTGTAACACGGAAATTCATGGTGAAAATAAAATTCCATATGAATCTGAACTAAAAAGTGCACTTTCTCAGAAGTTATACGTACCTGAAATATTTTATATTATACCACTATATGACTAGAATATGATTTTTAAAGAGCTTCTAATCACTCAAGCAACACAGTCCAAAAGTTTATTAGAAGACAAAGGTAGCATATTTCACTGAATTATACTTTCCTCATTTGGTGACACAGAACATAAGTCTTTTCTCTTAACATGCTTGCCATCAAACTGGAAACATGAAAACCATAAAAATTCATAATTTCCCCAATTCTCCTGAGTGGATCTGACAAGAATAAAAAATAATAAGCCAATTATTGTTCTCAAATTTCTGAAATACACTTAGTTTTTTGGTTGAGAAGCTTTCTAACACACTGTGTATTAAAACAAGCTGCAATGACCGAAGTTTTCTTTACGTTGTCAAACACAAAAGCCATGAGCCACCTGCAACCAATAAACACATGATGGATGACGAGTGAAAATGAAGACTAAGGACTTGAAATTATTTTTATTAAATTTTAATTTAAATATAAACTATATTAGAAACAAACTGATGGGTAAAACTATAGACATCCAAATGTTATTGAAACACTGGGTCACTAAGCTGAATCTTGGTGACTGATTTAGAATACAGGGTCAAGATAAATCTTGAAAACTAAGTTATCACAAAGGAACTTTTACATAGGCCACAGAACCCGAAACTACTAGCAATTTAAGAAAATTCAACTTTTTGTTCTGAATTAACAAAAATAATATAAGTTATCTGTGACTTCCAAGAAACTGAACCAATGAAAGAAAAAAACCACTACAGTGTTCAATATCAATTTTAAAAGGCTTATAACAACCACTGTTAATTCCTATCATTTGTTTTGAAATCCTGTATCACTTTTAATGTTCTTGCTTTGTTTTGTTTATGTTTGTGATGTTGGTATGCTGCTACTGTCCTTTTTTTTTTTTTCTTTTACTATTCTCTTTAAAATAAAAACAAAATTTTTTTAAAGGCTTTAACACAATCTAGAAATAATGTAAGGCCTCCTACCTTAAGTTTCTACGCTTCTGGAAACTTGGCTCATACATCCTACATCAGTATCCTTTTCCACTTCAAAAAATGTATATAAATGACCCCAAGAACTAACCCTTCACAGTGCCTTATGAACAGAAAAACTAAGTATGGGATACAATTTTTGGCGTCTGGTATGTTCTACTATAAGACACTGTTACATGAACCTTAGGTTCTGCCCAATGGTATATAGCATAATACAAGTTTTCATAGACTCACTTATTATCTTTTAGATTAAAGAACTCAATTTTGCATAACCGTAACAATGAGATATCAAGCAGACGCTGAACTTTTAAAAGTATAAGGAACTAAAAATAGTTTGAAATATGCTGAAAAGTAGAAACAGTAGATACAAAAAATACGATCCTTTGTGTCATATGCATATAAAAAAGTATAAAATACCCACCACAAAATGTTATGGGTAATTGTATCTCCATGACAGAGATATAGTGGGATATTTATCCTAGAGAGACAAAAAGAACTTGCATATCAATGTTTACTGAAGCTTTGTTTGCAATAGTCAAAACCAGGAAAACAACTATAATGTCCCTCATTAAAAGAATGGTTAAGATATGCTACAACCATATCACACTCCATAAGAAATAAGAATGAATTCCTGACACACAACAACTTAGAAGGCTCTCAAAAGCATTATGTTGAATGAAATATATCCATCTTAAAAGGTCACAGAGTATATGATTCTACTGATAAGACAGTTTCAAAATGACAAAGTTATGGAGATAGAGAACAGATCTGGGATAGCCAGAGGATAAGAATGGTGATGTGTGTGAGGGACAAGAGGAACACTATAAATGGACACACCTTAACCTTTCCCCTTCTCACTCTTCCCTTTTCCACTTAATCTTAAAGCCCTAAGAGGGGGGCTGAAAAAGGTATCTGGCCCCGGTCAGGACAAAGAGAACCTCTACATGCAAAGGGTTCCCAACATACAATGTCAGAGCCCACGCATGGTGAAGAGGTTCTCGTTACAGGAAAGCTCAACATGAGGTGGTAGAATCAAAGGAGCCTAAGGAAGGGCCTACACTGGGAGGGAAAGGTATCCTTGAGCAAGGTGACAGAAGCTGAGTAAGACGAAGAACCTATCAAGGTTGTGTATGGGTAAACAGAGTCTATAGTGTGCATGAGGAGACCCATTTGGTGCTGAGGCCTGGGTCAAAGTTGTCAAAGCACAAGCAGGGGAAGAAAGGCGACTGTGCAGGAAATGGGACAGCAAGCACTGCCCTGGGGGGACAGTGTTAAAAGTAAGGAAGCTGAGCTGCTAAGATAACTTCTAAAGTACCTTTGAGTTGCTGGACTGTGACTAGAGGTATCTAATATGAACCTGTGGCTCTCAATACTGCTAAGATAGATATGGAAATAATTATAAAAGCAAACGTGCATATGTATACATCTAAGTGTATAGAGTTATATATACAGATATAATACATTCTCTTCTCCTGGTAAGAGGCCTGGGAGCAGCTACATCCCAGTAACAATAAGTAGCATACTGAACACCAAGGTCTTGGCTTCTAAACTGCACTTTCCACTAAAATGAACTAGAACTCCTTAGAGAAATAGCTGGCTCCAGGATTGAGGCAGGAAAAGTACAAGAGAGGCCTAGAACATCTTGTGCCAAAAAGCAAGGAAGTGTTCAAAGACTGATGGGCCTATTAAAGGACATGGAGCCAGGGCTGTGGGTGTAGATTAGTGGTAATGCACTTGTCTTGGGTTTAATCCCCAGCACTACAGTGGGGAGGAACTGTACAGAGCCAGCTTCAAGATGCTCTCATTGGCCAAAAACAGCATTAAACTATTATAGTAATAGGATTTTTAACCTAGTGAATAAAATAAAAAACCTAAGACATTAATACACACAAATACTTTTTAAAAAAGTAATATATGCACAAAATCCTAAGTTTGTTCCCCAGTACTGTCCACCTCCCCAGAGGAATTAGTTTAACTCTAAGAGACCAAGTGTAGCAGATGCTGCCTTAAAAAATAAACTGATCAAAGTGAATCAGAATGCTACAACAAAATTCATGTACCACCTGTTAGAAAGCAATGGGGAGAACTACAGAACTGCTTCTGTAATATTCCTGCCAAAGATGCTTAACTTAGATAAATCCCCTAAACTGAAGGACAACAGCCAGATAGATACATATTCTTTTCAAATGAATACAAAGCATTAAAAAATCAGATCATGTGCTGGGCACTGAAACAAAAGCCTTACAAAGTTTAAAAGGACCAAAGTATATAAAAATGTAGACAAACTCTTTGCCAGAATTTAACAGTCAAAGCTCTTAGTCTAATTCCCAATGAAGACATTATAATGTATATTCTTTAATTATAATGATTAGATGTGAATGATAAAATGCTATCTGAAAAATTTCAAAATACTCTTAACTAAAACCAGAACAATTCTAATTAACTAACAGATCAAACAGAAATCACAAAAGAGCTTAAAAGTATTTAGAATTGTATTATAATGAAGATAAACATCTCAAAAGTAAGTGCTCAGAAGAGCGTCATTCACATTAAAAATAAAGATCTAATATCTCTCATCTCATTTTCTACTGTAAGAAGCTATGAAGAATAAATGAAAACCAAACTGGTATAAAGAAGTAAAACAACAGAGTGAAAATGAAGTCAGGCACGGTAGGTAACACATGCCTGTGGATCCCAACACTCAGGAGGATATATAGCAGGAAGACTGAGAGTTTGAGGCCAGTGTCGGCTACACAGCCAAGTATAAGGCCAGTCTAGACCACACGCTAGACCCTGTCTCAAAAAACATCAAACCAAACCAAACCCACCAACAAAAAACCAAAACCATCTGAGTAAAAATGAAAGAACATATAATTTGAAAATTTGAAACTCAAATTTTTGAAGAGACCAGGAAAACTGATAAATCTCTACCCAAATTTATTAGAAGACAAATTACCAATGTTGAGAAAAAGAGGGGCTGGGGATTTAGCTCAGCGGCAAAGCGCCTGCCTGGCAAGCGCAAGGTCACGAGTTCGGTTCCCAGTACCGGAGAAAAACCAAAAAAAAAAAAAAAGAGAAAAAGAAAGATGTGAACTTGACTGAGGTGAGAGACACCTGAGAGATTAGTAGAGCACACTTCCAGGTCTTTCTGGGTAGGTCTTCAGGGTGTGACCTTGGGAAATACACTTGCTCCCAGGCCCCACCCTCTCTGGCTCATCTCCTGCTCTCTACTTCCTATATGCCACTAAGTGAGCAACTTTCCTCAGGTACACCCTTCCACCAGGATGTTTCTTTTCTTGGAACCAGCTGACCATAGGCTGGGTTCCTCTGAAACCGTGAGTCAAGATAAGCCCTCTTCCTTTAAGTTTTGTGTGTTAGATATTTCATCCCACCAATGGCAAGGTGACTAATACTGAACACTGGTACCAAAAATAGGGTCGCTGCTGTGACTATACCTGACCATGTGGTTCAGAAGTCTTTGAACAGCTTTGCACGACTGTGAAACAGTTTGAAGATGCATGCTAGCAAAGCCCTAGAATGCTATAAGCAAAGACTCATAGGCAATTCCAACAGGACCTTAGAAGACCAAAATGCCAACAGAAATGTGGACAGTAAAGTCTGTGCTCATAACGTTTCACAAGGGAACAAGGATCTTGTTGGGAATTAGACTAAGGGCCATGAGTGTTACATTCTGGCAAAGAATTTGTCTACATTTTGCCCATAACCTACAACTTCTGTCTGAAAATGAGTTTAAAGGCAACACACTAATTGATCTGGTGGAAGAAATGTCAAGGAAGCCTAATGCTGAGGGTTTGGCCTGGGTACTATGGGTTGCTTTTACCCAATTTTACATTAAAGCTTGCAAGCCAAACACAGCTCAAATATTTGTAAAGCTGAGGCCAAGGAAGTTGTGGCTGCTGAAGAGATCAAAGTTGTTTTATTTTTAAAAACACAAAAAAAAGCCAAGTAGTTTGTACAGGAACAACAGGAAAAATTGCCTTGAGAGGAATCGGCCAGATCTGACCCAACATAGGCATGAAACCTCCTTGGAGATTGTTTTGAGAATATGGGCTCAGAGCACCCTTGTCATTCTGAGCTCCCTAAAGAAGCATACCAACCCCAATTCAGCCAAGCAGGTACTTAGAGACTGTTGCAGCCATGGTCCAAGAGGGCTCGTTACAGTTCAACCTGGCACCAGACCTGGTTGTTGTCCATTTGGTGCTGGTCCTAGAGACAGGCAAAACGTAGGAGTTATGAGGTTCCCCCTCCCACAAAAAGAGTTCTGAGGTCATAGAAGCTGCCAATCAGACTTCAGAAGAAGGCATGGCAACCCTGGCAATGTGTAACAGGGTCAGAGTCCCTGCCAGGATACTTTGAGAAGAAGTGAAGCTAAAACCGAAGTGGACATACCAGGAAGATGGAGATGCCAGCAATATAGAATGTCTACTAGGAAAGCTGTAGGCATCAAGTCAAACCAGCCTCTGAGAGAGGACATGGGCTGCAAACAGCAAGACCATGGGCGGAGCTGCCCAAGAGCTCTAGAGCACACACCTCCTCACCTTGTGCCCTGGATGCGGATGATGAGTTACAGGGTTATCATTGACCAGGCTGGGTTTCAGACTTTCTATTCATATTCCTCCCTTTTGGAGGAGAAATGTTTTTACTGCACCACTGTATTCTGGGGTTATGTGACACGCTTTCTAATTTGTGTGTGTGTGTGTGTGTGTGTGTGTGTGTGTGTGTGTGTGCTGGGCCCTCTTCATGGAAGGCAAGAGCTCTACCACTGAGCTACATCCTCAGCCTACATGCTTTCTGATTTTTTAGAGGTTCACAGATAAGAGCTGCTTGAGTCTCAGAGGAGACTTTGGACATGTACTTTTTAGCAATGCTGGAACTGCTGAGTCTGGGGAAGGTGCATTTTTGATTGTCTGCAGGACAGTGAGTGACATCATGTTAGATGTTAATTATGACCTTGTTACTGTTTCTATTTACAGATTAAGTGTGGTTTAAGAAGATGTGTTTGGGTGTCAAGTTGACAAGGCATGGACTTCTGGTGATTAATTCTGACTGTGAACCTGACTGGTCTGAAAGACACCTAGATTAGTAAAGCTCATCTCTGGGTGTACCTGCATGGGTCATGGGAGCATGCCCTCAGATATTCTATTTGGTCCCTGGCTCCTCCCCTATTCTCTGCTTCATGGATGCCATGAGGAAGGCAATTTTCTTCCACCAAGCTCTTCAGTCATGGTGCTTCTGCCTTGGAGCCAACTGACCATTGTTTGTGGATTCTAAAACCTCTGAATCCATGACCTAAAATAAACTTTTCCTACCCTTGGTTTATTTTCTCAAGTATTTTGGTCACAGTGATGGAAAGCTGACCAATCAAAAGAAGAAATCCATACAAATCCTTTAAACAATTAAAAAAATTATGAAAAACTAACAAGACATCCTTTAAAAATACAATTTACTGAAAATTACTCAAGAAAAAAAAATTTGTAGGTTTATGCATGTTTTTCAAACTACATTTGTAACTAAAAATCTTCCTACAGGTGCAATCAACATGAATATCAGTAATGGAGATTCCTCAAAAAACTAAAAATAGAATTCCAATCCACCCAGCTATTCTGCTTCTATGTCTCCTCCTAAAATAGTTAAAGACATCCTATTGCAATAATAAATGTATACCCAGGTATATAGCAGCACAATTCATAGCTAAATCTTGGAAGCAGCTTATATGTCTACCAAGAGATGAATGGATAAAGAAAATGTGGTATATTTTGCAATAAGGATGGAAAAACAAAGTCACCTGCAGAAAAAAGGATACATTTTGAGACCATAACATTAAGTAAAATAAATCAGACACACAAGCCTAATTACTGCACGTTTTCTCTTGAGAAATCCAAAATATAAATAAAGATAAAAATAAAAGGTAACATGAAGTAGAGAGATAAGATTTTATTCAAATGGAAAAAGATCAGAAAGGAAGGGATGAAGGAGAGCAATGAAAGGGAATAAAAAAAGAATTAAGATAAGTTATGTATATGTGCCAACTCCCCAAAAGGAGTACATGCAAACATGTACTAATAAAAACTAAAAACTGAATAAAAAAATTTTTTAAAAAAACCTTCTTACAAAGAACTTGTGATGGTTAATCTTGACTGTCAACTTGATTGGCTTGAGAAACACCTAGATTAATAAAGCTCATTTCTGGGTGTATCTGAGTGGATTACAGGGACATCCCAGATTACTCTTACTGATAAAGCCTATCACATAAGTAAAGTAGAAATAATACCCATCAAACATAAACACAAAATACACAAAGAAATACTTCCTAACCCACCTATGATGAGCCCACTCTACCTAAACACAGATGAAGGTACTGCAAGATAACTACAACTAATATCCCACATGAACATCCATGTAAGTTTTTAAAATTAACGAACTGAACCTATCAACATGTAAATGGCATAACGGGAGTGTGGTTTACTCCAGGGATGGAAGATTTAACATCTGAAAGTTTATCAATACCTTTCACCATATTAACAGAATAACAGAGGAAAAAAAATCACGTGATTACTTCAACAGATGCAAAAAAGCTTTCAAACATCACTTCATGTCTTTAAAAAAAAAAAAAAAAACCCTTAGCAATCAAGAAAATTTTTTCACCATAACAAGTTATCCACAAAAAACCTATAGCTAATACAATTTTTAATGGCAAAAGATTGAATGCAATCTCATGATATGAAACATATCAAAGATATCTACTCTTATCACATCTATTCATCAAAAATTGTTCTGTAGGCCCTAATCAACGTAGTAAAGGGGAAAAAAAGAAGAGATTAGAAAGGAGTAAAATATATGGGCAACATGACAGTACCCGAACCCACAGAACCTACTCCATATATCTATGAGACTGAGTAAATATAACAAAGTCACAAGATACATGGTCAATTTCAACAGAAACATCTGCATTTCTATAGCTTACTAGTGAAAAAAACTAAACATTTTAAAATATTATTTGTAGTAGCATCCAAAGTATTAAAAATGTATAAATTTAACAAAATGTGTCCAGTTATTACAATGCTGCAACTATTTTTTTTTAAAACTTAAATATAAGTGTAGAGATATATTATGTTCATGGACTGGAAGCCAATATTGTTAAAATGTGGATTTTCATCAAATTAACATCTGTAATCAGTTCAATCCAAATCAAAATCCAGCTGGCTCTCCTTACAGAAACTAAAAGATTGATTCTACACATAAAAATGCAAAATATATAAAACAGTCACAACAGTCTTGCAAAATAACAAAACTGGAAGTTTTATACTACCTGGCACCAACATTTACTGTGAAAGATACAGCAATCAAAACAACATCAGCCTGATTTAAAGACAGATACTTCATCCATTAAACAGAATGAAAACTAGAGAAATAAGATTTATACAAAACTGTGCCAAGAAAAGAGAAGTTTTCACAAAATACATAGCAGCTTTATTCATAATGATTGAAAACAAGAGACAACAAACAGCCATAAAAAGGGAAATGACTGAACAAATTTTAGATTATTAAAACAACATATTAATCAATAAGGAAAAAGAATGAACTACTGGTACCCATGTAACATGGACAAACCTGAAAAACAAGGTATGCAAAAGAAGACAAACAGTTACATATAATTCCATTTACATACAGTTCCCAAGGACAACAATCATGTATAATTTTAAAAAGTACTAACAATTATGTGGAGGAGACTGAGAAGAAATACAAAGAAATCTTCTAAGATGATGGAAATATTCTATATATTGATGGGCTGTGGATTATAGCAATTTATGCAGTTGTCAAAATTCTGAACTGTAAATCTAGTGAGAAGGTATATATCTACAATCACCAAACTCTGGGAGGTTGAAACAGGAAAATCGCAAAATCATGCACAGCCTGGGTAACTTATCAAGTTTCTGTCCCAAATTTAAAAAGTGAAGAGGCTGGGAATGTAGCTCACGGCAAAGACACTACTCTAGAAACTGGGCAGGAAGGGACCTGATTATAAAGACCACAGTACTTCCACTCAGTCAAAAAAGTATGTTTTAGCTGTCTGGCAGTGAGAAACTGAAGAAGTTTTAGCAGGAGAGAGTATGAAGTTATATGTCTCATTTAGAGAAACTGAAGAAGTTTTAGTAGGAGAGTATGAAGTTATATGTCTCATTTAGAAAGATTACCACAGAAACTATCAAAAAGATCAAAGAAAGTTCAGGCTACAGTGAGTCAACTAAAAAGGCCACTGAAATCTACAGACTTCATCTAGCACCAGCAAAATGCACATTCTTCACAAATTCATATAGAACATTCACCATGTTAGACCATATTCTGGGCCACAGACACACCTTAACAAGTTTGAGGTAAGAGTAATTATACAGTATGTGCTTTCTGGTAACAATGGAATTAAAACTAAAAACAAAACACAAACTGGAAAATATCCCCAAATACTTGGAGAGTAAGCAATGTATTTCTAAGCAAAATGGTTCAAAGAAGAAATCTCGAAAGAAATTTATATTGAACGAAATGAAAATAAAAATGCAATTTATCAAAACGTGTGATGCAGTTAAAGTAGTGTTTAGAAGGAAGTTTATAGTATTGAAAGCACAGAGTAAAAATGAACAATTCAAAATCAATAACCTACACATCCATTTATCACAGGGGAAAAAACCAAGTTAAATCAAAAGTAAATATAAACTGAAAGTAAGGCAGGAATCAATGAAAAATGAAATCAATAGGGGGAGAATCAACAGAATCATTTTACTATTGAAAATATTAATAAAATCAATAAGCCTCTACTGGAGGGAAGAGGAAAATGGGGACTTGTGCAACAGATAGAAAGTTTCTCTTTTGCCAGAAGAAAAAGTTGTAGAAATCTGCTGTGCAACACTGAATGTAGTTAACACTACTCAACCGTGAACTTAAAAACGGTAAAGACAGTAATCAAACAAAAAGGTAAGCCAGTACCCAACCTAAGAACACAAGAGACAAGCCAGGTGTGGTGGCACATGCTTGTAATCCCAGCATTCTGGAGGCTGAGCAGGAGGATCAGTGCACGTTCGAGACCAGCCTGGGCTACAAAGTGAGATCAAAGCCAGCCTGAACTGCACAACCAGACCCTATATCAAAAAGACCCTGCCCCCCAAAAAAAATAAAATAAAAAAGGGAGAGACAATATAAGTTACTAATATCTGAAATTAAAGAAAGGAAACTTTCACAAGCATTAAAAAGGCAATGAAAGACTACTAAAAGGAACTTAATGTCCACACATGATAACGTGAGGAAATACACTAATTTCTTCAAAAACACAATCCGCTAAACCTCACACAGTAAGAAACAATTGGAATAGGCCTATATCCATGAAAGAAATTTAATGAATAAACTAAAAATGACTTTCAAAACAGAAAGCACCACACCTAAAGGGGTATGCTGGTGAATTCTACTGAACACTTAAGGAATGAACTATATCAATGCTCTACAATATTGTCTAGAAGGTAAAAGCAGAGGGAATACTTCCTAATTCATTCTATGAAGCCTGCATTACCTTAATGCTAAAATTGGACAATGGCATTATTAAAAAAAAAAAAATGCAGGCCAGTATTTCTAATAAACACAGATGTAAAAATCCTCAAAATATTATCAAATCAAATCCAGTAATGTATATAAAACAATTATACCTGGGATTTATTCTGGTCACACATGGCTGGTTCAACATTTGAAAATCAATTAATGTAATTCACCGTATCAACAGGTTAAAGAAAGGCTACTGCAATGGGCTAGGTAGAAGCTGGTGAGCACATGTATTAGAAGGTAACTGTGAGTAGTTATCCATTCATTCCTACTATATTTCAACATCTGGGACCAAGAGGAAAACCAAACAAAACTACCCTCACACAGTCAACCACCTTCCAGAGAGACAGACATCAGTAAGGAATCACAAATCCCTACCACAGAACCTCAACTATGATAAACAGAAGTGGTAAAGTGATGACGATGAAGAATTACCTAGGTTAAAAACAGGGACAGAGTATAGCTGCCAGGAATATTCTAAGCAGAATATATAAAGATCTTAAAGTTAAAAAAAAAATACAGCATATCCACAACAGTAAGAGATGAAAATCCCACTACAGCTGTGACTTTACGGACCACATAAAAATAGAGATAGATGGCAAGAGCCGGGGATACGGTTCAGTGCACAAGCGCCTATCTGGCAAGCACAAGGTCCTGAGTTCAATTCCCAGTACCAAAACAAAACAAAACAAAACAAAACAAAAAAAGAGATAGATGGCAAGAAAGATAGATATGCAAGAAAGAGTATCTTAGTTGCGGACTACCATATTTAGGACAGACAGCAAAGAGTAAAGGGCTAATATCCTTCACAAAGTATGTGAAGAATACAAACTGGACACAGAATAGGATGCATCAGAAAACATTAAAGAAGTCAGGGGGCTGAGGGTGTAGCTGTGCAGTAGAGTGCCTGGTTAACGGCATGGGGCCCTGGGTTTGAACCACAGAGCCACCAAAAACAAGGTGAGCAGGAATTGTCAGGAGTTACAGAATTGAAGAAAAACCCCTTGAGTACATGACCATCTTTTAATTGTTTTAAGATTTAACTTTCTACTCTTTAAGAAGAAACCCAGAAGTTAAACAAAGTATCTTTTAAAAATAAGTCCTAAAATTCAATATCCAAGTAATCCTGATAGGGACATAAATATTATCCTGAAAAAGGTAAGTTTCTAAAATAATGTAATACAAAAACTTAACTTTGCCTTTCACATGATTTCTTGAATATTTTAATTTCTTCAGTGACTTTTCATATTATTTAATACAAATTAGTTACAATTTCTAGCTTTAACTTCAATATTTTATAAAGGAATTACTTACAGGGACATTAAGTGCATACTGTAGTCCTTGAGGAAGTCTTTCATGTGTTTCCATCTGTTCTTCATCATTTTTCACCGTTTCCTCATGGACCATGAGTTCATCGTGTGAAATCATGTCCTGCTGTCTCATTTCACTCTCTTGTAACACTTCATCTGCAGCAAGGATCTCCTGGTGAGGCATACTTCGATCTTGAAGTACTGACTCCTGCAGTTCTCCAGAAACAGTAGACTGGCCAGACACTCCACCCATTACAACCATTGCCCTGGAAGACTGCATTTCGTCTATGTCGCCACATTTAAGAAACAATCCTTCCAGTTTGTCGTCAATGTTCATGCTTAAGTATAACTGCCTAGAAAGACCAAGTTTGGCAACAAAGCATAATAAATTAGTTTTATGTGTCTACTTGACATTTTTTCAAATTTCAACTTATGAAAGATACACATTCAAATAAAAACAATTTTATTCACATAATTTTGAAGTTTTGAATTACCAAAAGGTTTCCAAAAGCTATTAGAAACACAAATTTTTATTTTGATATTAAGGAATAAAATCCTCATCTACTTCACTACTGAAAAATGAATCTGATATATAAATAAATTCAAGGAGTATCTGTAACTTCAGTTACAAGATCTATATCCTTTAACATGCTAAAGTGTCTGAAAGTATAAAAAGAAATGAACCCAGTAAGGCATCTGACAAAGAACACTATCAGATAAATCATTAATGAAAATTTAGAAATAATTATTTATCATATAAAAATAGCCACAGTAGTAATCAAAGAAACGTTAAAACAGTGATTACCATATTTCACCACGCTAGTAACAACTTTTTAAAAAATATACATCCAATGTTGATCTAAGGATAGGAGGAGTACAAATTAAATCAGCTACTTGAAAACACAATTTGGTAGTATATTATTAAAAGCCACAATAATGTACATAGTCTTTAAGCCAGTAATTCTACATTTTAGAATTATAGGAATGAAATCAGAAATGTATACAAAAATATACACAGAAACCACCATGAGAATGATTATAATGAAAATCTAGAAACACACTAAATGTTCAAAGAAAGAAAATAGGTTCAAATCTAATTTTTAAAACTGGACTATACTTGCCAGGTCTGATGGCACATGCCTATAAACTCAGCACATGGGAGACTGAAGCAGGAGAATCATGAATTTGAGGCCAGCCAGACCATAAGAGCAAGTTCAAGGCCAGCCTGGAGTATTTAGTAAGACCTTATTACCAAAAATAGGACTATACTAGTGGTGACAAACCTATGGTACATGTGCTGCAGGCAGCCTGTTTATCTTTGAAAGCTCTAAAAGATTTGCCACCACTGGACTATACTGATAGCTGCTGGCTATGCAACATGGTAAATTTAATAAAAATCACTGAATTGTACACTTCAAATATCAAGTGAGTTTTACTGTATGTAAATTATACCTCAAATTTAAAACATAAAACCAGAGAAGCGACTACCCCATGGCGGGGAAGGGTTGCTGTTTCTAGGAGAAGGGAAGAAGTCCTGCGACTGGTGACGCTTTCTTTCTTGAGAAGACGTCTAGTTGCACAGGTGGGTTCACTCAAGATGTACACCTGTGATACCTGCACTTTTCTGTCAGTAATTATAATAAAAAGCCTCTTGAAACTGAAAAATAATTTAGGCATAGAAGTTTTATTAGAAATATTTGAAGATCTGGGAAAGTATTCCAATATACTGCAGGGAATGCATACACATGTATGTCTGTATTTATGTTGACATATGACTGTACATTTTACGTTTATCTGAAAGGGCAGCAGCA
Organism: Chinchilla lanigera; assembly: GCF_000276665.1. Taxonomy (NCBI): domain Eukaryota; kingdom Metazoa; phylum Chordata; class Mammalia; order Rodentia; family Chinchillidae; genus Chinchilla; species Chinchilla lanigera. Next base: position 24,378,692 of record NW_004955427.1, read on the forward strand.
TTAAAAGTAGCACTACACAGTGAAATTAGCTTTTTTCTCATTTATATTCATCTGTAATTTCAAAACTTTCCATATTATATTTTTAGTTTAGAAATGTTTTTAAATATGTTAAAGTAAAAGTAATATTGTCATTACTAAAATGTACTTAGTGTTAAATAAATTTAATAGATTATAATTAAGAATTAGAGACTACAAAAATTATCTTACTTTGTTCATTATTAAAGAGAAATAATTTTTTCAGAGTATTTTAAGTTTGCCCCCTTTTCCCATTTTTTACATTATGAGTACATGTTTGAGATACATAATGAATACACTCATCTTGGAGTATATGTGGGTGTTGCCCTCTTCTCCATGTCTAGATCCTTTTCTCACTGACAAAAGAGCTATCTGCCTGTTTCCTATTATCTACCTTTTTATTTTGCTCTGAGTTATTTATACTTTGAGTTTCTCATATAAATGATGTGATTAAATCTGCCCTTCGAACTTTGGTTGTTGTAAATTCATATTCCATGGTTACCATGACAACTTGAAATCATGAAATTAACACACTTTATCTCAAAGAAGATCAAAATTTGCTATACAGTTGTTCTTTGAAAACTACTACTTTCATTATCAGATTATGTGATATAAATGTAACATTCACTACCCAACATAAAGGACTTACAATGAATAAATACACTGATTATATTTTAGCTTAAACACCTTTTACCCAATCACATAGAGATCACTTCTTTGATCATAACTTCCAGAGATTAAATAATTTAAATTCCAATCAAAATATTCTTTTCTTTACCTAGAATATTAAAGAAGTACCCTTTACTAAAAGGATCAGTTTTAAAAACTTTACAAAAACCAGAGTAAACAAAAGTGTAAGTCACATTTGCTTCTCTTGATTTCCCTCTTACCCAGTACCATCAGTCTAGACTACATACAGGACAAGGCCCAAGAATCTGACTTTACTCTTTAAAATCTTCAGGAACTAAACCTAAATCTTAAAAGACCAAAGATTTTGAACAATTACTAAGCAACTGCTCTCTTCAAATATCCCACTTTATACATTTCTTAGAGAACATACTATCCAGTGACTAAGTGGACTTCTTTTATGGCTAACATGTTATTCTGGTCCATACTTTGGTAATCCTTGCAAATTAATTACACACTTTTCTAAACTATTTATTGTTTTTTTAAAGAATGCAGAAGACCCTAACTTATGTAGGAACTTAAAACATACACAGAGCCACCCCTCACTACAAGTCTTTGTTCCTACTGCAGCTACTACTGTCACACACACCATTATTTTTAAGGTTTTGAGCTTTTAGAATATGGGAGATAGAACAAGTTACTAAAAGAAAGATCAAATTAGAGAAAATCTTAGTTTTTGTTTTTTAAAAAGTCAAAACTGGAGCTGATGTGCCAATCCAACTTAAGATCTACATTTCCCTACAATAGCAGACCTCAACTCCAATATTTTTGATTATGCACTTAATCAATTTTCAAAAATTTGATATATGCAGATTTTTTAAAACTACAATATATCTTGTACTACTGTACCAATATTTTACATAAACATACATACTAAAATAAAAGAACAGTATAATTATTAACTATTTCTAACATCAAGCCAAAATAATAAGTACTAAGGAAGTAAAAGTACTATGGGGATAGAGAATATTTTGGAGGAAAAAAGTCATAAAGTGCCATTATGAAGGACTTGGGACCAAAAGACAGCACACCTCAATGGAGGTAGTAAATGGAAAAGGAAATTTAAAAACTGCAAATGGAAAACAAATCTGACATTTTTCCTGACACATTTTCCTGAAAACAGATCACACACACAAAAAAAGGGGCTCTCTTCCCTTTTACCCATTTTCCTTATTCATATGGCCCTAAACTGAGTCATATATTGAGAGTTAAAATGGACAACCCAGAAATTGTACTTTTTAGACAATTTCTTGGAAATGTCATAACACTAACATAGAGCAGTATCAATGAGCACTGCTCAAACAAGGTTTTAAAATGAGCCTTGGAATACTTATCAAAAATAAAATGGCATGTACCCCTGACCTACCACCCCACACGATTGTATGGGCTTAGCCACACAAGTCCACCTGAGACATGTTACCCATAAAATCCCCAGAGACACATGTACAAAGGTGTATGCAGCAGTCCTCTGAGGCAAAAGACTAGAAACAAATACCACTGGCAGGAAACTTGCATTAACTATGATTCAAGCACACAGTGGACACATGCAGTCATTAAAAGGAATGTGTGGCTTCTACAAGACACAGCAAGTGGAAAAAAAATCAAGGAGAACTACCTAAGTAGATAGAAAAATCCTTTCCATGTTTTTTAAAGTGGATAAGTAACTCTGATAACTACTCTGGAAAGAATTTTTTCTGGAAAGAAACTTACTAGTAGAATTTGGGATGTGATTAAAGAAGATCTACAGGGCAAAGACGGAATTTAACTTTTTATTTTATTCTTTTTTCAAACCTTGTGCCAGTATCTTCCTTCTTTTTGCTTGTTCCCCCCAACCCTCCATGCTGGGGACTGAACCAGGGCCTCATGGATGCCAGGCAAATGCTCCACCACCAACCTGCATCCCCAGCCCTACTTTTCTTTTGTAAAGCTACAATGGGGTAACACGGTGCAGGTAATATGATGGATTCTTATCTTCCGCTTTATTTTAAAAGACTTGGTGTTACTGTAAAACATGTCTTACTGCTGGTATGGGAGCACGTATCTGTAATCCCAGCACGCAGGAAGCTGAGGCAGGAGGATTGCCACAAGTTTGAGGCCAGTGTGGGCTACACAGTGAGATCAAGGGCAGCCTGCACTGCAAAGCTAGACCCTGTCTCAAAAAATCAAAAACCGAAACAAAACAAAAACATGTTTTAAAGACAAACTAAGGCATACCTACATCACACACTTCAACTTGTCTCTAGACAGAGTTAAGGTGGACAAGAAATGAAACACAGGCCTCAAATAAAAAAGGAAACTTCTACAGCCTATAGAAAAAGGAAAAGGGACAAGTGTATTCTAAGAAAACTGCGGTAGAGTTCTTTTGAAAACTGCCCTCCTGGCACCTTCCTTCCACGCTGTCAGTTCTCCTGCTCCTCCGATAACTTAGATGGTCTCAGTCAAACCTCTCACACGCTTTACTGTACATTCAAAAATTCAGACACAACAAAAGACCCCATATGCTTAAAAATTAAACCTTGCTATTTCCCTTCTCTAATTTAATATTTTCAGGGAAGATAAGCAAAGTGTACCCCAATATAATCAATCCAAATTAATATGTAAAGAGTTAAGTGTCTCTTCCTGTTAACCCCTCAAAAGCCAACTGCTTTTTGACCCAAATGTGTATGCAAGTAATGGACATTCAACAGTTGGGTATTTTACACAGGAGAGATGAAAGGAATTACCACTTCCTTTAAATTACTGCACTCATATGAAATATTGTTGGGGAGGGGGCACCCTAAACAGTGAGTGCCCAGGAATCTCTGTCCAACCAGACAGGGAAAAAAAAGCCCTGGAAATGTTAAGTCACAGAACTTACTCTCTTCCTACTCTGAAGTCACTCCACAAGCAGTGCTTGGCTTGGGAAATCAAACACAGTGTAGCTGAACACTCCTAGCTAACATGAGAGAATTTCTGACACAGAATCCCTCTGTCTCCTTTTCAACAGATTGGGCCCGTTCTACATATTTCCTATTTCCATCTAGTACTTGTGTCTAAGTGAATTTCTCTTCAACAATGTTTTTCATGGGCTATCAGATATCCTTTTAAAACTACCTTAATTCTTCCATTCTTTCTTCAAGTCACTGCCAAGAAAATCTCCCTCCTTTGTTTTTCTACTTCTAACTAGGAAAATAAAAATCCAAAAAATGACTGATAAATCAAGAAGTAATGATACATAAACACGTATACCAAATAAGTCTGTGAGTTTTAAAATGAAAAGATTTGAAGGCTTGTGCCATAATCCTATAAATTCTTTTAAACATCTAGTTCCCCTTCATAATATAAATATACCTGCCACTTATCACCTTTAATCTTTATTCAACCATCGAAAAAATATTTCTCATTCAAAGATCATGCTATTGAGCTGGGCATAATGGCACATGCCTGAAATCCTAGCACTCAGTAGACTGAGACACGAAGACTTTTAGTTTGAAGTCAGATTGAGCTGCTTAACAAGATCAAAGCCAGGCCCAGACTATATAGCAAAACCATTATCAGAAAAAGAAACAAAAAAGAATCTACTTCTTATGCCAAGTGTGGTGGCATATATGTATAATCTTACCTATGTGGAAGGCCAGGGTACAAGATTTCTTGAGTGTGGGAGCTCAAAACTAGCCTAGGGAACATAGCAAGATTCTTTCTCTAAATAAATAAACATCTGGCTTTTCTGTATTATTTATTGAACTTGGCAGTAATATTATTTTCCATAAATTGTCACTGAACAATGTGCAATTTCAGCTATATATAAGCCAAAAGAAAGTACAGTGAGCAAACTTAGGAGCCAAAATATCACTGCATTTTAAAATAAAAAGAATAAATCCAGCTGGGTGTGGTGGCACAAACCTGTAATTTCAGTACTCAGGAGGCTAAAGCAAGAGGACTGCCACACATTTGAGGCCAGCCTGGGTTACCTAGTGAGTACAAGGCCAGCCTCGATTACATGGTGAGACACCCTGTCTAAAAAAGTCTATCAATCAATCAATCCAGCCAGCCAGCCAGGCACAGTGCATGCCTATAATCCCAGATATTCTGGAGGCTAAGGCCAGAGAATTGGACATTTAAGACCAGCCCAATCAATTTATCAAAAATACCTGCTTCAAGAGTATTTATGGGCTGGGGCTAAAATTCAGGGATGGGAGCGCTTGCTTATGTGTGCAAAATCTTGGGTTCAATCCATAAAATTGTAAAAAAGAAAATAAATTTCTCGTGTTGGTATGTATTTCTTGTGTTGGTACATATTCAGACACCTCTTCAATTATACCTCAGTATTTCTCTCATTTTGCACCTTATGAAGTACCATATGCTCATTTTTAAGGAGCTACTATTTTGAAACATCATAATAGGAACATCATTTCTAATAATGGCAAGTAGACACATCTTTCTGATCAATGTTAGCAACAATGAAAGATCTTTAAGTAGTAAACACATCTAATTTCAACAGGCACTAACACAATTATTAATCAGAGAATTTACAGACTAGGATTTACCATTTTGTATAAGATCACAACTAAAAAGATTACGATCATTTTGTGGGGGGGGGAGGTGCCAGGGATTGAACAAGGACTTTGTGCATGCAAGACAAGAGCATAGTACTGAGCCACATACCTAGCCCCGATGATTATTTTTAAACCACAGAAAATAATTTTAAAACATTTAGGCTAGAGTTACACTGCTTTTCTATGTAATGCTGAAGCCCCCCCCTTAAAAATAAAATGCAGATGCTATGCATTTCAAATACTTATCACTAAAGTCTTGCAAAACAATGTAACAAAATATAGTAATAAGAAAACAGTGGTATTTAGAAATATGAAACATCAAATTGAGCTGGCATGGTGACACAAGCCCATAATCACAGCTACTTGAGAGGATGAGGCAGGAGAATATGAAGTTCAAGGTCAGCCTGGGCAATTTAGTAAGACCCTGTCTTAAACTAAAACCTTAAAATAAAACTTTAAAAAGGGCTGGGGATGTAGGTCAGTAGTAAGGCACTTGCTGAGACTGATCGATGCCCAAGGCTCAACATCTAGTATGAGGAGAAGAGAAAGACCAAATTTGTACCAATTCAAACTGTTTGATAAATAGCTACAATGTATCTTTAACTGGACCGAAAACGAAAAGGTAAAAAAAGAAAGTATTCTGCATTTTGATTGTAGTTACTGTAACCATTACCATTTATACCAGTATCAGCAATTCAAATAATAGTGGAGCTGATTCTATAAGCAAATTAAATTCTCTATGGTACATAAAAGGAATATTACTACTTCCTTAATTTCCATTTATATTTTTAAATATCAACATACTATAAACATACTATGCACACTATGAACAAAGATTAAATTCTAACAGTTATTTTTATTATGTGCTGTACAGCAACAAAGATTTGTTCCAGAACAAAGAAGTATTAACTATTTAAATAACATCTCTTGGGCTGGGGATTTAGTTCAGTGGCATAGCGCCGGCCTGGCAAGCACAAGGTCATGAGTTCAATTCCTGGTACCGGAAAAAAAAAAACAAAAAATAAATAAATAAATAACATCTCTTGATCCCCTTCCCCTTTGAAAATGATTTATCTCCCTATTTTCTATTATATACTTTTATTTTGCTATTTTTACTCTGAGTTTCCTATGTACGAGAAACTATGTGATACTAAAGCTTAATTGTGCCTGATTTATTTCACTTAACATTATGGTCTCAAGGTACATCCATTTTCCTACAAATGACTCAAGTTTATCTTTCTTTGGCAGAGTAGTACACTGTGGTGTGCAAATACCCCATTTTCTTTATCCATTCATCTCTTGATGGACATGTAGTCTGCTTCTAAGATTTATTATAATTGTGCTACTATAAACATGGGCATGTATGCATCTCTGTAATATGATGTCTTTAATTCCTTGGGGAAGACACCTAGCCGAGTCAAATGGAATTTCTAGTTTCAGTTTTACGAGGAAACTCCATCCTGACTTCCACAATGATTGTACTAGTTTACACTCCCACCAACAGTGCAGATAGGTTCCTTTTCCCCCCACAGCCTTGCCAGCATTTGTTACTATTTGCTTTCTTGATGACTGCCATTCTTTCTGGGCTAAGGTGGAATCTCAGTGTTTTTAATTTGCATTTCTCTAATGGCAGAAATGCTGAACATTTCACTTATTTATTGGCCATCTGTACTACTATGAAGTGTCTATTCATTTCACTTAACCATATTTTGATTGGGTCTTTTATTTTGGGGGGGTCTAATTTTTTGAGTTCTTTATATATTCTAGTACAGGATGAAAAAAGGAATAGGGCTCTGTTATATACATGTACCAACTCCACCCAAGGGATGTAAACATTATATATTGCAAACATGTCCAAAAAAAGGAAGGGGATAAAAGAACAGGTGGCAGGGGGAAGCAGGAAAGAGAAAGGGGACAGAAAAAGGACTAAGATGTGTTATGTAGCAGTACCAACTTCCCACAAGGAACATGAATATTATGTACTACACACACATACTAATAAACTAAAATAAAAAATAATAAATAAAATGAAAAAAATCACTCATTTTTTTTAATGTAAAGTAAATCTGACACAAACCCTAATGTGATAAACAGCTGGCTGTCCCCTCAGAATCTAGTCTTACTGATTATCTGAAAATAAAAATTATACGAAATGCACGGCCACCTAGATAAGATTCATTACCCAGCTTAGATGAGAATCATTACCCAGCCTCCCTTGCAGCTGGGTGTGGGTATGTGACTACATTACAACCAGTGGGATATGAGTAGAAGTGATATATATAGCACAATTCCCCTTATAAGAAAGAATAGTGTCCTTCCATTTCTGTTCTTAGACAACAAGAAATAATCCAAAAATTAGGAACAACTTGGGATGAGCAGCTCAGTGGTAGGGTACACACTTAGTATGCACAATGCCTTAGTTTCAATTGCCAGCACCAAAAAATTTAAAGAAGAGCACGACAAGGAGCAATGGATCATAATTATTCCACAGTCTCTGCACAATTCTGGGGCAGTTTACATGGGTTTTTCAAAAAAATTAAACACATTTCTACCTTTGTAAGCTTGTCATAGTAGCCAAGTCTATGTACAAATATATTAATTCTAAATGATTCCTGATTATAAGACTGCTTCCTTACTTGAAGGTAAACATCAAATATGTACAAATTTACAGTAACTAGTGTTTTACCATATTTCAAACATTATATAGCAAGCACAATTAAATTAGATCAAGTGCTCTAACTGTCTAATTTTTCCAGGTATGAAAAGTTTCCTTGGGCTGGGAGATATAGCTCAGCGGCACAGTGCCTGCCTGGCAAGCACAAGGTCGTGAATTCAATTCCCAGTACAAAAAAAAAAAGAAAAGAAAAGAAAACAGTTTCCTGGGAAATGTAACAAGTATATACGTGTGCTGCAGAGGAGGGAGGTGAAAATATGTAATCCCCTGTTAAGAAGAGCTGGTTAAATGAGAAAACATCTTACTTAGATTTACTTACGTTACAGGCTAAGCTATACATACTTTTCTGTGTTAATTACAATCTAAAATGGTATATTTATTAACCTTGTTCTAAAACTATTTTCTCAAGAAAAAATTAGATCAAGAAGAGGTCTCTTTTAGATATAAAAACCAAATCAGAAATTACACAAATTTAATATGAAATACTTAAAAACTGGATTTATATTTGAAAAATTTACTTAAGATTATGAAAAGTATGAAAATTACCTGAGACTAAGGTAAAAATGAAGACTTCAAGGAAGGGAAGGCTGTAGAGTTGAAAAAGAAACCATGGTTGAGTTTCTACCTTTCACAGGCTTCAGAAACCCTCAATACCACTTTAATCACTTATGCCATCCAATTCCTACAATAAAACATATACATACACAACAAACAAAACATATTACTTAGAGGGAAAAACGCTATACAGAAACATTATGTACAAACTGGTATGAATATAGAAGTGAGCACTCTCTGTAAACCTAGTAAACTATGACTGAATGACCAATGCACTGACTTGATTTTTGGGTAAAAACTGGCAAAGTACAATAGTAGTACTTAGTAACTGAAAAATAACTCTGGCCTTGTAAAGCACACTTTGCTTAGATCTAGAGTCTACAGCTTCAGAGAAATGAAATACTGAAGAAATTTCACACCCTCTGTGGTGATGCACACCTGTAATCCCAGCACTCAGGAGGCTGAGGCAGGAGGATCATTGTGAGTTTGAGGCCAGCCTGGGCTACAAAGTCAGTTCAAGGCCCACCTGAACTGCATAGTGAGACCCTGTCTCAAAAAGACCAAAAAAAAAAAAAAAAAAAAAAAAAAAAAAAAAAAAAGGAAGAAAGAAAGAAGAAAAGAAACAAAATGAAACGAAACTTCACAATGTTACAGACCTGAAAGGTTAGAAAAAAGAAAGCAATGATTAAGGAACCACCAGAGAAGAAAATGGCAGGGTTTTCAAATAAACATACAAGTAGTACTGTGCAGAATGTGTGTGCATTCACAATAGATTATACTTCTAAAATCACATTACATACAGAATACTTGCTCAGCAAGGTTACCCTGGACAGGAAAAGCTGACCAATGATGATGATAATGATGGTGGTGGTGGTAGTAGTGATGAAGAAAAAGAAAATGTAGAGTTTATCCCTAAAAGAAAAACAAAAATAAAGAACTTGCACAAAAGAAAACCTCCTGGTAAGCACTTCTGGGCTTGGTATCACTCTAAAGACCTTACACATTGCTTCATGGGAAGTTGAAGAGACATATAAAAGATTCTATCAGTTTCCATCAATTTACAACGGTACAAAGGCAAGAAAAAGTTTTTCTACCTAGAATAAAACCAGTAATAATTCCATCAATGAACTTCAAAAAGTATTATATTAACTCATTTTTTAAAAACATTTTAATGTTGTTACCATATTTTTAAAAGTTCAGTTTCTAGCAGAGCTATTTACACCTCTCAGTATTCTTCCACTTCAGAATTTTCCTGAGTATTCACAATTCCTTGAATTTTGAGACAAAACTTTGTTCCAAAATAAAGTTTTGTGCCGGGCGTGGTGGCGCATGCCTGTATTCCCAGCACTGGGGAGGCTGAGGCAGGAGGATCATTGCAAGTTCAAAACCAGCCTAGGCTACAATGAGTTAAAGTCAAGGCCAGCCTCAACTGCATAGGGAGACCCTGTCTCAAAAAGACAAAACAAAATTAAGTTCTGTTACACTTTTTCATCAGAATTTTATTTTATATGAACCATACTGAAAAGAACAACAGTAAAATAATGGAGGCAGAGAGAAGGGAGTAATCGAAATCTGGAATTCTACATTATATTCTGTTCTGGAATCACTACAATGTTATATAAAATGCCAAGTTTTCAACAATTACACAACAAAAAAATAGGGAAAAATGTGATCCATATTCACAAAACACAGCAGTCAGTACAAACTGTTTCTGTGTTCCCCATACGGTGGGTTAAACAAATAAAAATTGCAAAATATTTATTACTGTATGTTAATATAGAGGAACCTATACTTTAACTTTTAAAGTATATAATCAATGAATAAGATGCTCAATAAAAGCACAGAAATTCTATTAAAAAAATGAAAATTCTGAAACTGAAAGATATAATATCTCAAATAAAAAATCTATCAAAGGGGTTCAGCAGCAGATTCGAAATTTCTTCTAATCTCAGTGACCTTAAAGACACATGAGCAGTAAACAGGGATTGTGGCACACACCCGTAATCCCAGCACTCAGGAGGTTGAGGCAGGAGGATCACAGCAAGTTCGAGGACAGCCTGAACTACATAGTGAAACCCTATCTCAGAGGGGAAAAAAAGGCACATTAAAAGTAGAAACTATCCAATGAAGTAAAGCAAGAAAACGTGAAGAAAAATAAAGACAGCCTCAGAGACATGTGGAACAAAATGCAGTTTACCAACATTTTTTTGGAGTACTAGAAGAGTAGCAGAAAAGAGAATAAAGCAAAATTTAACAAACTACATACCAAAAATTTCCCAAATTTGCCTTTTTTAAAAGAAAAATAAGTACAAATCCAAGAAGCTCAATGAACTTCAAGAAGAATAAACATCAAAAAACCTGTTCTTGGATACATCATAGATTGTTGAAAGAAAATACAAGAAGAAAACTTTTCAAATAATAGAAAAATGACTCAAAAAATGTTCAGGAAACCATAAGACTGGTGGCTAATTTCTAATCAGAAACAACAGAAGAGAGGAGACTGTAATCACATGCTCAAAGAGATTAAGGAAAGGTATCAACCAAAAAAGGGCAAAACTATTATTCAAAAAGGAAAATAGAGGTAATCTTACCAGATAAAGACTGAGAATGCTTTGTACCTTTCTTTAAGCTCATATGAAATACTAAAGGAAGTCCACTGAGCTGAGAAAAGGACACTAGGCTCAAATACACAGAAGAAATAAAGAGGTCTACAAATGGTAAGCATAAATTAAAACATCATAAATATATTTTGAGCTGGGTGTGGTGGCACACACCTATAATCCTGGCACTTGAGGCTGAGGCATAAGGGTCCTAAGTTTGAGGCCAGCCTAGGAAGACCCTGGCCAAGTAGCAAGACCCTGTCTCAAAAATCTAACTAAATAAATTCTCATTTCTCCTCTTCTTTAAAAGATCTAAGAGGATACAGAGATATGATTATAACATTATACTGCTGGATTTAAAACATACATAGCAATACTAGGACAATAGATGAGAGAGAAAATCGAACTATTTTGGACAAAGTTTCTGTATTTCAGGGGTTTTAGTGATGTTAAGCAGATTGTTAAAATTCAAAAGGCAATCCCAACAACCAGTACAAAGGAAGTAAAAAAAAAAAAAAGTAATTAAAATAGCACACTAAAAAATAACACAAAGGCAGTAAAAGAGACAGCAACAAAAACATAAAGGATATATATAAAATAAATATAAATTCACGATTAAGTGTGAGTGATCTAAAGAGCCCAATGTAGAGGCAGACTTTCAGACTGTACAGAAAAATAAGATTGAACTATTTGCTGGCAACAAGAAGCCACCTCTACTTTCAAAAGAAAAAAAAAGATGGGAGAAAAAGAAAATATAGAGAACTAGAGAGGCCATAGTAATATCAGGCAAAACAAAACTTTCAGATGAATAGTAAAGACAAAGAATGCACTTCATTATGATACAAAGAGTCAAATCAGGAATAGTTTGTATATATAATAGATATATTCTTTTAAAAGGAGAATCTCCAAAATAGTGAAGAATTAAAAGGATAAATAGAAAACTCAGTAATTAAAGTTGGAGATTTCAATACCCCAATCTAAATAACTGAGAGAATAATTAAGACATAAAGTTAACAAGGTTATCGAAGACATGAATCACACTATCAACTGACTGCAGTGGAGGTGAACCTGAGGCACACATGCCACAATGGTTTTTCTGTATCACTGAAAGCTCCAAAAGGTTCTCCATCACTGTCCTAGATCCATTTGGGATATAGTGGAAGCTCCACACAACAAAATACACAGTGGCTCCAAAAACACGGAATCACCCTCCAGCACACAACTCAACACTGCGTCTCAGGATAAGCCTCAATAAATGCAAAAGTATCCAAGTCCTACAAAGTGTGTTCTTCAATCATAACAGAACTAAATTAGGTAGCAACTGATTTTTCTATTATTTTTATGATTTAAAACTCAAATTTAGCCAGGCATAGTGGTGCACGCCTATAATCCTAGCACTCCAGAGGCTGAGGCAAGAGGATCACTGCAAGTTCCAGACCAGCCCGGGCCACAAAGAGAGCTGAAGGCCAACCTGAACTGCATAGTGAGACCCTGTCTCAAAAAGACAAAAAAATAAAAAATAAATAAATACATGAATCTTAATTTATAGTAAATATTTTGGTATAGGCAATAAATGTAGGGATCCATCCTAGGTTGTTAGCCACTTTTCCTCAGTCCATTTAATGACTGATTCCCTTTTTTCCACATTTCGGAGAAGCTACAGTTACCATTTTCTGAATTTTGTATGTATTTGGGGATCTATTTCTATGATCTATTACTCAACTTTTTCAAGTTACCACAGTAAAACTACCAATATGAAGATACACAACTATTTTATGTAAGAGTAAGAAAAAAATGTCAAATTATGTTAAGTCAGGAATTCATGTCATTCAGAGATGTTATAATGTGAAGGGAAAGTGAGTCCTATGCTCAAAAGTGACTTTTTAAACATTACATACCCTGGCAATAAAGGATAAGATCAATATATTCAACCATACAAATAAAAATAAAAGGGGAAGAAAACACCCAAAATCAAAAATAAGCAAAAACTGAGCAAAACTAATTTGCCTAACAAATGCCAAGAGGGTCTTTTGATATACAAATTATTCCATAAAAAGGCAAAAGCACAAGGACAGATTACAACTACACATATGGCCAAAAATAATGGAAAAAAATGCTCAAACTCACTCAGTAAGAAAAACAAGCAAAGTTAATCAATAAAAACTGATGTGTGACCAGGCATGGTAGTGCACACCTGTAATCCCAGCACTCAGAAGGCTGAGGCAGGAAGATCACCACAAGTTTGAGGCCATCTTTGGCTATACAGTGACTTCAAGGCCAGCTTGGACTACTTCAACAAACCCTGTCTCAAAAAACAAAAACAAAAAGTTGACATGCTGGGCGTGGTGATGCACACTTATACCCAGCACTCAGGAGACTGAGGGAGGATTGCTGGAAGTTTGAGGCCAGCCTTGGCTACACAGTGAGTCCAAGGCCAGCCTGGACTTCAATAGTGAGACAATGTCTTAAAAAAAAAATTGCAGGGGCTGGGGATTTAGCTTAGCGGCACAGCACTTGCCTGGCAAGCGCAAAGTCATGAGTTTAATTCCTGGTACCGGAAAAAAAACAAAACAAAAAAAAAAATTGCAGTGTTCAAAAACTGACATGTATAAAAAATACTTTACATTGGTCAGTGTTATCAGAGATAAAGGGATTCCCACTATGATAAACTATTGATATGGAGTTAGACAACTTATTTACCAAACAGTTAAATGTACATACTCATTGACCCAACGAATGTTTTCCTCAGAAATTTAAACGCAGATCTGTTTTAAGATATACACAAAGATACACCCTAGAATATTTACCACATTACCATTCATAATGAGTCAGAAAAACCCTAAAAACTGAAAAAAACCCAAATACTCATGAACAGGTGAATGACTGGTTGAAACAATTATACTATAATCTATAACCAAATACTACAATACTATAAAAAAATGAAATGAGAAGGAATGAATGCAAAAATCCAAGTTTCTTTTAGGGGAACAAAAAGCATATTGCTGACAAGTAGGTCCAACATTTATGTGTAAAGAAAATGTAAATACAGAAACACATAAATGCTCGTATACATAACAGAAAATGCCTGCCAGGATACACAACATTAACAATGAATGGGAGGGAAAAAGCCTTTTTTACATGTTATGACACTCTCTATTGCTGCAGTGTGCACTCCCTACGTAACAAGCCTGGGTAAAGATGTGAAAAACACTAACTATGACAATTACCAGAAGATACGGAAAAAGAAGGAAATTATAAAATATGACCATTACAACTGCTAGGATTTTCAATCCTCAAATTTTAAAAGAACTCTCAAATAAAAAAAGCCTTTTTTTTGACACAGGTTGTCTCTATGAAGTTCAGGTTGGACTTGAGCTCACTATGTAGCCCATGCTGGCTTTGAACTCGCAGCTATCCTCCTACTTCAGCCTCTAAAGTCCTGGGATTACAGGCATGCACCACCATGCTTGGCCTCTCAAAATAATTTTAAAATTCATGAAAAAAACCTTAGAATTTTATGATCATTAATCACTGACATAATAATATGTAGCACTGATAGATCTGTACATACCTTGAAAATTGTTCCTTAATTTTCTTTTATGTTATTTGAAAGAGAAAAGCTTAAGTGTAACACAAACACAGGCCAATAAAAAAGCAGAGGCTCACCTTTCCAACATGACAGCTATACAGCAAGTGCTCTAGATTTTATCCTGTACAACTAATAACATCAACTCCTTTCAATGTACAGAAATGCATATGCAAATCACTACTAATATTTAAATCTGTAAGACGGCATAAAAGGAAACTGGATTGCCCAGTAACAGCAAAGTAATACCCACAGCTGTGAGTATGCGTGTTCCTGGGCAAGCATACAGGCATCTATCAAGGTGAAAAATAAATAAATAAAGATTAAGTAAAACAATGCTGAATTACCTCTATAAAATCAGCCAGGCAAATGCCCATCCCGCCAGATCATTTGGCTGAACTTCCAAGCTGCTGATTCCTCCCCTATGTCCTATAAAAAGTACAAAATACAGTACAAAAGAATCAAAATGAGAGAAAGTCTTAAAGCCAGGATAAAATAGTTATAGCTAAATGTGAAAAATCTAACAAAATTCTTTCCTTAGTAATACTGTTGGATTAAACACAGTCAGTAGCAACTAACCCTTGGTTCAATTGTAAAGACCCATTGGTGAATGTTAAATGATTATCACAAATGTAAGAAATTAATCGGATACAAATTGTACTTTTTCTCACTTCTAGTTAAGGATTACAATTTCTTTAAAGACAGGACAACAACAATGAATCATTTTAAAATAGCTTAAAGTAGGAAGAAAGGCACAGATGTATTTCATTAAAAGCATATGCTGATACTCTCCATTACTCAAATAATGGTATTTTCTTAAGAAAATTTCACAGCAATATTTCCTTCAGATCTAGAGTATAAATACATTAAAAATGTAGTTCTCACTGGGCATGATGGTGCTCACCTATAATCCAAGTTACTCAAGAGGCTGAGGAAGAAGGATTACAAATTTGAGGCCAGTCAGAGAAATTTATGGTGATCCTATCTCAAAATTTAAAAGTAAATTAAAAAGGGGTGGTGGGATTGGAGCTCAGTGGGAAAGCACCTTTGGGTTTGATCCCCAGTGTAGGGGTTGGGATGTCGGGATATTGGTTTTGAACATAATAAATGTAAGTAAAATTTTAAGGCAAAGTGTGTATGATAATGCTAAAATACTGATGTTTTTAAATGGCATGGTATAACTAACCTTTTATCAAAACTAACACAGAAAACACTTTGCTCGTATTGCATCAATACTGGAAACAGATCATTTTCTTCAAGTGAATGGGGTATTTTCTCCAAGTATAAGAAATGAAGTTAACGAAAATTTAAAACTAAATGATCACAACAAGAAATAGGCCAAATATAATCTTTTATTAAAAAACCATTAAGCAGAGCTGGGTGTGGTGGTACACATCTATAACCTAGCACTTGGGAGGCTGAGACAGCAGGATTGCCATGAGTTCAAGGCCAGCCTGTACCACATAGAGAGACCCTGTCTCAAAAACAAAAAAAAAAAAAAAAGGGGCTGGGGATTTAGCTCAGCGGCAAAGCGCCTGCCTGGCAAGCGCAAGGTCGTGAGTTCGGTTCCCGGTACCGGAGAAAAACCAAAAAAAAAAAAAAAAAAAAACCACCAAAAAGCATTTTCCCTAACAGCCCTAATGCATTTTTAGGGTTCAATAAATATACTGCAAATCAGTAAGAGTACAAAACAAATATAAAATCTCTAGAAAATAACCAAGTACATTAACTCAAAGTTGTGTTTATATAATTTTATCAAGGGATTACAAACAGTAGTCTCTCTTATAATCCTCTCATCCTTAGCCTGTGAGTTTAAACTGTTCAACTAGCTACAAACAAAAAAATTTATTTTAAAATACTTCTACTAAGCTCTTACTTGCCTCAAAGTTCTGTAGACAAGCATTCAAAAGACCATATGGCATTCTTCTCAATTGTGTTTTTTTTCCCTGGAGTCTCATTATGTTGCCCAGGCTAACCTAACACTCTTGAGCTCAAGCAACCCTCTTGCCTCAGCTTTCAACAGCTGGGACTATAGGTACACGCCAGTGTGTTCAGTTCCAAATTATTTTCAAATATATATTTCTATAGCTATTAAACAACAAAAAAAAAACAATAAAAGCCATGACACTAAAACTATACTAAAAGTAAAACAAAACTACCTATATTACACTGCTATTCACTATTCTACTACAGTTTGTTATGTATTCTCTATATATTTCTATAGACATCATATTCTACTTTTACAATTGTTAAAATAGCTGTAGAAATTAAGTTGAACAGAAAAAGTACTATGAAGTCCATATACAGGAAATAGAACTGTCAAATCAAATTATACATTTTAACATTATACATCTTTTAAAAATTTTGATTTTATATATTCACTCCACAATCAGGATATTACTAAATATCTCACAATATGGTAACACCTACAGGCTGGACACGTGATTTTAAAATGTTCATACTCTGTTGAAATCATTTTCACAAAAAGCATACTCACCTTCTTGCATCACTTTTTATGGAAAGCACTAAATCAAAGCCGTGATGTACCACAGAATACGACCACATGTGTTCAAAGAGAAGGAAGCAAAAATAGTGAAGCAAGAAGGAAAGGGAAACATGCCACACACTTACATAAAATAAGGTGTGAATTCACATCCAGATTTTAAAATCTCTTTCTTACAACAACCTCTCCTCTACCATGGAAATCCTACTTCGCCTTAGTCACCTGTTTCTAAAACTCTAATCTTTTAGCATCACTGCCAATTTCCTTTCTCCTTCAAATCTCTGTTTTGCTTTCTCCTCTCCTACTCCTCTTCACACAGAACCAGAGGAGAACCAGTGTGCTGGAAACTAAACCCTGAGAGTCTGAAAAGGTATCAAATCACCTGGACAACGAAGATCCAACCCTTCCCTTTCCATGTCCCCTCCCCTACTTCAGAAGGTTCTGAATGTTCCATCACCACTGTTGTCTCCATTTAAGACTTTGCCTTCTAAGCACTCCCTAATTATAATCATTTGTGCAGATATAAACAAATTAAGACTAAAAATATACCTTAGGGTAAAGGTGTTATATCTACACAGTCAACCAAGACAGTGTTTCTTAATCAATGACAGTAGAGGCTAACATATCCAGAATAATATAAATATAGACTTCAATTCACATGGTATGAACTTTTATATCTATTTGATAATTAAGGCAATTTTCTGCCAATACTAAGCGTAATAACATGGCACAGAGAGAATATTTTATATTCTAGAGTATTTTATATCTTTCTGTTATTTTGTTTTTGTAGTTCTTGCTGTTTTCTTCTGTGTGTGTGTGGTTCTGGAGATAGAACCTCGGGCTGTACACTTGCTAGGCAAGTGTTCTACCCTCTAGCCCTGAGCTACATCCCAAACCCATTATTTAGTTTTGAAAGACTGGCACTATTCCAAAACACTTACTAGCAGATGGTCTACTTATTAATTAAGCTAATGTTTTTATCATTAATTCATTCAACATTTTCAACCATCTAAAATGTATTAAGACATGCATGAAATACCATGGTCTCTGCCCAAAGACATTCACAATTTAGCGAGGATGGTAAGCACACAGACAGTAAATGTTTGTGATAACAACAGAATAAGTACTATGCTTGAAGTTTAAGCACCTCATTATAGAAAAACCATGCAAAGTACAATTAATTATCCCTCTGCTACCTTTATAGAAGAGAAAAATGCAAAGAGAATATGCTTTGAATTTTGCTCAACAGAGTTGCCAGAACTTAAAGTTAACTCCCTGAATCCAAACAAAACTATCAGATTGGGTACAGAAATTGAACATTTCTAACCCAAAAATCCAAAATTCAAACTGTTCCAAAATCTAAAACTTTCTGAGTGCCCATATGATACCACAAGTAGAAAATTTCATGTGATGAAACTCTGCTTCATGCACAAAGTTATTCCTAATATTGTATAAATTACCTTCAGGTCATATGCACAAGGTATATATGAAACATAAATTTGATGTTTACACTTGGCTTGTTATCTCATGAATAACAAATATTCTCAAAAAAAAATCTAAACTGGGCATGTTGATGCACACCTATAATCCCAGCACTTGCCAGGCTGAGGCAGGAAGCTTGCCACCCACAGCAAGACCCTTCTAAAACAAACAAACAAAAAAAGATCTGAAACATTTCTCATCCTAAGGATTTTCAGATAAAGGATATTCAACCTGTACTATTATTATTCCACATTTACAAGTGAGAAAATAAAGGCTATACAATTTACTAAGACACACTAGTGATGAAACCTAAGTATCATGGTCTAGAAGGCCCTGCACTTGTACAGGTGTGCTGCCTCCCACCGATCCCTCCCACCACCACACCTCCTCATGTAGACCTCACCTTCCACTCTTCCCTGTGTGCTCTCCTCATTGGCTAGACTCTGCAGCTGGTCCCAGAAGGACTACAGCACTGGCTGTTCCTGTGTGGAGCACTCTTCCCCCAGATCCTTTTTTCAATGAGACAGTTTCCAGTCACATCGTTTAAAACTGCAACCTCCCCAACATACCCTCCTTTTATCCTTTTACACATTTTGTACAGCATTACTATCGCAACATATTATACAACCAACTTATTTAATGATTATTGGTTTTCTGCCCCAACCATAAGTTCCACAAAGGCAGGAGTGTTCATCTGTTTTGTTCATTAATACATCCCAAAAGCCTAAAACAGTCATATGCACACAGTACATATATGGTAGTACACAGTTAATATCTTATCATGAAAGCCAGCATTTAAACAAAAGAGGTCAAACTCAAGAAGTTCAATCACAACACATTATTTCTCAATTACTGACTCACAAATAACAGAGCACAGGGAGAAGATACTCTGAAATGCCGGAACCTGATCTCAAACAACCTAATGAGACTCTTCCTTTCAAAGGTTTGAAGGTCTTAACAACAAAAAGACCCAAGCCAGGTTTAGTGATACAAGCCTGTAACCTCAGCTACTCAAGAGGCTAAGGCAGGAGATTCCCAAGTGTGAGGCCAGGCCAGGCATTTTAGGAAACAGATAGATAGATAGACAGATAGCAGACAGACAGACAGATAGATATAGAGAAAGACAGAGAGAGAAAGACAGAGACAGACACAAAGAGATAGAGAAAGACAGACAGACATCAGGCTGTGGATAAATGCAAATTTTATGAAACACTGTAACAAATGTATCACAAGGATTCTTAGCAAAGGAGTAGTTTAAAGTCAACCTCTGTTACTCAGTAGGCTGAGGTAAAACACAAGAGTACAAGGCCAGCCTGAACTCTACGGTATCCATGAAGAGCCTGAACTACATAACAAGACACTGTCTCAGAAAACAAAACACCAAAGTGCTCCAGGTGAGAAACTGCTGTGAACAGAATAAAAATTACTATATAGCAGCAAAGCAAAGAACAGACATCGCATTCTTTGCATATTTTAATGCAGGGCATTGAACTGGATTGTCCTGGAACGTGGTACATCGGCAATAGACCACTGAGCTACACCCCTAGCTGTGTGTGTTCTTTTAATTTATAAGTAACTGCATTGAAAGTTCAAAGTTATTAAGACTCCAAGGAGATATTCTTTATTTATTGTGAATTACAAAGGATTGCCTGCATAATGGCTTAATGTATACTTCTCATGGCCAGATCTAGCCCAAGGAAGAATGAAGTCAAAGAAATGAATTCAAACAACGCGTTGTTAAACCATTTTCCATTTCTACTCTCACCAAAAATCAAGCCAAAATCTAAAAAACTTTACAATGAATGTAGTTATTGCAATCTTGAGAAAGAAAACCCTAAAAGGTCAATTAGGTATTTAAAATACAGTTGACCAAAGTGAGTAAAATAAAACCATGAACAGTAATTTTCGTTTGCCCTGGACCTTTTCAAATCAACTATTTAGAAAACAGTTGTCAAACAAAGCAATTGTTCCCACATTAACACAACAGTAAGCATTTTATAAAGTTTTTAGACCATAAATATTAGAGGTAGAACTTTTAAATGTAAATCACCTGTTGCTGGAAGAAATATCCAAAAAAAACTAACCCTATGGAAATGATGAACCTACATTACTGATCAACTCTGTGATCCTTTCCCAAATTTACTAACAAATTAGTTCTTAAGATTAGTAAACCACAAAAGCCAAGTGTGGTGGAGCACTGCTATAATCCCAGCACTCAGGAGGCTGAGGAAAGAGGATCACTGCAAGTTCAAGGTCAGTGTGGGCTACAAAGTGAATTCAAGGCCAACCTGAACAGTATAGAGAAACCCTGTCTGAAAGACTAACCAAAAAAAAAAAAAAAAGAAAGAAAGAAAGAAAGAAGATTGATAAATCACAATTAGGCATGATGGTAAACATCTGTAATCCCAACACCCAGGAGGTTTAAGGCAAACCGATAGCAAGTTCAAGACCAGCCTGGGGTACACAAGGAGTGATAGGCCATCAGGAAATACAAAGCACAGCTCGGCCTCAAAAAAAAAAGAAAAAGATCAGTAAGCCACCATAATCAAGGAGAAATTGTTCTATTTCTGCATGAAATTTTACTGAATAAACATTAATTTTGTAAATAATCATAAACATTTTACAGTATGATGATGATCAAGGTAACCTACCCAATTAAAATTTTCAAACAACCTCAAAGATACAAGCATACTCTGATAAAGTGCAGTATTCCATAATTCAAGACCTTTCACAAGTGACACTTCATTTGATCTTCAACAACTACCTGGGCAGGTTTTACTGTTTGTCTCAATTCTATAGATAATGAAAAGAGGTTCAAGAGATTAACTACCCAAGGTCACACAACATATAAACTGACAAAGTAAAAACCAATCAGATCCGCTACTTCTGGATAAGTGTCTATTTTAACATAATGCCACAGGAAGGGTCAGTCTAAAGTTAAAATATATTTACTGTTACTCTTAGCAATGGGAGATGGCATGTGCCACCACAGCTGGCCTGACTACTTTTACATAAAATGTTAAGGTTGAATTTTTAAGCCAGTACTCATATAATCTTTCCTAGGCTTCCTTTAGTTGTTACATTACACTAATATGTGTCATAATCAGGTAAATCTGATTATATGCATAGTAATCCATTGTAGACTATATTTTCATTTTAAATTCTGTGTTTATTGGTGTTACATGCCTGCAATCCCAGCTACTTGAGAGGCTGAAATAGGAGGATCAGCCTGAGCAACTCAGCAAGACCACGTCTTAAAAAATAAAAAGGTCTGGGGAAGTAGCTCAGTGGTAGAGTGCCCTGGGTTCAATCCAGAGTACCAACACACACACACACACACACACACAAATATGCTTATTAAAAAACTTGTAGATGAATGAGAAGGGGGAAAAGGAAAGGGAAAGGAAAGAAGGGATGAGAAAAAAGAACAGAAGGAAAAAATGGAAACAAAGCTTTTGTAAGTAAGGAAGGGACAAGGCACTGAGGAGGAAAGGAGAATGGGAAAAAAAGAAAACATGTACAGGGGCTGGGGATTTAGCTCAGCGGCAAAAGCGCCTGCCTGGCAAGCACAAGGACGTGAGTTCGGTTCCCGGTACCGGAAAAAAAAAAAAAAAAAAAGGAAAGCATGTACAGATACAAATTCCCTATGATGAATGTTATCAATAAAATAAAAAACACCTAAATGTAAAAGAAATACCTAAAATGTATCAGTAAAGTAAAAAATTAAAAAATAAATACATAAAAATTTGTAAATGGGTCCCCAAAAGCCATACTGTACTTCCAATGCATTTTTTGTCAACTGTCAGCTTATTCAATGCCAAAGTCAGTCTTTATCAACTGTCTTGAATACCTGCCCGGATTAACACCAGGCACTGGTCACAATGTAAAAGTATGCATACACAGAAAAGAAATGGGACAGTACCGACCTAAGGTAATCATCTTTAATCTTGAAAACTGAGATCTGCCTTGAGTTAAGCAGAGAATGCCTCCAGAAGTGACTGCAAAGGAACCCAGGGACCTGTTCACATCTCCTATAACTGCATGAAGTCTGAACACATCATGAGATGTATTTATTGGTAAGATACATCTTTTAAAATGCAGAAGTTTACTTATCGAGATAATTCATCTCACAGAAACAATAGCTTCTACTAATGTGCAAAGGGCATTATCTTATTTTGGGTCAATTCTCAAAGAATGAGAAAACGAAGGGATTCTTACATTCTCTCTTTTAATCTACGAATTAGTAATAGATTAAGTTGACTGCGTACTATGAGATTTTCAGACTTGTTCTGGAAAATGTTTAGTAGTATTAAAGTACTATGACGCCTTACTGAAATAAACACTGAAGTACAAAGAGTGATGAAAATATAGTGAATGTTTACATTTTTTAAATTATTACAATAAAAGCCACTAATCTCCCTCAAAATACTGCCCCTCACTTCACACATTTATCCTGTCATTCTTGTCAATGTGCCTCTTACTGTAATGTTTTTAATGTAAACACCATTTTTTCCATCACCCCCTTGTACAAATAATCTCTTAGACACACCTTTGAAGAAAATACAAAATCATTAACTCATTTAATTAACAAAACTCAGTGTATGTGACATACACATAATAACATTCATCTATTTCCTAGTGCTCTTTTGTTTTTGTTTTCTGAGACAGGGTCAGCCCAGACTGGCCTGAACTCGGCAATCCTCCTGCCTCTACCACCAGAGTGCTGGGATTTGAGGAGTGCACCACCACACCTGGCTTCCTGCGCCCTCTTGCATGGATATGACTGAACTGGAAGAAACTTTCTAGGTGTTGCCAGATGTGGTTTGCAACAGAAACACAACCTCACACAGTACTCAGAAGTTCACAAAAGGTATGTCCACACACAGCATGCCCTATTTAGTGACAGGGATGCCTTCTGAAAAATATCTAGCTAGACAATTTGGTCAAAGAGTAAAGAGCAAAGATTAAAGAGCCTCCTAATTTTAATACACAAATAGAAAAGTACAACACAAGTGAGAAAAAACTAAGACTGAGGGCAACACAGAGATGAATCAGATGCTGGAATTACATGACAAGGATTTTACAACAGCCATGGTAAAAATGTTTCAGCAATCAATTACACATTCTTATGAAACAAGTGAAAAAATGGAAAATCTCAGCATAGAGATGCAAAAGGAAATGACAGAACAAAGAAACATAGGAACAAATTGTAAAAGCTACTGGGTAGTCTCAATACAAACATGAAGATAACAGGGAATAGAGTCACTGAACCTGAAAACAGAAAAGCTGAATTTACCTAATTTAAACAGAAAGCAATAAATGGGGCGGGGGGGGGGGGCTCCCCCTCTCCTCTCAGCATTAGCTTTGAGACGAGAGGGGGGGGGGGGGGGGCACGCCGCATCATTCTTAAGGAACCAATGACAAAGATCCAAATCCATGTCATCAAAGTCCCAGAACGAGTGTAAAGTTAAAGAAATAATGGCCAAAGACTTTTCAAATTTGGCAGATAACTTCCAGTTCTGAAAAACTAAGCAAACCCTGAGGAAGAAAGCCCTAAATAATCTACACTGAGGGCTGACAGTATAACTCAGAGGTAGAGCACTTGTCTAGCATGCACTGAGGCCTTGGGTTTGATCCCAGCACCAAAAACAAAACAACCACAATGACACATTATAATGAGACAGTCAAAATCTAAACGAAAAAATCTTGCAAGTAGCAAGAAAAAATATGACACATTAACCATAATGGAACACCAAGATTTCCCATCCACAGAGGCCAAAACTAAAAGTGGCACAGCATTTTTCAAGCCTTAGGCAAGGAAAAAAAAAAAAAAAAAAAGAAAGAAAATTAACAGCCAAGAATTCTATACCCAGTGAAACTACACTTCATAAATAATGGAGAAACTTATAACATTCCCGAAAGATGAAAAACTAAACAGAAAAGATATTTGAAAAACAAAACAAAACAAACAATCTGGAGTATAAGAAGGGAGGTAGAAACAACAGGAAGAAAAGAAATATAGGTATACACAAGAGATTACCTTTTCCTTGATTAACTCTATAATAATATTTAACTATATAATATATAATATTATTATATATTAACTATATAATAATATTTGATAACTGAAACAAAAATTGTAACACAACTTGATATTTAAAATATATTTAAAACCAGAAAATAGATTTTTTTTTAATAATAGATTTTTAAAAGTGCAGTTTTCACACTTAAGTTGAAGTGATAAAATGTTAATATAAATAGATTGTTGTGATCACTGGGAACAACCACTAGGAATATTATACCAAGAGATAAACTAAAAAACGTTACAAATTAATCAAGATGGGATCACAGGAAATGTTCAAGTAATCCACAGAAAGGCAAGAATTACAAACAGCAACAAAAAACAGGAAAAATAAGCAAGAAACAAATGGCACACTTCTAAGTGTTAACATATAGATTTAGTCTAAATGCAAACTGTCTAAATAAAGCAATCAGAGTAGAGACTGAAACAGATTCTTTTAAATGACCCAATTATATGTTGCTTACAAGAAATTCAAATTCAGCAAATAAACTGAAGGGAAAAGATACAATTTTTTAAAGGAGAGTACCTACATTAATACTGCAATCAACTTAACAAGATCTAAACTGCATATGTAGAACACTCAATTCAACAACAACAGAATATATATTTTTTTCAAACACCCATGGAATATTCATCAAGGCATACCTTGTCTACCAACCACACAATGAACCTCAAAAAACTGTTGAAAGCTGAAAAGATGGGCTGTACTCTCTGATCATAATCAACCAAAAGTAGAAATAAGTAATACAAACACAACAAGGAAATCCCTAAAGAGAAATAAAACACGGTTCTAAATAGTACATGGGTCAAAGAAGTCTCAAAGAAAAATTTAAAATATATTAATAACAGTAAAAATAAAAACACAAGACATCAAAAATAGGAAATAGCACTAAATGTTTTATTAAAAATGAGGGAAGATCTCCCACCAATAACTTAATTATCTACCACAAGAAACTAAAAAAAGGCAAAATGAATCCAAATCAAGTAAATGGATGGAAAGAATAAAGAACAGAAATCAATGAAATGGAAGATAAGAAAATATTTTTTAAAATCAATGAAACAAAAATTTGTAAGCCTATAACAATACTAACAACAACAAAAGAAAAAGAGGAGACAAACAATATCAGGAATGAAATAGGAGAATGAGTCAGAATTAATTAAAGAGCAAACACTACAACTTTATGGTTTTAAACTTGACATTAATTCTCAAAAACACACTACCAAAATTCAATCAAGATAAAAGACCCAATATAAATAGCTGCACAATCATTACAGAAAACTGGTTTTTAATTTAAAAGTCCCCAAAGAATCTTTCAAAGTAAGATAGCTTCAATGCTGAATTTTACCAAACATTTAATGAACACAAAACTTTCAACGTATCTTCCCAGAGATAGAGAGAAAATCCTAACTCACTGATGAAATAAGTATTACTGATACCAAAACAAGACAAAAACAACATAAGAAAATGAAAAGCCAAAGTCACCAGTGACCTATCAGATACCCCTCCTCTGCATGTAGTACAGACACAAAAGTCCTGAAGAAAATACTAATAAACCAAATCCACCAACACATGAAAATTTTATACACCATGACAAGTAGTAGGATTTACTGCAGGAATGCCAGGTTGGTTTTAATACCTGAAAATCAATTAGTGTAATACACCATATCAGTACAACAAAGAACAAAAAGCCTTTACTTTTTGACAGCTCACCCTCAGTAGATGCAAGAAAATATCGGATAAAATCCAATACCCTTATACACAATAAAAGAAAAAAAATTCTGAACAAACTAGGAAGAAAAGGGACTCTCCTGACAAAGACCATCTATTAAAAGTCCAGAGTAAATATCATACTTAGTGGTGAAATAATTCTCCTAAGATCAGAAACAAGACAAGGATGCCTGCTCCTTCTACTTCTGATCAACACTGTAATAAATTAGGCAAGAAAATTAAATAAAAGGTATTAATATTATAAAGGAAGTAAAACTATAGCTACAGAAGACCCTTTAAAAACCCACTGATGGAGAAGGGACAAAGAAAAAAACTTGTAATACTTATGTGCATGTACCAATTCCCCATGAGGACATTATGTACTGTAAACTTGTATTAGTACAAGTAAAAATTTTTTAAAAAGAATCCAATGAAAAACTGGAATAAGTTCAACGAAGTTGCAGTGGCTAGGGATTTAGCTCAGTGGCACAGTGCCTGCCTGGCAAGTACAAGGTCATGAGTTTGATTCCCAGTACCGGAAAAAAACCAAAAACAAAAAAAAACAAGTTCAACTAAGTTGCACAGTACAAAAGTATATAAAAATCAGGGGCTGGGGATTTAGTTCAGGGACACAGTGCCTGCCCAGCAAGTGCAAGGTCGTGAGTTCGATTCCCGGTACCAGAAAAACAAAAATCAATTTAATTTCAATATACTAGCAAAAAAAGAAAATGCCCCTTACGATACCACAAAAAAGAATAAAGTATTTAATAATAAATTAATAAAACAGGTACAAGCCTTATATATTGAACACTACAAAACATCTCTGAAAGAAATTAACAAAGACCAGAGACATGGTGTTCACATATCAGAAAATAATATTGTTAAAATAAAAAAAACTTTGCTAAACTGATCTATAAAGTCTATGCAACTGGTACCAAAATCCCAGCGGCTGTCAGGTGTGGTGGTGCACACCTGTAATCCCAGCACTTGAGAAGCTGAGATAGGAGAAGCATCAGTTCAAGGCCAGCCTGGGCTACTATATATATAGTGAAACCCTGTCTCAAAAGAACAAAAAAAATCCCAGCAGCATAGGCATGTAGCTCTCAGCGTATGTGAGGCTCACGTACTTAGCAAGTGTGAGGCTCTGGATTCATTCCCCAGCATCTCAAGAAAAAAAATTAGAAGTTTACATATAAGACCTTAAACTCTCAGTCTCCTAGGGAAAAAAGTAGGAGAAAAGCTTTGTGATATTTTGTGACATGGCAATAATTTCCTGGACATAACACCAAAGGCAGACAGATAACAAAAGCACAAAAAGACAAGTGGAACTATATCAAACTAAAGGGCTTCTGCCAAACAAAGGTAACAAAAACAATCATATTGAAAAGGTAACTCTATGGATTGGGAAAAATCTGTGCAAAACACATCAGACAAGAGTCTAACACCCAAAACACTGTAGAAAAAAAAAAAAAAAACCACCGTAGAAACTCCTACAACTCAAGAGCAAGGAACAACAACAACCAGAAAAAACACCAAATACTGTAATTTGAGTTTAAAATGGGCAGGCTAGGGGTACAACTCAGTGGCAGAGCAAGTACAATACTCAGTTCACCTGAAAGCCCTTGGTTCAATCTCCAGAACTGAGAGGAAAAAATGGGCAGCAAAAGACTTGAACAGACACATCTCCAGAGACAACATACTAATATCCCACAGGTACCTAAGAAAATGCCCAATATTCTGCTCATTAGGAAATCCAAATCAAAAACCATAAGCCTGTTAAGATGGCATTTCTGTACATGTTGCTGAACATGTGGAGAAACTGGAAAGCTGGTGTACTGTGGATGGAAATACAAAATGGCACAGCCACTACACAGTTTATAGAGGGTCCTTAAAAAGCTAAAATAAGAACTACTATATGTTTCAGTATACCCACTCCTGGGTATTTATCCAAATGAATTGAAATCAGGTTCTTGAAGAGATTTTAGCAAACACGTTCACTACAGTATTATTCACAATAGCTAAAATGTGGAAACAAGCTAAGTGCCTGTCAACAGAAGAAGGGATAAAAAGACATTATGGTACAAACATGTAACAGAATATTATTCAGCCTTAAAAAAGGAAACTCAACATGGATGAGCCTGGAGAACACTGGGTTGCAGAAACTAAACCAATCACTGATGAGAGACAAATATTTTAGGATTCCATTTAATAAAAGAAGTAGCTATAGTCACTGATGGAAACAAAAAGTAGAACAGTGGTCTCCAGGGGGTGCAGGCAGAAAAAATAAGGAGCTGCTTTATATCACAGATAAAAAGTTTCAGTTATACAAAATGAAAAGGTCCTAACATCATATTGCACATTTAAAATTTTTTTGTTTTATATCTCATTATAATTCTTTAAGTTTATTGGTACAATTGTTTTTCTGGTACCAGCAATCAAACTCAGGACCTTGAGCTTGCCAGGGATGTGCTGCATTTTGTTACAATTTTGATATACACAATGATCACATTTATCATAGGGAATTTGTACCTGTACATGATATATCTTGATTCCTTTTTTTCCCCATTCAGCTCCCCTTCTTTCAACCCTTCTTCTTCTCCTTATTTACAAAAGCTTTCTTTCCATTTTTTCTTTCTATTCTGTTTTTCTTGTCGCTTTCTCCTATCCCTCTTGCTCCCCTTCTCATTTGAACATTATCTTTCCATTTCTCAATATCTATTATACATTTTGGTCCTTATTTACACTTTCAGTTTCTCACACCAGAGAAACTATGCGATATTTCAACATGTGTATCCAGGGGCTGGGGATTTAGCTCAGTGGCAAAAGCGCCTGCCTAGCAAGCGCAAGGTCGTGAGTTCGGTTCCCGGTACCAGAGAAAAACCAAAAAAAAACAAACAAAACAAAACAAAAAAAATGTGTATCCAATTTATTTCACTTAAGAGTATGGTCTCAAGGTGCATCCATTTAGCTAGAAATGTCTCAAGTTTATTTTTCTTTATGGCAGAGTAGTCCTCCATAGTGTAAAAAACACATCTTCTTTATCCTGTTACTGGCTGATGGGCATTTGGGCTGTTTCAAAGATTTAGCTATTACAAACTGTACTGCTATAAACATGGGTTCATACATATTGCTGTGGTATGGTGTTTTTAATTTTAAAAACTAGGACTACAAGTCCCATTTGACCCAGCTATTCCCTTTCTTGTTATCTTCCCAAAAGAATTAAAACCATCATATCACAGCCATATATCTGTACTTTTAAAATTTTAACAGGGTAAACCTCAAAATTTTTTTATTTACCCTCTTTTTTTATGGTACTAAGCCTCATACATGCTAGGCAAGCACTCTACCACTAAGCCATGTCCCCAGCCCTCAAAAAAAATTTTTTTTTAAAAATCTTCTATTGTGTTTCAAAAATACTACTAACAAAGTAGTAACAGAATGAGAGAAATATTTTCAAATCACACATCTGATAAAAGCCAAATATCAAAAAATATATAAAGAACTCTAATAACACAATAAAAAGATAACCTAATTTGAAAATAAGAGAAGGATCTGAATAGATATTTCTCTAAAAATGAAAGTCAGACATGGTGGGACACACCTATAACCCCAGCATTCAGGAAGCTGAAGCAGAAGGTTAGGCCACACAGCAAGTTTAAGGCCAGCCTGAGCTACACAGTGAAACCCTGTCTCAAAGAACAATAAAAGGCGGGGTGTGGTGGCTCACCTCCCAGCACTCAGGAGGCAGAGGCAGGAGGATTGCTTCAAGCTTTTGAGACTATCCTGGGCTACATAGTTAGTTCAAGGCCAGCCTAGACTACATTGTGAGACCTTGTCTCCAAAAACAACCCAACAAACAAACAGAAGAAAAATAAATAAGAAGCTATAGTAAATGATGAAGCACAAGAAAAGATTCACAACATAGCCATTAGATATGCAAATCAAAACTGTCTATAGAAAGAAACCTTCTCTATTTTCATACTACCAAGAACAACAGAAGACTGTGATCTCTGATCTCCATCAAGCATGTAGAGATTCTCCCAACAACCAGTGAATCAGGTCTTTAAACTAGGCAGCTGGGTGTTAAATTTAATTAAATTATCTTACTATCTACCTAGAGAGATACACTGCTCTGACCCCAATTTCACATACCATCTACAGGTTATTTTACCTGTGTTCCTAACCAACCTGCTGCATAAAAGTGGGTTTTCATGACCCACTCCTTGGTCCAATTACTTTATCAGAGTTGCTCACAGAGATCAAGTAAATACTTACGCTTACTGGCTTATTATGCAGGTTATAACAAAGGATAGTGACAAACACCAGATGGAGAAAAGATAGCGTAAGGTCTGTGGAGAGGAGCACAGGGAGTCCATGTCTACTCCAGGAGCAACACATTCCAGGAACCTCTCCACAAGTTCACCTCCCAGAGACGCTCCAAATCCAGTCCTTTAGGGTATTTTTGTCCTTTAGGGGTTTTTTGCGGCTACTCAGTTAAGGAAGATTACTGGCCATTGATAATCTTCTCAATCTTCACCCCCTGCCCTCAAGGGTTAAAGGGTAGGGCTTCAAGTCCCACCTATACACATCAAGCCTTGATGTTCCCAAGATCCAGCTCCAACCCTGAAGCTACCTACCAGTGATTAGGCTCAGTCTAGTCATTAGCATACAAAAGAAACTCATTACTTTGGTTATTTCAAGGACTTTAGGAGTTGTGTCAGGAAATGGAAGTGGCATCAATTTTAAATAGCACTTCACCAGTGGGGTAGGAGGGTTATAATCAAAAATAGTATCAAGTGTTGGCAAGGATATGGGGAAAATTGGTACCTCAAAGAGTGCTAGTGGGCTGGGAATCTGGCTCAGTGGCACAAGCGCCTGTCTGGCAAGCACAAGGTCCTGAGTTCGATTCCCAGTACCAAAAAATAAAAAATAAAAATCAAATCAAAGAGTGCTAGTAGAAATGTAAAATGGTAACACTACTTTCAAAACAATCCACAAGTTGCTGAACTGGTCAAACAACACAGGTACCACTAACTCACTGATTCCACTGGTAAGAAAAGACACAAGAGAACTTAAACAAATGTTCACATAAAAACCTGTAGCTGAATGTTCAGAGCAGCATTACTTGTAACAGCCAAAAAGTGAAAATAACCCCAAAAGTTGGTAGACTGATGAATGGATAGATACAATGTGGTATGTCCATTCAACAGACTACTACTGATTAAAGAGTAATGAACTATTGTACTGGTACTGCCACAAGTTCATCATGCAACAGTATACTAAGTGAAAGAAGACAGACACAGAACACCATACACTTTGTGATTCCAGTCATATGAAATGTCCAGAATGGACAGATTCCTAGAAACAGAAAGATGAGTGACTGCCAGGGTTTGGAAGAAAGGGAGAATAGCAGGTGACTGCCAATGGGATAGCTTCTCTTCAAGGTGATGAAATGTTCTAAAAATTATAATGTCAGCTGAACAACTCTACGAATAGACTAAAAACCATTTTATGTTTTAAATAAGTGAATTGTATGGCATGTAAGTAATATCTCAAAAAGCTGTTTTAAGGAAAATTACATGATGCTTGGAATTAGCTTCAAAATAGGGAAGATCTAAGTAAATGGAAAGATGGTCACTAAATCAATGTCGCTATATAATAAATTCATCCCAAATTTAACTACGGGCTTATTCAATCCCTACGCAAACTCTCAGCATGTTTTAAGGTGTACACAAAATTATTCTAAAATTTACATGAAAAGGCAAAGGAACCAAAGGAGCTAGATCAAGCTTGACAAGAAAAATAAAGAGGAAGCAGTCTGCTCCATAAGACTTACTATGTAGCCTTCAGAATCAATGCAGTGTGGTTCTAGCCAGGCACAATGGCATGCGACTGTAATCCCTGCACTCGGGAGGCTGAGGCAGGAGGATTGTCATTAGTTTGAGGCCAGCCTAGGCTACATGGTGAGTTCAAGGGCAGCCTGAATAAAGGTTCTTTTGGGATCTTGTGTAAAAAAAAAAAAAAGACTGTGGTTCTCTAAGAAAGATTAGACACACAAATCAATGGGACAGAACAATACGCCTACAATCTCAGTACTCTGCTCAGCCTGGGCAATTTAGTAATCCTCTCTCAACAAATAAAAAAGGGCTGGGGAGACAGCTCAGTGTGAAATCCCTGGATTCAATCCCCAGTACCTCAAGAAAAAAAAAGATCAATACCCATGTTTGACAAAGGAACAAAAACCATTCAATAGAAAGAGGACAGTCTTCTCAACAAATTGTGCCAGAATAATTGTGTATCTAAAGGCCAAAAAACAAAAAACATAAATCTCACAACTACATCCAAAAATTCAAAATATATCATGAATTTAAATGTGAAATATAAAATTAGAACTTTTAAAAGATAACACAGCTGAAATCCTTGAGGACCTCAGCAAAGTTGTTGGACTTGGCATCAAAAGCACCCTCTATACAGGAAAATAGACTGTATTTCATCAAACTTAAATGAAAATAAACTACAGACAGAGAAAATGTTTGCAAACCATATGTCTAACAAAAGTCTTAATATAGACCAAATACTCTTCAAAACTCAACGGTAACTTGGACTTTTCAGCAATGCTGAAACTATTAGGACTTTGGCAACTGGTGCAGATGCACTAAATGCCTTTTGCATAAAGGGATGTGCATGAGTCTTTGGGGGGCGAAACTGCAGGCTTTTATAGGTAAATGGATGCAACTACAGAGTATACTCACAAGTGAACTAAATCAGATCCGCATGTGTAAACATTGTATTGTCTCCCTAGTGTAAGAACCTGAAAGAGTAAATAAAATCCAAAAGTTACAACAGATATTGTGAAAGAGAAAGAAATTGCTCAAAGGGAAGGAACACCTGGGATGCAGGAGTAGGTGGCAATGCCTTAACCATATGCATGTTGTCAGGCCCAAGGGCCTCTTCCATCCTTGTCAAGGGGAGTGCTAACCTCCCTTTTCATACAACACAAAGGAGGAGGGAATGGAGAAAAGAAAGAAAGAAGAGAAAAAAAAAATATATGGATATACAAGGATGGCTAGGATCATTGTGCTGCTGATGTCTATTGGTTTATTGACAAGAACCGTTAATGCTTTTTTTTTTTTCTTACCAATTTTGCATGCTTATATCTGGTAATCTGAACAACTAATTTGAAGGTAACAATATGCACTATAACAACCATTGTTGAATTCCTACCATCTTGCTTAGTGAAACTTTGTATCATTTATATTTTTTGTTATTTTTATTGTCTTTGATCAATCTTGCATTCTTATAACGAGTAATCTGAGCAACTTCGTTGAAGATAACAATATGTAATATAACAATCATTATTCATTTCCTCTCAAAAAAAAAAAAACAGTAAAAAAATTAAAATTCTAACTAGAAGGAGAGCAAAAGGATGAACAAATATTTCACCAAAAAAAGAGTTCTGGATAAAAAGTAAGTATATAAAAGAAAGTTCAGTAACATTAAGCCTTAGACAAATGTAAATTAAAACTCAAAAAAGCAATCAATACATACACAATAGAACAGTTAAAATTTAAAAGCAGAAATAATACTAAATGCCAGCAAGGACACAGAAAACAGCTCTCATACATGACTGGTAGCAACCTCACGGACTGGTTCCTTCTCTGCTGTCTACAGTGCTGGAAATAGAGGCCAGGGTCTCACCCACCGTAGATAAGCACTCTATCACTAAGCTAGATCCCCAACCCAAGTTTCAAAATTTCTTAAATAACTAAACATGCACTTGCCATACAACCCAGCACTTTGGGCATTTATCTCAGAAAAATAAAGTTTTATTTATACCAAATCCTATACACAGATATTCATTACCCCTTTATTCCTAACAGCAAAATACTAGAATGTACCAAAAGTCCTTCAACAGGTGAATGGTTAGACAAAATATGTTTGATATATTACTATATATCATTCAGGAAATGACTAAAAAAAGTATTCTAGTCATTACTATTCAGGAAAAGTATAGATTTAGGGACAGGTGGGGGACACAAGTATGTATTAAACAACACTGGCCAGTAACTGTTAACTAATGAAGCTAGGTCATGGGTATATAACTGTTCATAATACTATACTTTCCTCTAAGTTTTTCCTTAATAAAATATTAAAAACTCATACATATCAGATTAACCTGATTTTATTTTGCTTTTTGTTAATTATATCATGAATTTTAATTCTAGAAATAATATCTTCCTCTCTTTTTAAAAGGGCAATGGGGTTATGATAGCACAAGCCTGTAAATCTAGCACTTGGGAGGCTGAGACACGATCAAAAGTTCAGTACTGGCAACTTAATGACTTAGGGAGACACTGTCTCAAAATAATAATAATAAAAAACTGTGAACACAAAAAGAATCTTATTGATAATTTCTGTATTGGAAAATATTTCATCTAAATATCAATTTTATATTTCACCCAGTTACAATTCACCTGAAGGTACCAAAATCTCTCTAGAAAATTAACCAGAGATCTTGTTAAAAATAGGTTTACAGTCAACACAATGAGGGTTACAGTATCCCTCACACAACAGTACAAATCTGTATGTTCAAAGTACCATAAAACGTTTTAATAACCCACTTGGCTATGACGAGAAACTGTGCCCAACACCATGCAGTCTCAGCTCTTGGGAGGCTGAGTTAGGAGGATGACTTGAGCCCAAGAGTTTCAGATCCACCTTAAACAAAGGAGGAAAAAAGAACCTACAATTGTACAATAAACTTTAAATTGTTTTATTTAAAACTATATGTGGTCTTTTTAAATTTTCAAATATTTTCTTAAAAAGCAGATACTGAAAAATGCACAAGGATTAACACACCATACTGAAGAAATACATATAAATCTAAAAAAAAATTAATTCACTAAAAATAATGTTAAAGTACTTCTCAATGCAATTACATAAAATTTCTTATTTTTTAAAATTTTAATTATGTATCAAGCATGATACAATACCCTTCCCTCAGTAACATAGCTAATATTAATTTTAATGTTAAGAGGTAATATAAAACTAAAGCATAATTTAAGTAACATAAGACTTGAGCTCTACTTTAGCTGTAGGACCCTGAGGAATACACAATCTTTCTGAAACTCAATTTCCTCATCTATAAACTGAAGGAGTTATACTTGGTAATCTTCCACCTCCAAAATCCTGTATTCTGATGCTCTAATGTACTTCATCATTTTTGACCCATATCATTCTAAGGATAACTTGGGGAAAGATTTATAAAACATGATACAGAGATACCAGTAACATTACATCACTTCTGTAAGTTTAAATCATTTGGAAGAGAGATCAGAGTTGTCAACATTAGCACTACTGACATTTTGCAATGGATACGTTTTTTCTTCCTTTTTTGTGGTACAGTACTAGGAACTGAACTCAGGGCCTTCCTTCTACTGTAGTAAAAGGATTTTTTTTTCTTTTAGAGATTAGCCATGATGTGCACTGCAGGATGTTTAGCACCTACCTATTAAAAGGCAACAGAATCTTCCAGGAAGACAATCAAAAATGTCACCAGCTAGATGAACTGGTGCACACCTGTAATCCCAGCTACTCAGGCAGCTGAGGAAGAGGTTAGTTCGAAGGCAGCCTGGTCAGCTTAGCAAGATTTTGTCTCAAAAACAGCATTTTTAAAAAGGAATTCAAATTAGCCTGGAGTAGGAAGGTGTCTTCAGACAGTGCCAACATCACCTCTGGTTTAAGAACCACTGTATTAGACAAAATGTCCCAGGACTGTCTGAAGATGGGAAGGAGGATGATTGCTTGTCTTCTGTGACACTGGAAGAAAGGTACAGGAAAGCTAGGAGAATTTTCAACGAAGGAGAATAATCCACTTTCAACTCAGATATTGTAAAAAGTCCACACAGCCGGAGCCCAGTGACAGAAGTCTATAATCCCAGGCACATAGGAGACTGAGGCTGGAGGATCTTCAAAATTTTAAGAAGGTGGGGGTCGGGTGGGGATGTGATATAGCATAAGTACCAGGGCCCTAGAGTCACAATACTTTCATATGAGGCAGACTAAAAACCTTCAACAATTACTGTGGAGTGTGACCAGTGCAGTATCAATGAGAACAATATAAAAAGCTGTGCAGAAAACCCACAGGTATCTATCTGTACTTTGTTAAGCATTCTCAATAAAGTGGCCCAAAGGTTTTAAACAGAGATTAATGAAGTTAACATAATTCCTCTCCTCCCTAGCATTTTCCAGAAGGCTAAACATTCTCAAATTACTTGGTATTCTCTAACACTGAAGATACCCACGTGAAAAATACATCCACCCACAGTTAAATACCGTACGCATCTATTTTAATCAAATGTGAATGTGGTACAAACCCCATTAAAAGTAACATAAGAATACTCGCAAGTCCTTGTATTTTTAAAGATACCCAATGCAGAGAAATTACATTTAAACTTCACATTTCAATAGAAAATTAAACATTCCCACATTCACTTTTTAGCTCTTTCATATTGGAAAACCTACTCAGCTGTATTTTCCTTCAAACAGACAAATACCCAGTTTCATCAGTCTACTCTTGGGTAGGTCACCAGACTGGGAATAAGAGACCCAGAGCCTATTCCCAGCTGCGAGGCAGGCAACCTCAAGCAAATCGTTCACTCAGGTTAAGGTTCCACACCCATACTATGCTGACAATACAGAATATCTGTCCAGAAACCACACAGTAAACCCAGAGCTACCTCCTACACCCAAAGGACAACTGCAAACATATTTTTAGATTTATTAAATCTAAAAATCTGAATCGGATTTTATTCATAGCAACATTTAACATACTTGAAATTTCAAAACTGTGATGCCTTTACTAATGCCCTCAATAATAACACCATGCCCAGTATTGTGAAATTCTATATGCAAACTAAACAAGTCATCAAATAGTAACTATTATGTAAAACAAAAAAATCTGACTTAAATTCAAGCTGCAGGAAGAGCTTTGGCTTTCCATTTCCTAACTTTAGCTTTTCATCACCTATACTAGTTCTTTCCTGACACTGAAAACTCTTTGCAAAGTTTGAAGAGCATAAGTTTGCCCCTTAGCCTAATTGTGGAAAGACCTTCGGACCGTTCTCCCAACTAAACATTTAGGTAATACAAACAGGAAATACTAACATACAGGCATACATTTTTTACTTGATTCCAAGTAAAAAGCCAAATTACTTGTTTGGTAAACCAAGTCCCCCGTCCGACCTCTCCGCACACCGTAGGTCTCTGCACACAATCCAGCCCAACTTTAGACCTGCCCGGCGGGGCGGGGGCATCACGAGGCCCTGGGCGACGACCGGAAGGCGTGAAGGCGCGGCCGCCGGGCCCCAAGCCGCCTGCCGCCTTCTGCACCAGCGCACGCCTGCGCGCCCCACTCCCCGCACACCACAAAAGGGCGCTGTGGAAGCCGCGCGCGCGGGTCTGCAAGGACAGTGCGGAAGTGCCTCCTCCTGGCCCACACTTTTCAGGCAGCGAGGGCGCGCGCACGCGCGCGCACACACACACACACACCCCTCAATGAGCACAGCATTGGGGCCCGGCCCGGTCCCCAGGCCCCCTGGGGCACCCATAGCCTACAGCCTAACAACAGGAGGGCTCCCTACTTCCCGGGTGTCTCAAGAAATAAAAGCATGATGCCCGACTCTCCAGGGTAAAAGCCCGCAGGCCTGCAAACCAGGAACCGCTTAACCCCCTTTCCTCACTGAGCCAGTCATCACAAGTAGTACCCAACAGGCCCCTGCAAGGTCTGGTAACACCGCACTTTGCAGAAAGAAATCCTTCAGCAGCCTCTTCCTTCTCCATACCTTACTTGCTGTTTTCCCTTGCCCGTTTTTAACCTAACAGCTGTATTTTTCCCTAAAGAAAAAGACTTCTCTAAACCAACATAATCTCTTCCATGACATCTCCCATTTAGCTATTCAAAATCTCTCCAAAACTTTTATAATTTTTATCAGCACCTACCAAATCAATTCAGAAATAACTTTCTCAAACACTGCATTTTTCTGGACTGTTCCTCATTCCCTCAAAGCTAACATTTTCCAGCTTAACACACAAATCTTCCCCAAACTAGCCTCAAATTTGGTGAAACTATTCCAGAAAGGCCACCTGTCACTGAAAAACCCATTTCCTAAATATACCTCCAAAACTTTGACAACAATGTTTCCCAATATTTCCTAGCAATTCACTTGAATCATTCATATCCTAAGACTCCACACGGTTTCCCTAAAGACTAATTATATAACCTAATCAAATAAACAAATTCTCTCTACCACTGTATCTACACATACAAGCACATATTGACAAACACATACAGGATCCTGTAGAACACCAAGTGGGTTTCATTATAATCCCTTGGATCTGAGCTCTTCTCAAATTTAGAAGGAAAACTCCTCCATGCCAACCCACATTTTCAGGCATCCAACTGCTATCTTATTAAATCAATTCCCTATGTAAATTATAAGTGAATAGTTATCATTAAAAACATACATCATTTTTCCATTTCTACAGTAATCCTTCCCAATACAAACACCTTCTTTAAGACACCCATCTTTACTCTAACCCAAACACTCCACCCATATTCAGCACAGAGCCCCTGGCACATCTGAGGAGGTCCTGGAAACATTTCAGCACTTCAGGCAAGGAGCTACACATTACACCATGCTCTGAGCCGAGAGCTCAGGATGCAGACCAGTGGTGAAGTTAGAGGGGGACTCATTGGGTTGGGCATGGCTGGAGGGTTTATCTCCCTTCCCTACTCTCCTGATGTAAGCAGCTTTCCTTCTTAGACTCTTCCACTGTGCTTTTCCTGCCTTGGAGACAACCTATGGACAGAATTCTCTAAATACTGGGAGCCAGAATAAACTTCTCTAAATTGTGGGTGTCAGGAATTGTGTCTCAGTGACAGCAAAATAACTAAGACAGATATATGTTATGATAAAAAGAGAAAATTAAGTCATGCTGGACAAAAGAGAAAAGCAGAGGCAATGTTAGACCCTCAGGCCACCTGCTTCGTACCATCCACCTCATTCTTCCCACTTTGGACCTGTGTCTCATTCTGTGTAGTCATTTCCTAAGCAGCATGATATCTATGTAATTTCTCTACTGCAAGCTACTCCGTCCCCTCTTCATCTGACTTTCATTACATTTAGGTCCACTCCAGTCCATTTATTTACTAGCATCTATCAACGAGTCTGTGTTCTGTTGCAAAACAAACTGCCCCACATCTTTTGCCTTTTCACACCCCCATCTCATGTTTTTCAATGTCTCTCACTTCTAATCCTCAATTGTCTCTCAGATGAACTTGTACCAGTATATTATATATGAATGGTTTTCATTCTATATTATTTATTTTATAAGGAAATTAAAAGAACAGGTAAATGTGCAAATCCATCTATTTCTTTCAGTTCCCATGCTACAAACCTATTTGATTTTTTTTTTTTGGAGAGAGGGTCTCACTATGCAGTTCACACTGGCCTTAAACTATATAGCCCAGGCTGGCCTTGAACTCATGGCAATGCCCCTGCCTCACCTCCTGAGTCCTGGGATTACAAGCATGTGCCACCACTCCAATTTAGATTTTTATCAGCTCTTACCTGGACTGATATAACAATCTCTCACCTAAAGTTTGGCTTTTCCTGAGTAACCTGCTTCTCTCATGTCTTAGCTCTACCATTCTCCTACTCTTTCAATTTGCTAAAGTCTTACTGCTTCTATCTCCCCAAAGCCACTTCCACCGTTTCTCTGTCACTAAAAACTCATTTTCCCATTCACATTAGCCACACAAACCACTCCCTCTGCAACATCCACCAGAGTACCTTCCTATCATTTTCCCCAGTTACTTCAATTCTGCTTTGTCTCAAAGTCAGCCAGTAATTCTTAATGACTTCAATGATGCTGCTACTGTGCTTTCTTTACTCTGACCCCCCAGCTCCTCGAACCCGCACCTGCATGGCAGTTAGCCACATGTACACACTTAAAAAGCAGGCCATCACTCAGAAGTGCTGGAACTTCAGCAATGCCTCTTTTAAAACACACACTGTAATACATATTCTAGTTATACACAAGCTCTTGGCCACCAATTGGCATCACATAACTGAAACCTGTCTGGTGGCCACTTCTTTATGCCCTCTGCAGTACATTATGACCTTTACTACTCAAACTATGAGACTTGCCAAGACAACACTCACTGCCCCTTCTCCACACCCACACAATGGACATGAACGCCACACAAAGTCAGCAGTCTTCCTCAAAAGATTATTCTAAACACAATTCCCCAGCTCATTAACTAATCTACATCATCTTCACATTTAAATCATTAATGCCATCAAATATTCTTTACATAAAATTCCCTCAAATCACACCTTCTCCACTTGTGATCCTCTTTACAGCTTCTAAAATACTCAATTTTTCATCCATCTGTTACTTCTTGCCTCCAGTTTTTAAGTAAGTTGTTCTTCCTTCTTAAATTAAACTCCTTAAAACAATACCTGTAAGTCAACTGCTTCCCATCTTCTTCCTACCCACTCAGTAAATCCCCTTTCCACTCAGGTCTCTAAATTGCACTCTTGAAGACCAGAAGAAAAAAAAATTCTATGTACCAAATCCCACCATCTAAGTTCTACTCTCTCTCAGCCTGGAACACTTGAACTACCTGCCTGGGTTTGCATAAGGACAGGACTCTATTCTGCACATTCTAACACCTGATTCTTGGTACACAATTCTAATTGCTAGTTGCTTCTGCTCTCACAAAAGACTCTTTCCTGCTCAGGGTCTCATCCCTTCTATATTTTCACTCTTCACATAAATATCTTCCCCCAGCTTCCAAAAATAATGTTTAAACTATCAACATCTACTATAATCTAAGTTATTCCTAGGAATTGGTATACCGATATCTTTTTACCCAGATTCTTCAACTACTACTTCAATTAGCACTTCAATTATCAGTCCAAATATTTCAAAACCATCAGCACCCTACCAAATACAGTACTAGTAGTTTTAATTATCAGCTCCATGTAGGCAATTCCAAATCTCTATTGGACCTCTTTCCTTAGCTCCAATCCAGTATTTTTAACTCTAGCTAGAGAACTCCCCCTGCATGCTTCCATTTGGTGCCTCTCACAGTAAGTAGTCAGTGTTGTCTTAAAACACCAAAATAGTTCTGATAAATAATCCAATTAATTTTGTTAATGGCACCACAATTCTCAGTCATCCAGGGTATTAAGCCCTAGGGTAGTTGGTGGGGAACCAACTGCACACGTGCCCGCAACCAGGCTGTTTGTATCTTTGAAACCTCTAAAAGGTTCGCCATCATTGCTCTAGAGCATCCTTTAGCTTTTCCTTTCCTCCACTTGGCAACTTATCTAGACCTTGAATCAATGCTCCCCACGGCATCCTGAGTCCAGTTAAAACTTCTTTGTCTTCCTCAAAATAGAAACAACTCAATGTCCGACAATCATGGAATAAAAACATCACAGTCTATTCAAATAAAGGAATCCTAAGGAGGAATAAAAAAGAATGAACTACTGCTACATGCAACATGGATGAACCTTACAGACATACTGTTAAGTAAAAGAAATTAGACACAAGTATGATTTTAGTTGTATGAAGTCCAAAAAAAACTGAACTACCCTGTTATTACAGAGGTCAGATACTGGTTACTGTGGGTTAGAAAACACAGCAACTTGAGGAAGATGTATACGGGACATTATAAGTGTTTCTGTACATTGAACTGGACTACATAAATGCATCATTAAGAAAAATTCATTATCCTGTACCCTCAGTTAGAGTACTTCACCATTTAGATCTTATTTCAATAAACTTTTAAAAACGAATTTGGTCTGGATTTTGACATCTTCAATTCTACTTTTCCAGCTTTATTTTCCTCCATTCCTCAATATGAACTCTAAATTATCGTTAATCTAACCAATCAGCAGGGCATGGTGGCACATGCCTGTAATCCCAGCACTCAAGAGGCTGAAACAGGAAGATCACCATGAAT
The DNA here is from genome assembly GCF_000276665.1 of Chinchilla lanigera. Taxonomy (NCBI): domain Eukaryota; kingdom Metazoa; phylum Chordata; class Mammalia; order Rodentia; family Chinchillidae; genus Chinchilla; species Chinchilla lanigera. Next base: position 24,421,155 of record NW_004955427.1, read on the forward strand.
TCAAGGCCAACCTGGGCTACAAAGTGAGTTAAAGGCCAGCCTGAACTGCATAGCAAGACCTTGTCTCAAAAAATAAAATAAAACAAACCACCAACCCCTAAACATGCCACAACTTCTCTCCTGTGTCACACTCCCTCTTCTTGGAATGCCAACCTGAGCTCACCACCTCATCTACTATAATAATCCTATTTATCCTTCAAGGTCAAAACTACTCACTAATTTCTCCACAAAATCATCCCTAAACAAGGATGTTATAGTATTTGTGTCCGACAGATGTGTATATATTTTGTCCGTATATAAATACTTAAGGACATAGACTTTGCCATATATAAACATGTATTCTTCACACTGCCTACCATGGAAACTTACACACAATAAAAATATACAAAAAAAAAAAAAAAAAATTCCTTAAGTGAACAAATTCCAGCAGTCCATCAAAACATCCTACAATCTAACCTTTCTCACTGTCTTTACTCACAATTCATTCCATAGGTGAAATAATCATTCAACAAATAATTGAGCACCTGCTACATAAAAGAAATTGTACCATCTACTCTAATGTACCCTACTAAACTATCAAAATAAGGCAATTCAATTTCAGCTACTGCCCTTTGAATCTTTCCACAACTGTAAACATACGGCCATCTTTCCACTCATCAGTGTCTACTCAAATCACATCCCTTTTCCTCATTTTGAATCCTACCACTATCTAACTAACCCAAATTCTTGGTTTCTCTGCCAGGCTCCTAACAGGTCTTCTAACCTCCAACTTTACTACCATACTGCCCCCTCTGAATGGCACAGTTATTGTCAGCCTGGACTACAAAGCGAGACTCTGTCTCAAAAAACAAAAACAACAAATATATATATAGATATAGATATATACATAAACATACTTTAATTTATGTTAACATAATTTACCCTCAAATCCTCACAATAACCCTTGCCGGGAAGGTATAATATCAATTTCCTGAGGAGAAATTCTCAGACTCAGAAAGGAAGTAATTCTCTTTAATCATAGAGTGGGTAAATAGACGGGCGAAGACTAAAACCCAGCTAAGCACAACACTACATCGTATCAAATACAAACTTAGTTTAGCTTTCAAGGTCACCCATTTTCTACTGACTCTTCCTCCCTTCTATCATATTATGCCCTATTCATGAACTCTCTGTGTTCCACACTACAGGTTGTGATGAATTATTTAGTTGGTCATGAAATCAATTTAATAGGTGACAACCAGCTTCCCTCCCCACCCCCAGCCACCTATGCTTTGTTACTGTTGCTTTAGAATAGGTAACATCCAAATGCAGGTTGCATCCAAATGCAACTAACCTGGTAAGGACAGTCACTGTATTATTAAACTTGTCTTATACATATACAAAAATATTCACACATGCATATATTAGGTGAAGATGTGACTCATATTTCTTAGAGTGGGTTATAGTTTAGAAACTGAAAACTACCCACCACTCCCCATAAGTTGTAGGATTCTCTCCTCAAATCCATGCTTATGTTATTCCCTCAGGTTGGAAGGCTCTCCTTCAGTAACCTGTCAGACCTTTTCTTCAAATACTAGCTAAAATTCCACCCCACTAAAATGCAGGCCCAAGTTCTCCCCTAGTCAAATGCCTTTTCTACCTTCTAACTTTAGTAACATTATTTTTCTGATACTTGTGATCATAGTGTACCCATTTGTGTGTAAATCTAGCTCCCCCTGCTACAATATAAATCCTGAAAGATTATTCCTGACTGCATCCAGCAATGCTTTTGCATATAACAAATCTGTATTACCTGTTAAAGAAAACTCATCCCATCATTTTCTGAAACTCTCAATTATAAATCACATAATTTCTACATTCCAAACTTGTTAATTCTTACCCTCCAAACAGCCTTACCTTTTCCCTTCCTTAGAACAGCCCTTTCAAATAATCCCCTTTATCTTCCATTTTCTCATGAATTCCTCTAAACATAATCTGTCATATTTTAATATTTCTCCTTCAGAATTATCATTATCTATCAGATACCACTTTCCCCTGCTCATCCATCTTACTCCTAGGTCTCTAACATCCATACTGATTGATACAGTCTTTAAACAGATTTTTCCTTCATATTTCTCTTCAGCCAGAGCTACTCAAATTATTTCAATTCATTTCTACAGCATATATTTTTATCAATCCCATTAAGTCCTATGTAGAAAAAGGCAAGTTATGAATTAACGAAAGTCACAGAAAACAGATGATTCAAATTTCCTAAATTATCACGTATAACTTCTCATTCACTCATTTATTCAATAAGCATGCGTCCACTAGACACATGCTCTCAGTTCCCTGTCTGTTCTAGCCATAATTCAAAAAGCAGCTTTGAGAAAAGCATAGAGGAAAATGCAAGGCTAACAGGGCCAAGTTGATTCACACTCTTCACTCATAGAGACCAAGTAGTCTGCAGGGTATAGACTCAGAAAAGGATGAACTAAAAGTTACCCTGGAAAAACGAGAAAAGGAGGAAAGAATACAAACAAACACTTTACAAGTCGGGAGGGAAGAAGGGGTTGAAAGGTGGGTAGGGGAATGGGAAAAGAAAGAAGTTATGATGCACAGGAGCAAATTCTCTATGATGAATGTGATAAGTTTGTATATCTTAAATGTACCAATAAAATCTGATTGGAGAAAAAAACCTAAGTTACTGTGGACACAGATGGAACAGACCCCACAGTTGTTGCAAGGGGCTCCACATCTACCCAACAAATGCAAATTTGAAAAGAAAAAAACCAAGCTGAGAGTGATGGCACAGGTCAGTAATCCCAGCACTTGGGAAGCTGAGACAGGAGGGCCACAAGTTTGAGGCCAGTCTGGCCTACATAGTGAGTTCAAAACCAGCCTGAACTACAGAGTAAGACCTTGTGTCAAAAAACAAACCAACAACAGCAAAAAAAAAAGACAGTAGGAGTAGCTAAAATGAAATAGGCAGAACGCATTTAGTGAAAAATAGATCCAGACTCTAGGTTGATTCTAGGCCTATAATTGAAATTTGGAGCCACTGAGTTCCTCTCTGAGGTTCCTAAATACTTTCAAATACCTAAAGTATGATTTACTTAAATCCTTTCCCCAAACCTTAGCCAATATCACTGCGCCATTCTCTGAACTTCTACAGTGCTTACTGTCTGCAAGTCATCTGTAAACTTAACCGCAAACAGAAGTGCCTTGCTCAAGGTAATGAGATTGTTAATAAATGTGCCCAGAATTTATTTACAGCTTCAAGCCAGTGTGGTCCTCTAAAAGAGGGTATCTTGGGAGGCTATCATAATCCATCTAAGCATCTGATGCATTCGGCCAACGTGTATCTAGTGCCTACCTAACTAATATGAGGCTCTTGCCACTGTCCAAAAATATTTACAACTTCCTCTTTGGCTGTATTTTCCAAGATTACTTGGTAAGTGAACCAAGAAAAATCATTCCTACCAGGGATGTAGCTCAGCAGCACAGCGCCTACCTGGCAAGCGCGAGGTCATCAATTCCTGGTACCAAAAAAAAAAGAAAAAGAAAAATCACTCCCTTTTCATCTTTTTTTTTTTTTTTTTAATGAGACAAGGTCTCACTGTGCAGTTCGGAATGGCCTTGAACTCACTATGTAACCTAGGCCAGCCTCAAACTCACGGGTGATCCTACTGCCTCAGCCTCCCTATTACAGGCATGTGCCACCAAGCCTGGCTGGTTCCCATTTCTTTGACTAACAACTAATAGTAAAACTATTCTTTATTTACTTCATTTTACATTGACTGAGCTTCAGCATTTCTAAAAATTAAATCTTCCAAAGTAAAGATTTGTCAACAGTGAGACTACTCAGCCAATATCATGCCTTATATTATTTATAAATGTGTCACCCTAAAGGAATTATAAACGCCTAAAGAATAGGGATCATGTTTTGTCCATTTTACAGGCTCCTCCCCAAAGTGCACACAATAGGTACTTAATAATTAAGTAAATCATATAGAAAGATGCTAGAGGTACAAGAGTAACTCAGAAAAGGTGCTGCAAAAAGAGGTTCTGAGTACCACCTCTGAAAATGACTACCACAATGGAAAAAACCTCATCTGAGGATACTTGTTTTTTTGAACAACTCAATTTTCTGAAACCTTACACTGTTACTGAATTATTTCACAACTGTATTCCCTCCCCAAAAGAATGTAAATACTGTAAATTCCTTGAGGGAAGACACTTCCTCCAATATTTTTATTGTCTTTCAAATGAATGAAGTAGGCTGAGGCAGGAAGATTGCTGTGCGTAGCCCAGCCTGAAATGCATAGTGAAACCCTGTCTCAAAATGACAAAAAAAAAGGCGGAGCCAAGGATGTAGCTCAGCAATGCAGTGCCTGGCTGGCAAGTGTGAGGCCCTGAGTTCAATTCCCAGTACAAAAAAAAAGACCAAAAAAAATGAATGAAATAACTGGGTGTAGTAGCACACACCTGTAATCCCAGCACCCTGGAGGCTGAGACAGGAAGATTGCCCTAAATTCAAGGCCAGCCCTGGACTACAGAGTGTGTCCTTGTGTCAAAACACACGCACACACACACACACACAAAAAAAATTAAGTGCAAATTAAAACAATGATTCAAAACAATGATAAAAAATGTAAATTAAACCAATACCTGTTTTGTTATTATTTTGAGGTAGGCTGTCACCCTATAGTCCAGGCTGCCTTGAACTCACTATGTAGCCCACACCGACCTCAAATTCATGGCACTCCACCTGCCTCAGTCTCAGGAGTGCTGGGATTACAGGCACTACACCTGGCTCTTAAACCAGCGCCCTTGCTCCAGACCAGATTTACTCCAGATAAATTGAGCCTCAGATTAGATGAGACCCTTTGATCCTCCCCTTCAATGTTTTTGCAAGATTATTACAGTTCCATTCTAATCCATTATATGAATTCTTCCCTTAATCTAAAGGTCCTCCACAGCCAGGTACCTCCTCCTTCATTTTCTCAAACACATACACACACACACAGAGTTTTGTCTACAATATTACCACAGTACTTAGCAGTTTCATACAGTCGACCATTATCACTAACAGTAAATGTACTTTCCAGCAGTCTTCAACACATATTTATTGAACACTCAAAAACTAGGCATGCTGGTGAATACCTATAATCCCAGCACTCAGAAGGCTGAGACAGGAGGATCACCATGAATTCAAGGTCAAGATAGGTTACATAAGGAGTTCAAGGTCAGCCTGAACTACCATGGTGAGCCCTTGTCTCAAAAAAAAAAAAAAAAAAAATCAAACTGTTAAATTTCCCAAAAGATAAACAGTCTCAGCTCTAGGCCAGCTTACAATCTAGTTACCATTTGCAAAACAAATACTAATTCCCATTAATTAAGTAAATATAAAATTTAGCTGTTCAACTCTACATGTGAATACCGTTGTTATTCAGACTTCCTAAGGCAGCCTTTGGAGAGAAACGAAGGAGCAGGACTGAATTCCCACACTCTGGGAGGCTGGAAGCAGAACCACAAATTCAAGTCCACGCTGGCCAACTTAGTGAGACCCTATCTCAAAACAAAAAATAAGCCAGAGCATGGGAGTGCACGCCTGTAATCTCAGCACTCTGGAGACTAAGGCAGAAGGATCGCCACAAGTTTGAGGCCAGCCTGAGCTACATAGTGAGTTCAAGGCCAGCCTGGACTACACAGCAAAACTTTGTCTCAAAAAAAAAAGGGGAGGGGCTGGCAATACAGCTCAGTGCAAAGACCCTGGGTTCAACTGTCAGTACTGGCGAAGGGAGGGGTATAGTTATTTGAACAAGACTTTCTAGAAATGGAGCCATCTCTTCTATTCCCCCAATTCCATCACACATATACCTCATACAGATTTCAAAAACATTCATATTTTGCATTATCTTAATAAATGAGCAGCATAGTTTTTTCCAACATATTCCCATTATATCAGTGACTTAAATATAGTCATTTTCCTCTAAGTGCCACAAATCTCAGTCATACCACTGTAAGAGACATCTCGCTCACAACTTTATCAAAAGCCCTCAGAATTCTTTGTTCTTCAGCAATCCCTATAAATTATCACTTCCATCAAACTCTACCCCTCATTCTGCTCCTCCCCTTATCACATTTTTCTATTTCTCCTCCCACCACACCCCACCCCACCCCACCCCAAGACACATGCATCCACATCACTCCTTCCTAAAACCTGAGAATTGCCATAGAATCTTGGAAAGAACTCCCAGGGGTCATTTTAGCACATTTCCGGGTTCCACACACTAAAACTCTCCATAAGATTGTCAAAGAACACTGCAACCTGGTAGCTAATTTCAAGATGAACAATTATCACGGCCAGGCAACTCCTCATCTCTAACCAGCAGGTCTAATGCTAGAAGGATGCTGTTTCCTACAATCCAGATCCTTCAAAACTGCCGTTGGTCATTCACCCAATATCTCCAGCCTAATTTTGAATACTTTTCTCTACTCAAGAAAGCCATCCTATTCCAAACTCTCATTTAACATAGTGGGGAAATCAAGAGATAAGAGCCTGAAGTAGTTGGACTCTAAATTCAAAGCTTAAGCATATTATTTAAAAATATAAGCATGAAAGAACTAAAATACCAATTATAAAATCAGAAAGGAGAAAAAAAAGGGGGATAAGGTCAATGACACAAATCCTTTTCACTCATGGCAGTCTCACTCCTTGACAATGTCATTTTGATAAATCAATAATAGCATATGCCCATTACTTAGAGACCTGAACAATTCTAAGCATGAAAAGAACTACAAAAAATAATCACTAGAATTAGTGATCTCATTGCCTGGCGTGGTGGTGCAAGCCTGTAACCCCAGCACTTGGGAGGCTGAGGCAAGAGGATCACTGAAAGGCTAGCCTGGGCTACATAGTGAGTTCAAGGACAGCATGAACTACATAGAGAGACCCTGTCTCAAAAAAAAAGTTAATGACCTCTGGAAAGTGGCACTGCAGTGAACAGGTAAAACAGGGGCTATCACTTTCCACCCTTAAGTTCCCTCAGAACAATTTTATAATTATATACATGTAAAAAAATTACATATATTATTTCATAATTTAAAAGACAAGAAAAACAATGACACACTATATTTAAGTGCATTATACTTACAAAAAACAGATAATATTCAGTACTAGAGAGGGAAGGGAAGGAAAACTGGTCCTTTGACACTATGACATAAAAATGGGTACAACACACTATGTAATACAAGGAAGTCCTTTTACAAAGTGAACAAATCTAAATGTACTAACAGAAAGTTTTCCAAATTTTTCAAGTAACAACACTGGATTATTTCTATAAGAAAATCTGTAGTAATAGAAAACCCCTCTCCACTCCAATTAGCATTCTTCTTTACAGATACCCACTAAAAGAACGACTGAATTTTCCCCGCTCTCTCTCAAATTTCATTCCATCTCCCCCATTAATATCTTCACTTTTGACTTCCATAAAATTTTTCACACTTAACATGCTTATGACCCTCTCTTCAGCAAAAGAAATACTACAATGAAATGTGTATACAGCTCCTGTTAATACCAAAGTGAATATCTAAGTAAATTTTAAGAACATGGTTCTTATAACCAGGCATGGTAGCAAACACCTGTAATTCCAGCATTGGGAAAGCTGAACCAGGAGGACTTCAAGTTGGAGGCTGGGCTGGGCTGGGATACATAGCAAGTTCAAGGCCAGCCAGACTATATAACCCCCTCACCCAAAAATATAACGTGGTTTCTCCCAGAGTTCCCTAATGGAAATGGAAATGGAAATGGTAATGAGGGCTGATGTGAGCTCTGCAAATCCAGAGCTTAGTTCACTTCCTGACTGAGATACTAACTGTCCCTTCAGTCTGGCTCTAGAACCATCCAGTCTCTTCAGGTTCCTACAGTCCTGGCCTCCTTACAACCTAAGACCAAAACAGACATTCTAGAGATCCTCCACTCTACATACCTACATTTTGCTGGCAGCTGTATTTTCTTCAATACCACCATGGCTCAGGGAAGGAGTACAGTGAGAACTGTGAATGGCAAAAGATTTCCTGCCAGCCCCACAGGTTCACAACCAATCCAGCGAATTAGACTCATCTGAGCTACAAACACAGCTCCCAAAGGGCCACCCCCAGCCCCCACCATCAAGTATAATCTCAGGTAGGGCAATCCAGACTGAACGATATGGCACCAGCTCTGCTGGACCAAGTAAGATGGGCAGGGAAGAAGTCACCACCAAGTCAAGTAATTTCCTTTCCAGCAATTGCCGGAACAGGGTTCATCCAGGCTCTGGTAAGTGACAGTACTCTAAATCTGCTAAAACCCTAAATTCTTCGGCCTTAAGAATCCCCACATGCAGGCTCTTTTCAAAGTCTGTTTCAGAGGTTTTCACCCTCACCGGTGCAAGACTAAAATGTCTCAGACCAAACTACAGACTGTCTCGTTCTCAGTGACCCCCACCGCGGCCCGGACCCACACTTACCCGACGTCATCTACTGAAGAGCCCAGACAGGTTCGGAACGAGGCCATCCTAGCCCATCTGGAATAACTCTTTAGTCCTTGGGCTAGCGTTTATTAATTATGCCACATCTGTCTATTCTATTATGCATTCCCTGCATCTTCTCTAATATTTAGCACTCCTTGCTTCAAACGCTTTCCATTCTATTCGCGGAAACTCCTATATCCCTTCTTTCCTCGCCTCGGAAACGCTTCAGTTCTTTCCATAATGAAATACCTAACGTAGCTGCACAATGAACACCCCCCGGAACCCTCAAGACTCCTCCACGGCCACCCCCTGCATTCCTCCACCTCCCCGGCATCGTCCCGGCCTCTCTCCCCCTCTCCACACCCGCACTGTTTCCTGCAAGCATTCCCTTTCCCCAAACCCTGCCCTTCCCTTCTCGCGGAGAGCACGCTCGGCAGCGACAGCGACTGAGGCCTGCGGTGCAGAAAGCACTGCACCAAGCACGGCGGACAGAGACCTGGCGTCTCCCGGCCTCCTCACACCCACGCCCGGCCCCCTGCAGCGGCCCCACGCGAGCACCCCACCGCCGTCCCTACCTCTGTCACCCCTCTCCTGCCTCGCAGGCCGCCGCTCGCCTCCGCCACCCCCGTCATTATCCGTCCTCAAGCCCGCAGCCCGCCGTCCGCGCCCTGCCTGCCCGCGGCCCAGCCGCCCCGCGCTCCCTCGGGCCTCGGCGCCCAGCCCGGGCCGCCCCCCGCCTCGCCTCGCTCGCTCCCCCGGGTCAGGCCGTTACCGCCGCGCGCTCCCCTCCCTCCCGCCTCCTCTCCCCGGGGCCCGGGCCTGCCAGGCCGAGCGCTTTACCGCGGGCAGGCGCCGACTCGCGCGGTCACCGACTGTAGGCGGCAGCGGTTCCAACCTTCCTAGGGGCCGTGAGAGGAGGGGAAGGGGGGAGGGGGGAGAACTTTTGCTGTGGCAGCTCCCGCAACAGCTCCCACCCCTGCGCCTTTCTCCTCTTCCTCCCCCTCCTCCTCCTCCTCTTCCTCCTTCTCTTCCTCCTCCCAGAGCAGTAGAGAGGCAGACATACCGCGGCTAGAGCGCCGCCGCGGTCGCCGCCACTGCCGGCGCGGTGCATTGTGGGAAGCCCCAATGAGGGAAGCGCTCCGAGGCTCCCGCCCTCGCCTGGCGCGGAGACCTGGCTGGAAAACCCTGCGTGGCTTCGATTCCGGCGCCTGCGTGTCACCAGCCCGGCTTGGCTGGGGAAAGCTGGCTCCGAGCTGCGGATTACCCCGTTGGGCCCAGGAGGAAAGCGGTTGGAAAAAGATCGCAACTGAGGAGGCCTCTTCGACAAGGGGGAGCTCGCACCTGCGGTTTCGGTCTCTTGTCAGACGCCGGAGAAGTGGAGGGGCCGGGAGTCGGGAGCGTTTCGGGCCGGGGATGTGAGAGGGGCGGGGACCTAGGGGAAAGGTCGTCTGCCAGAATTTCTTAGCTTTTTTTAGTTTATCCTCTCTTACCTTGCCCTCTCCCCCGCCACCTCAGATACCACCTTTTCCGGAAGCTGAAACTGCGCCCTTGAGACTCGCAAGCCTTGTTAGGGAGATGCGGAGTGCGACCCCAGAGAAACAGAAAGAGAGCCAGTCCGGGACACTGGAGCAGGGTTCTAGCGTAGTATTTCCCGCTGAGCTCACCAGGAACCCAAAGGCTCGCTGTATGGCAGCACAGACTTGGTAACGGTCTGTCCAGAGCTGCGCTTGTACAGTTGTCTCATCCTTGGAGGGCGCTTTAAATGACCTTCGCCCGAGTGTGACCTCCTTACGGGTGCCTTCATTCAACTGACATTTGTTAGGCGCCCTGAGGAGCTTGTGCATATTGCGGTGGCTTAGGTGGCTTACAGTTACTCATCGCTCCGTCCCCACCCTAGCACAAGGTCAGTGTGGTAACATAAAAGATGCTCAGTGAATGTTGAGTGATTATGAATATCAGGAACTTTCCGTGGGATGCAACACCGTCATTATGATTTCTACATAATGAGCCGAAGATTTTTTTTAGCACCTCTCCGCAATACTTAAACATAACCTTTCAGGGGAAAAGAAAGGCCATTAAAATATCTATAAAACCATTTCTGGAATTCTCCTTCCCTTGTCCACACCCACCTTCCCACCCCTTGCCAACTGACTGTTCATTTGAATAGTGCTTTTTGGCAAAACTCCAAATTCCCGCGTTATGCACTTGTGATGACACTGAATTAGATTACTGTCTGCAAGGTTAATGTTCCCTTAGGCATTAACCTTACTAAATCGTGATGCCTGTTTGGAAATAGCTGAGGCTCAAAGGTTCGGTTTAATTTAGACACAGGTAACTAAGAAGAGCAAGGATAGACCACAGCTCCACGATCAACTATCCATGTGCTTTCTCCACTGAAAAATATAAATTTTAATAAGATGACAGTGCATATTCTGAATGCTAGTTGCAACAAAACAGTGATATAAGCTAGAGCAAGGGACAGTTATCTGGAGGACAGCCTTCTGGCAACTTCCAGCATCTGCAATAGCATCAAATTCAGGTGTTAAAATTAAAAACACCTCTGGCAGCAAAGAAGCAGACTCAGTATTAGGCAGTGGGGAAAATGATGACTTAAAAAGGGCTGAAGACCTAGAGATGACACCCAGTGGGCTAAGCTTGATTGGTTTGCCTCTAGAAATAGATCTACTTCTCTGCTTAGCACTATAATTGAGAAACAACTGTCTAAAATGGGCAGAATAAAAAGCACTATAGGAATTCTGACAGCAGAAATGAAGGTAAGTTTTCCTTCCCTTTCTAGGTTAAACTTTTGGAAATAATTTTCAGCCCCAGTTTGTTAGCAGCAATCATCTTCTCACCTCCCCCAAACACTAGTCCTAGACATTCAGCTAACTTATTTTTATAATTGTAGACTCACAGAACATTGTAAATATTGTACAAGTGTCTCATTTACCCTTTACACAGCACAAGGCCCTAGCACTGATTCCCCCTCCCCACCCCACCACCAGAATAGTATGTTCATAGCAATCTTATTTTTAATAGCAAGAAAACTGAAAATAAGTTGGGTGTGATGGCGCCTGCCTGTAATCCCAGCACTCTGGAGGCTGAGGCAGGAGGATCATTTCAAGTTCGAGGCCCACCTGGGCTACAAAGTGAGTTCAAGACCAGCCTGAACTGCATAGTGAGACCCTGTCTCAAAAACACCAAAAAAAAAAAAAAAGACAATTATAATTATGTTTTCACTAACAGTGAATATTCTGCTGCTAATTTTATAATGTAAATGAGACATTTGTGAAATTTGTTCAATGTGATAATGTT